>NW_020291593.1:353578-933445 GCF_003184755.1 Aspergillus piperis CBS 112811
GGCCTTTCGTAATGCCTACTTAGTCCCACATAAAAAAAAAAAAAAAAAAAAAAAAAAAAAAAAAACGATTACATTTATTGGCCATCATCTTTCTCTGCTTCATCATGAATGGGATTACAATTGTGCGTGCGTGCGTGTAGGTGTGTGTTCCCACTTCGCTACTACTGAGACGCACCATGTCGCCTCACTCCACTTGCTTCTGCTTCCATCAGTCGAGTTGCCAATTTCAATGGACTCCCTGCCCTTGCGGCCTGTCAGAATCCACTCGGAGTAGGCCCACCCATTGCGCTGCATGGTGAATTCATATGAGTTCCATCCGTATCTCTGATCCTAGGTCTGGAATGATCCCTTGCTGCATGGAAGCTCACTTCCATAGCCCATGCTCCTTCAGACCTTCTTGGTCCTTGTCTTTGCTGTCACCGCGTCTGAAAAGTCCAGTCGGTACTTCTGCCATCCGAGTGCGATCGGTAAGTGCAACGGAGCTCAGGTTCGCTTGAGCAAGGGCGGCTGTCCTGCCAACACACCTCGCAATCACCAAAATTGGGCATTCGCGAGGTGGAGAGCCATTCCACCCCCCGACTAACCCGGCTAGGCATCCGATCTATAGAGTCCTCCACCAGAGATACTTCTCCAGACGTGCTTTCCTTGAAATCGAGAAGCAGCGTCGTGCCAATTCTATTTACCTAGACATCTGTGCTGGTTTACTGCAGCTGTCAGCATGATCATGAATTAGATCTTCGGGGCCAAGGAGATAGACGGCTAGCTTGATGATCGACGGAAACCATACTTGCATCATGCTTGCTGGGTGGTTTGTTTGGGGAATACTGGCAAAGCAAATCAGCGAACCGACTTGCGCTACGATCCTGCCTGATGGACAATCTCATTGACGCTTCAGCGCACTACCCACTTGATGCTATAGATATCACATTACTAAGAGACTAAGCGAATACAGTAAGAACTAAGGCAAGCGCCGGGGCAATTGACCGGGCCATGCTAAGCATTATTAGGCTAGTTCATTATATTGAGCGCCTGCCCAGGCGTCCAGCGACTCCATGACTTGTGCCGCACAACGATGGATCGGGCCTGCTTACAAAGTATCATATTGTTGCTGGCGTTGAACCAGAAATAATCTCAATGGATATCATCATTACGTAAGAGTGGCTCTGTCAATAGCCAAGGGAGACTTCATAGGAATCCCTTTCGTTCCAACTTGAGACAAGACCATCAATCAATCGAGAGGCATTGCCATCACTACAGTATGGACCAAAGTGCGCGCGGCCTCGTTAGGACTACTGTGTACAGAACCTTACGCAGTGTCACACAGGAAAGGATTTCCGGAAGTTTGATAGGAAGGGACCCTCCGGCGTTGAAACTCTAACCCCAAGTTGGTTCTGCAGTCTGACATGGACGGCCAAGGGATCGGTGTCATCATGGGGAGGTATCCACACGAAGGGATGAGAAGGTTGAGCCGGCTGAAGAAAATCTCGTCTGAGGTGTATCAATAATTGGGAGACGATTAAGTACTATTCAAATGCGTACTTTTATTCACCGCTGGAGGGCTTAAGCCCGAGATATCTCTCTCTCTCTGTTAGTGGATTTACAGGGGAACTTGAAGGATGATACTTTGTTTGTAAGAGAGTAGTGTTGAACTGAGGCGCGGCTGAGGTGGATCCGGCGAAACCAAAAATCCCGGAGGCTGGTGCCAACATGTGACTTGGCGGGCGTTTGTCTTGTTGATGCCTCAGGCTGACACAAGTCTCGGAAGGCAGCGACGTTGAATTGCAGTCAGTCAGTCTGTCTTGCGCTGCTGGGCATTTCATTGCTCTGCTGGCCGGGAGACTAAACTTGTGCCCAAATTGGTCTTCTATCAGATCCCTTAGACTGCTTTAGTGCCAGTCCAACAGCATCACCACCACCCAAAACTACTACCACCACCACACTACTACCTTTCACCACCCCCCCCTCGAAGAGGCTGGTTCCTTGGCTATATTCCCGCTTGTCTCTCGCTACCTTTCTCGTGCGGACCTTTTTTTCTTATCATTATTACCTTCCTGCTTTCTTTGTTGCGTATTCTTCTACGCCGCCTCCTTCTTTCTCCTGTTTGATCTCCCTCGTTTCTCCTCATCGTTTGGTGGCTATTTTGATCCATCCCGCCGTCACTGCTCCCTCCCTCTCTCTTTTCTCCCTTACACATACCTCTGAGACAATATTCAATCCCCAGCCCTTTTCGCGACCTTGCACACTGCATCCTCTTGTCGCTCCTAATATACTCGTGTCATAACTTATCAACTGCCACCGAAAAGAATAATTGTCCCGGATTCCCGCCTTGCACATATGCAGTCCGCCTCCAGCGTTTCCTCCCGCTCCCAGCGAAGTCCGTCAGCCCAGCATTTCCCATCCGGTTCAGGGAGCAGTGTGGAATCCGCCATGACCTCCGCACCACGCAGTTCGTCGAGCTCGACGAGATCTCAATCCTCAAAGAGCGTGGTAGTAAGTGCTCCCCTCCATCGTGGTGGCATGCAGCCACTGCTTGGGTTTCTTCCAAACCACCCCCCAGCCGTCCCACAAATACTCCGGCTGACCTCGTGGTGCGTCTGATCCACAGCCCGAGAAACAGATCAACCAAATCGAAAAGAGCGTCACCCATCTGCTGGTCGCCACGAAGCAACTGCTAGAGACACTGACACAGTGGTCCCGCCGACAAGCCTCAGAGAATGAAGTGTCAGACGTCTACGTACGACTGGGCTATGAGTTCAACCTGGCTTGTCGCGCCTTCAATGCCATCGGAGTTGACACCTCAGATCTTGGCCCCGTACCCGACCTCCTGCGTACGATCCTCGAAGATACTCTTAGCCAAGATGCATCCCCACAGAGTCTCGAGCGCTACCTCCCTCGAGTTCGCGACATCATCATTAACCTTCTACATGGACTCAAGAAAAAGCAGGCTCGACTACGTGCGCGGCAACAGAAGGAGGAAAGTAGGCCATTGCCCGGTCGGCATACAAGTGCAAGTAGTGCAACTTCGGCACAGGCGGCGTTGAATCAAGCATATGAGGACACTGCCTCCACGGTAACGTCTCCGAAGCGATCGACTCGGCGATTTGGCAGTAATGGTTCTATGGAGGATCCTTCCATGGCCCGGGCGTCTTCGGCGGCATCGGCTGATGTGCGAGGAGCGAGCTATTCCGAACGAGATGCGTCGAGGCGCGAGGCACAAAACATTCTGTCGCAAGGATCTCAACCAGAATCTGGTGCAACTCCCAAGGGCTCCGTGACTTCGACCAACGCGCCACCTTATCCCACACCGCCCCCTCCGCCCGCCCCGAAACAAGACGATGCTCTCGGTGCTCTGCAGAGAAGCGGGGAGCTGGAACGTCGGGCCTCGCGAAGGTTCTCGGCCTATCAGATACAAAAACATCTGGGAACTTCTTCAAGCGGTGTTCCAGTCCTTCCGACCCAAAATTCCCCGATCCCGAATCGAGGGCGTGATGTTCGGGAGTCGCTGAACGCTGTGCGTCTACGCGGGTCAGTCCATGGACGACAGCGATCGACAAATCGGCTGCAGGACGCAAAGGTCGCTTCACAGGCGCCTTCGAGCGTTCCCAGTATCGAAGAGGAGCGCCCAAAATCTCGCGTTGGGTCACCTGCAGAACTTCCAGCGGAGGGCGCTACTGCCGCCAAAGACAAGTCTGTTGAACGCCCTGGAAGTGGACCGGCAGATCACCCGGCTATTGGACGGCAGCCCGATCTCCCACGACCTTCTGAAGAGCCGTCCCTCGCGGAGGCATTTGAACCTGTAAAGGATGCTGCCCCTACCGCGGCTGCCCGCCCAGGAACGCCTAAATCTGAACGTCAGGAGCCAGCTGTGTCTGCTTCTACTCCACCTCAATCAGTCCAATACTCCCCTGAGCAGCAGTCCCCAGGCAAGGAGCTCACTCTATTCCTCCAATACAGAAGCAAGATCAAGAAATACGTTCTCCCAGAAGGATATACTGGCCTTACTATCGGGAGACTGCAGCTAGCTTTTATTGAGAAGTTCGCTTGGAACACCCACAACAACGGGGTTGACTTGCCGGAAATCTATATTCAGGACCCAGTATCAGGGGTCCGGCACGAGCTGGAGGATCTGGCTGATGTCAAGGACCGATCTGTGTTGGTGTTGAATGTTGATATTCTGGATGAGGTCAAGAAGCATTTTGACGATGAATTCGGTGGAGTCCGTCGCATGATCGAAGGTGTTAAAGGGGCCCTCGAGGGCCAAGAAAGCATGATGCAACGTGTGTCGGACCGTCAACTGGAAGCTGCGAAAGAAATGGCTCGCCTTGCTGCTGCGCCTCCTGTGCCTGTCGCAGCTACCGCCAAGACTGGCGATACCCGGAAGGGTCCTATTGCGGGGAGCGACAGTCAAATCGCCGAGCTTCAGAGTTTGCGACGTGACCTTGCTGTACTACGTCAGACGTACTCGAACTTCACCGCCGATATTGCAAGCTCAATGAGCGCGATCCGTACCAAAGCAGGTGGACTGAAGACGGCTGCAGCTGACGTCACCGTACCGTCGTTCGAAGGCGATGCAGGCCGTGTGCGTGTGAATTCTGGGAAGAAGGAGCTTGCCGAAGAGTCAGAACGTCTTGTGGCGCGGGTTGATGACCTCCAAGATTTGGTTGAGGATCTCCGCAAAGATGTCGTGACTCGTGGTGTCCGACCGCTCCCCAGGCAACTGGAGTCGGTGAGTAAGGACATCAGCGCCGTCACCAAGGAGATCAAGAAGATGCAAGATTTCCTTAAGCGGGAGAAACCCGTCTGGACCAAGATCTGGGAGAAGGAACTTCAGCAAGTCTGTGAGGAGCGTGACCAGCTTACTATGCAAGAGGACCTCGCAGCTGATCTTCAGGATGATCTGGAGAAGGCAGCTCAGACTTTTGCACTTGTTGAGCAGGCCACAAAGCAGCAGGCGATGCAGAACAATACAGGCGGTCCCACATTGCGCAACACCTCGCGGAATGTTGTGATTGATCCGGCTGTGGATCCCATGAAGGCCAAAGACAGCGTCTTGGGTGAGGTGCGCGCCTTGCAGCCGAACCATGAATCTCGCTTGGAAGCGATTGAGCGGGCAGAGAAGGCACGCCAGAAGGAGCTGGAGACTCGCCGTATCGGGCTTTTCCAGAAGGAGCTCGGAGCGTTTGTCGAGGAAGGCAAGTTGAAGAAGAGTGGTGGTGTGGAGGAGGCCGAAAGACTCCGTCGGGCCAAAGATGACCGCATTCGCAAGGAGGTCTGGGAGAGACAACAGGCCAGGGCGGCCGAAATGGAAAAGGCAGAAGCAGAAGCCGCTGCAGCGCAAGCGGAGCAGGCTGAGGAGCCAGCCGAAGACGCAGAGGCCGCAGAGGCGGAGCCTGATGCAGACGTGGCTGAAGAGGCAAATGCTGAGAAGGAGGACTCTGGAAAGGAGGAGGAAGTAACTATGGTCAAAGGAAAGTCTCCGGTTCCGGAAGACTCGGATGAAGCAGAAGAAGAGCAAAGGGAAACGTTCCTTGATGCCGAGGAGCACGAGGAAACCGACAAAGAAGCAACCACTGCGCATGAACAGAAGCCGGATCATGAGCAATAGGGATACGGCTCTGTTGACCGTTCTGCGGCCAACATTCTCAGTGCGATACTCGTCCTCTCCATCATCTACATCTTGTATCTAGCCTGAGTTGTCGGGCTGCCCTCTTTTGGACCTTTCTCCTTTGTCATTATCACCGTTGTGTCCACCCTCGTTGATTATTTCCTTGAACTGTCTGTTTCCCTGTGTTTGCTATATTTTCTTGTCGCGTTCGCTCAGTTCCAATCGCAAGAACTGGAGCTGCAGCCTTGCCTGTTCGCATATCGACGATACCCTGCCAGCTTGTGGCCTGTTATGACTATTGATGATATACAGGAGGGTCAGGTTATCTTGGTCTATCCTGCTTTGCTGCTGTTTCAGACGAGGTTGATTGATTTTTTTTTTTTTTTTTTTTTTTTTTTTTTTTTTTTTTTTTTTTTTTTTTTTTTTTTTTTTTTTTTTTTTGCATTAATATAATCTTAGAATTTTTAATGTACCAAGCTTCAAGAGCGTCGCATTCCTACACTATGTCCTAGGACGAGATTTAGACCAACGATTATTCTCGCCTTCCCCCGAAGCTGTAGATCTACAACAAATAAGTAGCCTTAGTATCATGATTGTTGCTGCAGTGTTTTCCAGCAATAAGAACCAACTTAACATTTATATCTTCAACCCCAGGCAACATTGCCATCGAGTGATTATACACATAGCACTTGCTTTCCCATCAAACTACCACCCTCGCTAACCTGTATACCCAAAGCTTAGTACTACTGGATGATCTCCATATCCTGAAAAATCAGTAACCTCCAACGGCTACAACAAACACAGTGACGCTTTTACTCTTCGTATCCCACACCCCCACCATATCTATATCTAGACTTGAGATAAACATAAGTAGGAACTTAACATCCTCAATCACCAGTCCCTATTGTGATGTTAGTTCAACAATAGTACTATATATTAATGTTCTAAATACTGCAAGTCGAATCAGCATACTTTCTACATGGTTGTACTGAGTAGTTACATGAATACGTCTTCTGTAATTATATAATTCAGGTGAACTGACATATATGCTAGTTTAGTAGTCACTGACAACTAGTAGCTATTACCTGCGTGATTCAAGTCTACTATTTCATGAGGTAGTATTTTCTGTGTATTATACGGCTAATTAATTGAAGATATTCTACCATGAAACTGTTGGTTCACCAATATATATTAAGTTACTATGAAAATCAGCATTTCCATCACACTTGCGTTTCACCTGTGATCACAAGATTTGGATTCTTCCGTTCCCTTGGATTCCTCTGTCTCCTCTGCCCCCGTGTCTTCCTCCTTGGAGCCATGCTCTTCGTAATCAAGCCCGGCGCACCGACCGCAAGACGAAACGGTTGCTCTAGCCCTTCTTTCCTTGCCCTTTCATCTCTCTCCTCACTCCCTCCATCATTATGAGCATCAACCGAGACCGTAGAAGAATATGGCGGGAGCTCAGCCAACTCAATCCCCGAGGAAGTGCTCGGACCTCCCTCCGCCCTCCGAACCAACGGCGAGCTATCCTTGATACTACTATGCTCTGCATCTCCTCCTTCTCCTCCTCCTCCTCCCTGCACCATCCCACTACCATCAAGTAAAACGCCCACAAGCCCATCAAAACGACCAAGGTCCTCCCAATCCCGCTTATCCGTATCCCTAATGCCCGCAAAGCGCACATGCTTCTCACAATGTAATTCCGCACCCATGCGCAGCATCGCAAACGCATCGAGACTATCCGTCCAGGTAGGGACGGAGTGGCAGTAAAAGACAATGAGACATAGACCCAGTATCTGCAAGCCAATAAGAACCGATATGACGATCACCCCGGCTAAGCTCCACTTGGGCTTGACCAGCACCGTCCCACTATCAAAGTAGATGCTTCGCGAGTTATATGACCAGCCTTGCGTTGCTGTGCTGGTTAGCACGGCTTCATTGGCGAAGTAAGTCGCCATGTCGAGTGCTGTAGCGGCGGACTGGGTATCGTTGAACGAGGCGACCCAGATGTAGATTGTATTCATGAGGTATTGGTACCAGTAGTCGTCGCTGGAGCTGTCTATATCCCATAGGAGATCCTCGCAGGTATCGCCGGCGGTGCTGAAGCCGGTGAGGGAGAGTCGGGTGAATGGTAAGGCGTTGAATTGGCAGATGGAGAATAGTGCGGATCTGGTGGTGTTGGTGGTGATGGCGTAACTGGCGGCGTTGAGGAAGCTTTGGTTGCCGAATAGAGCCAACGCACTCGTCATTAGTGGGCCGGCTGCGTAGAGGTCTTCGTAGTTGAAGGGATCGGGTAGGCCGGTGGGGCCAAGGGTTGTTGTGTCGTTGTCACTGGTATATAGTACTGTCGGTTAGTAGTCTATTTCCTCCAGTGACTATTAGATAGGAAGGGTGTTGGAAGGGGGTGTCTTATTACACAACTGATGGAATGGCATAGTCGTCGTCTACTCCCAGATAGTCATTGAAATCGTGCTTCAGGACCTCCTGGCTGGGCCATTTCTCGAGAAGAGGTCCCGGGTTGTTGCCATTATGGTAGTTGCTGATTTCGAAGTACCCCCGAGTGGTGTTTGTAGTACATTTCAACGTAAAGTTGAGTTGTTCGACTGTGAAATCTACATCAATCCACAGCTCCTCTGAGATATCCTGGCGGTCCCGACTCCGAGTCCAAGGGGTTTGACCGAACGCGCCGGGCGCGCAGATTCGAATATCGAGTGTATCAGGGGCAGTCAGGTTAGTCACGAAAGGACGGTCACCCGAGCACGTCTGCGGGAACTCAGATGAATGCACCGCTTCGCAGGCGGACGATGAGTTTAACCGGATGGCATGTTGGCGCAAAACACCGGTATTGGTTCCATTTTGCAGTGCAGATACGAAATACCGGTCCGAACGGAATGATTTGTCATACCAGAAGAATGTGCCTCTCTCGATAGCCTCAGCATCGTTGATCGTTGTCCATTGCTCCGGCCATAAATAAGGTTGCACGTCGAGCTCGCCTACCAGCTGCGTTTTCTTGGCTACCTGCTGGACAGCAAGACTTTGAGGCATGGACTCTAGAGCGGCAGGTTCCGGGTCAAGGCCCACAATTGTGGCGATGTTCGATGGTTCGCATGTCCAGACCGGCATCTCCCAGCATGTGGCGATGGTGATATCCTCATACTTGATTAAGATTGACTGAATGGCAGGGGTGATTGCTACGAGCAGAACGAACAGCCCTCCAAAGATGGCCAATGAGGATCCATGGCCATCGAGTGGTAGACTGCGAAACCATGACCTCACATTGGCCCAGGGACGATCCGCTAGAGCGACAATCTGTCGGAGGGACAGCTTCTGATTAGGCGAACGTCGCTGCGTGTAGACAACGGCCGCTTGGGCCAGGAACCCGGAGACGATGGGAATGGCGAGGACGGCTTGTAGCTTTTCAAGCACGAGGATCAATTCAAAGCTGACGAGAATATCCAAAACCACGGCTGCCGACTGACCAAGGCCCTGGCGAGTATAGGAGGCAGCGTCTAGAGGACGCACCATCATGACACAGGTCATGATCCAGGGAGCGAGCAGAATAGCAACATAGAAAGAAAGAAGGTATAGTGACTTCCTCGTCCGATACCGCAGAGGCTCCAGTATCGGACTTGGCTCATTTGAGTTCATTTGGCCATTTGCAGCCACTCGACGGGGGCTGTTCATGGTAGCCATGATGTATAGCCTGCAGGCGAAGAGAATGGAATGTTGGCATTTTTCACACAGACGGGCTTGCTCAGGGGTCGTTTATAACCAATTTCCCACTCAGGACTTTATTTCCAGGTGGCCGCAGCAAAATCAGCTATTGGGTCTCACGGAGGGTCTACCTGCAAGGCTGACAGACCATGAACGCTCGCAAACTGAGCTATGAATGCAATCTAAGACCAAAGAAGCCAAGCTCATGGTGCCCCAAAACCCTAGCGTTTAGGCGAGTGTGGTTGGATGGTTCCGAGTGGATAAAGGTCGGCAAACTCGGCCGTGAGGCTTGTTTTCATCTTAGTCTGTCTCGCTATGGCCTCTCACAGCATCGCTTCGTTCCGACAGACCCGCAAACTAAGGGTGCTCGTAAGGCTAGTGTTGTAACCCTACAAATTAGCAATCCCCTGCATGTTACGCTATAAACGCTTTGTTCGTCGTATCATGTCACGAGATATAGGGGAAGGAAGTCAGAGTTCAGGATGTAATTCCGGCTATGCGGGTATAGCCTATCACATGTAGTAAGCATTTGCTATCTTCAGTATATTTTTATATGTACTTAGTCTCGACAACTCTTCCAATCATACCACTCGATCTTTCTGTGCCCTCACAGACCCCTCCTGCGAGAGGCGCTAACCAATCAGCCAATGATATCTTCCTTGCTACTAAATTACCTTGTCTCGTAATTTCTCCCTCACCCTTCTGATGTCGCATTACTCCATCATCAACCTAAACCTTCCATGAAAGTTCGAGGAATTCCCGCAAGGTCATAGTTTTGATATCCGGGAAAGTCTCATTGAGAGTGCTGACAGGTCTGAGGTCAAGCTCATTTCCGACAATCCACAACCCAGTCTGAGCAAATAGTTGCTTGGTCATTTCTTTGCCCACTACAGCAAAGGTGGCATCGTAGCAAGGTAATTCCGTGACCTGTCCTGCTTCTAACTCTTCCTTAGAGTCATAGGTGATACGGAACTTGGTACCTGACATAGACTCGTGAGACAAGTTACGATGTATGCCCAGTACTAAAAGATTGTACACACCTCTCGCCTCTTCGGCCATATTAACAAAGTCATGAAGCGTAACCCTATCACCGATGATATAGCTTTCCTTTGGCCAGACCGCAAGATCGAGGATGCGGACAACGAATCTCGCAATGTCCAGAACCCGGGTGAGCACGACGGCTTGGTCTCCAGATCCGGGTTTGGCTGCCACGTTGTTGGCTATATCAACAAACATCGGAAAGGAACCGACGTTGGATTTGAGCAGAGGAGACCCGTAGAAATCCATGAACATGCCGTTGTAGACAGCAGTGTGCATTAGGGATGTCTTCGCCAGTTCCTCTAGCGCCTCTGTTTTGGATTTGGCGACCTCGGGATACCTAAAGCACAAGGGTCAATACGTGACCGGCTTTTCTCCAACCGCCCCGAGTACTTGGGGGACTATCGCTACTAACTTGGTGGGATATGCGAACCCGGCAAAAATGCTGGGGATAAATCGCTTCGTCGTAGAGGAGTTCTCCGCCGCGCGAATAAGGTTCCTTTCTGGTAGAGAGCTTCCATATGCGTTGATGGTACAGATTACGTCCCTGACTTTGTTTTCTTCGAGAGCCTCTGTCAGACTTTGGACGTTGTCATAATCAACAACGACCAAACGAGCTGGTAGCTTCTCATCTAGACCAGGAGTACTCTTCGTAGTGTTAGCAAGGCAATGTTTCTGGTTATGCTGAAAATGTCACTCACCTTTCGACTGAGTATGACCACATTGTGCTTGCCATGGACGGCCAATGCTTCTGCAATGGTTAGACCAAGACCTTTAGTTCCACCGGCGACGGCGACCGTAGTAGTAGTGGTAGTGGTAGCAGTCATAATTGTAGAGTATCAATTCTCGATATGTGAGTGATATTGAGTATATTGACAGTCGATGTTAGAACTATACCATATCATGTCGAAAAGCAAGTGCTATTTAACCACTTGGGATATAGCCTTGACATATCCCAATCATTACAAATCCGAGCCCTGCTTTCTAGCATTTTGCTAGCACCATGATGTTCTGAAGTGTTGAAGATGGTCGGATCGAGTCGCATCCTGGAAGGATGATGAGACTAAACATACTTCCGAGCGGACCAGCCCTCCTCCGTGATCCGGTCATCTTTTCCGCCATCCGGCCACTTGAAGGATCAAAGGATTGGAGGATGATATTTCCTAACCAATGACATTATCATAAGATTTTGTACTCTTTAACATGTTGAAAAAAATACCACAAAATTTATAGCATAACTTCTTAAGACTCTCCCTAGCCAGATTTGGCATATAACCATCTTCATTAGTGTTGATATCAAATGAAATAGAAGAAAGAAAAGAAGAAAATATCATTTGGTCAACCATACTATGATACTACCTGAGGTGCATAGAGTACCTGTTCCAGATGGCTTCTATCTCGAAAGGAACAACCTAAGGAAGTCAACTGCCAACAAGGTAAAAAGGACCATCATGACTCGCATGTGTTTCCGTATCCCTTGAATCCCACTGACATCCTACTCACTCAAATACACCCCGCGGAGGTGGATCGGTGACCATTGTAAAGAATGTCCCTCCGTACACCTACGCAGCGGGTGATGAAATGTGCCTCTGCGTTGACTATAAGAGCTATTCAAAGGTAGACATGGTCTCACTAGAAGCATTCCATCAGCCCCAATTCCCAAAATGGACGATGACAAAATTAGCCAGGCCATCTGCGAAGAAAACCACGAGTCCTCAGCCACAATTTCAGCTGTCATCCTGGACTTCGATCCTCATGAGCATCCGCATCAATGACCCAGCTATCGGATATATACCATCCTCCTGACGGTGACTCTGCCCATCTTGCTTATGCCCCTAACATCAACTATCATTGCACCAGCTGTTGATGCTATCGAGGCCGAATTCCATGTTACTTCAGATGTCAAGGGCTCTCTGACAGTATCCCTGTTCCTGCTCACTTACTGTCTGGGACCATTGGTGCTAGCACCTCTTAGCAAACTGCTCGGCCGCGTTCCCATCCAGCAGTCAGGAAATGCCTTCTTCCTCGCTTCTGATCTGGCCGCGGGTTTCTCAAAAAGCATAACCCAGCTCTTAGTATTCCGCCTGTTGAGCGGACTAGACGCTAGTGCTTCATTAGCTGTACTCTCCCAAATCTCCCCCCATCAACCCGCACCCCCCATCGCTTTCGCTAACAAAAGCATATCTAGACCGGCGTCAGCACCAATGGTGATATCTTCCCCAAAGAACAACGCGGGCTAAGCCTTGCCCTTCTTAACATGGATCCCGTCCTTGGCTTCTGCCTCTCCATAGCAGCCGGCTACATAACAGAGTACTCAACCTGGCGATGGGCCTTCCACGCAACCCCAATATTTGCCGGTGTCATAATCCTAACCTCACTAAGCCTTTCACGCGAGACCTACGCCCCGGTCCTCCTCCACCGCAAGAAACAAGCTCTCCAACTTATGCCAGACTACAGAGGCCTCACACTCCTCACTCAATTCGAGCAAGCCACAAACACCACCACACCTTCCACCTCCAAATCTCAAACCCTAACAAGCCTCTACCACCGCACCCTCTTCCGCTCCCTTCGCCTCCTCCTCACCCAACCCATCGTCCAAGCCCTCTCCCTCTACCACGGCTACATCTACGGCCTCGTCTACCTCATCCTCTCGACCTTCCCCCACCCTATGGAAAACCCAATACCACCTGCCCGCCAGCACCGGCTCCCTGCACTACCTCGCCCCGTGCATCGGCTACCTCCTAGGCGCGCACAAACCTGCGCCCTAGTCTCAGACAAGATCTACCTGCGTCTCAAAACCTCCAACCACGGCATCGGCAAGCCCGAGTCCCGCCTCCCACTCATGATCCCCGCGAGTCTGCTCGTCCCCATCGGCTTCTTCATCTACGGCTGGTCCGCACAGTACAGAACCCACTGGATCGTTCCAGATATCGGTATTGTTCTGCCGCTCATGGGCGCTACTGTCATTTTCCAGTGTACGAGCGCGTACCTTCTCGAAGCGTATAGTGTGTATGGGGCGAGTGCGAACGGTGGAGTCTATATCTTGCGGGGATTGACGGGGTTTGGGTTCCCGCTGTTTTAGTCCCGTTATGTATCGCGTGCTGGGATATGGATGGGGGAATAGCCTTTTGGGGTTTGTAGCGGTTGTTTATTGGGTGTCCTATTCCGTTGGGTGCTGTGGTGGTTTTGGGAGAGGTTGAGAAGGAAAAGTAGTTTTGCGGATGAGGTGTGACAATGATGATACATACGTAGTTATCCATCGCCCCTTGATTCGGGGAGTGGAGTGGGTATTGTGTACTACATTATCTGCAGGGGGTTGTTGTTGTTGTTATTGGTTTTTCACACTCCGTGATTAATCATCATGTAAGTTGATCTCATCGTTTAATGGATTTTTGATATTGTTTCATTCAAATGCAGTCATGGCATTAAAATTCCAGGCTTTAGCGGTTCCTGAACTTAAATGTAGGGCTAGAATTGTGCCGTGTTATCTAAACTCAGTACGTACTAACTTCTCACCCCCCTTCCAACGGCCTTGCCTAGTCAGACTAATCAAGCATACATGATCTGCAGTGAATAAAAGCGTAATCTGCGACATGACGCGGCGTGGAATGTGCCCTACGTCGATCATTTTCAGCCTTTTCTCAGTGCTAATCTCACCGCCCACATAATTATTCTAAACTATGACGTAGTGGCCATTGAACAAAGGATAGTATTGATCGTAACTGTCATGATTAGAAAGATAGATACAGCAGAGTCATCTATAATACTTCTATAACTATGCATATGAACCAAAGGCGTTGCGCATAATAAATATCAACTCATCACTCTTCCATCCGAATAATCTCCTGGATCATGTCATAACGGATCTTCTCATTCACATAGCTGTCTCGCTGGTACTCCTCGTGACCGGTCACGAATGAGCGCATCCACTGGGCTGGCGTCGGAAGCTCTCCGCTGGCTCGTTTACTGATCACATCTAGGTAGGGCATGATCTTCTTTTGGTCCATCACGGGCGTGTTGCTGTACTGAAGATAAGCGCGCACGATGTTCACCAGTCCAGGGAAACTGGAGGGCACCTTTGGATCTTCGCCATTGATAATCTCATCAGCCGTGAGAAGCGCACATGACGGTGATGCATGTGCAGTAGATCTTGAGCAGCAGTTAACACAGCCTCTCCGCTGACGCTGTGGACGCTCGCACTGCTCTGCGGATGACCATCCGGTCCGGCGGAACCAGAAGCGCTCTTCGAGGGCAGCATTGCGCTTCTGCGCCCGTTCCATGGAGTCTCCCAGCTGGTCGATAGGCACATAAAAGTTCAAGTGAAGTTCCGTGATGGCTCGAGAAAGAAGGTACATGAAAATGGCAAAAGCAGCGTTGTCGAAATCGGTCAATTGTACTTCCATCGGTCGGAACTCTACCCGCCAGCCGGGTCCATCGTCGGTTAAGGGCATCTTGAGTCGGACATGTTGCCATACAGTGCTGTAGTAGACGTCAAATATGCCTGTACTATTTAGATCAAAGTTTTCCAGGTCTGTTCGGTTGAGCACAATTGGGTCCCTCGAAAGGATATTGGCATAGTGCATCGCCAAAGGTTCGTCCATGCCGCCATCTAGTAAGCGTTGTTTGACCGACTCATTCATGGGAGTCAGCGGAGATTTGCTTTCGAGATTGGCTGGCTTCTCTTGCGAGATGTATGTGCGGTTCCAAGAATACCGTGGTGGCTGCATTGCTAAGTTAGTCAAGCCAAGAAACTTTAGGGTGTGCACAATACCGTCGTGGCTAACTCTTCCGGAGTACGATCGTCAAAGCATTCAGAGGTTCGGCCCCAGCGCACTTCTGTATCTACCAGATAACCCTTAAACATCGGCGTGGCAGCAGTAAGTGCTAACATAACCGGCCCCAATGCGATCATTTGGTCATGCAACCATCGCGCTTCAATTTCATTAGGAGCCTGGAACGTAACCTGAATGCAGCAATTCCCGACCCCGAGACCGATCCCATCCAGATGGACATGGCCCTCTTTTCCATTCCCGGGGGGATGCTCTGCGGGGTATTCAAAAGACACAGAAGTGTCATGAAAAGGTGTTTGCGTCTGCTCATCTCGAAAGATTGGAATGTAGCTCTCGACACGCCGTTGTCGCCGTGCCAGCAAGTTCTCTGTCATCATTATATAGCGCGGTATGGGACAGCAGATTTGTTCCAGAGACTCTTCATGCGGACTTTCTGGGAGTGTGAACTGTCCCTTTTCACCTAAGCCAGGGAAGACACACAACGGTACAGGGTGTTGGTCGGGCGATAGAAATTGCCCGATCAATTTCCGTCTAATAACGTCAGCTTCATGTCTACTTGTCGCGAGATTCAACATACCGTCGCTTCATATTGCCTTGAACCCTGAGTAGGTCCATAATATCGCCCCCGTATGGCTCTCCTGGAGTTGCTTCAACCATATGTCGAGCCCATTCCGCCTGTAACTTGACTTCATTCCAGGGTTCACTATTATGTCTCAGTATACTGTCTTTGCCAGTGTTATTTAAATACTTACACTTCCTCAGCTTTAGCACATTGTTTTTCTTCTTTTCGTAGGATGTCTTCTTGGTTAAGAAGCAGTGTCGCTCGCGACCTGTTTGCGTCAAGGCTGACCAGGGTATATTCAATCTGTCGAGTCAGCGTCTCCTTCGATATAACTACAGCAGGTGATGTCTTACCTCGTCACCCCATAGTGGTTCGGGATCGCTTCTATTTCTTTGCCTCTTCCATAGAGATAGCAATTGCTTTTACCGTTAGCGACATGCAATCAAAAGGTATATAGGAAGCACTTACCTCCACGGCCCCTTGACGAGCAATAGGTGCAACTTGCTGAAGCTCTTGCCATGAAAGCGGTGTTCCGCTCACCCTGCTGAGAGGTTAGACACGTACTGTCTCAAGTGTGACAACGGTGGAACATACGGTGGACCCATTTTCAGTAAAGTATAAATATGATATGAAATGGACTTGTTTGTGTACAAACGTATAGGTATGATGGTGGGTTATTGAGCATCATTATATAGCTTCTCCAAAATGCAAGTAAAGGGAGTCATCTAAGACCTTGACTATACGCGTCGTCGTCGATCATAGCAGCGCGACAATCCATGGCTTGGCTGACAGCAGTATGCTGCCTCGTACGTAATGCTCGTGGGCAGCTGAAAGAGGTCATGGATGACCAATCATGCATTCTCACATATTACGCTTTTTTTGGGGTCGATAGATGGCGTAATGGCAGGCTGCAACTTCCTCGTTGCTACCCCTTGCATGGTGTCTCATCATGTCTGAAACGACAAGGCCACATAGAGCGTATCGAGGATTCAATATGTGCACCTCTTACAAAACTCATGTTCTGCGTCTCAGCCCAGGCCAGTCGGCTTCGTCCCCAAATGTCTTAACTTCATCTGGATCTGGGTCAGTAATTAGACAGCCGCATCGGCCGCGAGCTTGTAGACAGGCAGGGCTATGTCCCCTGCATCTTTCGAAGCGGTAGTACTCACATACTTCTCGTCTTGGCAGGGCCACCGGAAACTGAAGGCAGCATCATTTCCGAGTCTCCCCGATTATTATTGGAGCGCATTGAAAAGTCGATCTTCCACCGAAACATTGCCTCGAAGACATCAGTAACTTGGTCAAGTACGTGTTGCATTATCGCCAAGGCCTACATAATGCAGATCGTGAATTGCTTCGATGGAGTTCTTGGAAGAAGCGTGTTCCGTAAGGGGTAAGGATAGTGCTGAGGTCGACTCAAAATGCCCACTAGTATCTGCAACACCTGAGACCAAACACAAAAATAGACGATGAATTCCTTTCTGGTCGGTGTTCTCCGCATTTCACCAGTGTTCACCGTCTGAATTATGTTAGCTCCTCGCTTCCAACCCAGGTCCTCCCATCCAGCGTACGTATGCATTGCAATAGGCTGCCATTCACGAGTCGTAGTTCTATTCCCGCCGAGAAAGGCTTCGTAAGTGGATGAAAATCCCTTTGGCATGTGAGGTACCCGCGTCGTAGAACTCTTCAAAATACGGTTTATGCATCGCAGCATGGCTTGTATAGGCTGAGGTGGAACATCAGCCGAGCTAGTTTGTCAGTGCAGGGAGAACAGCGTGCCAAGGGACGCCATACATTTGCCCTAAAAGGCTAGCATTCATAGCTAGAGCCAAGAAATTAGACCAAACAGCAATGGTGATCAGGAATATTCGAACACAGGAGCTTGCAAAACCCCATCTATGATGAAATGATCGCACGTTTATGGACAAGTTGGGGAAGTGGGAGGGGAAGAAGAGGAATAGAAAGAACGCATTGGGCTGAGGCCACGTGCTTGAGATCACGGGCTGCCAAATCATCCTTCCCCTTTCAGTTATTTGCCTATTACTCTTCCTGTCTATTGTTCTCATACTATGCTACACCAAGGTGGCCTGTTGGTTCCTGTGATATGCAACATTTGTAGTGCATGTCGAGTCTCCCTGCGTTGCTCCTTATGATCTATCCAGACAGTTAATGCGTTCAATCTGCTCTTGACAATTCATTCGTTGTAGTATTACGTGTAGGAGAATATATTGAGGCTGTAGGCTCCATTGTTTACTGATCAATTCTCCCAATAAATTTGTAAAAGGTTTTGAAAAGCCAAGACTAGAAGGTCTCCATGGTATTTTCTGCTAAGACATGACACTTCTGACTGCACACACATGCGGCAGCACATGGTTGTCCGAAGCAAAACATGCTTTTCATGACCCTATTGTTGAGTCTCACTGTGATGGGTGTAATCACAGAACCTTCACAGGCTCCCCCGGTTTGAGCCAGCATACCTGGTCACTGATTCCTTCCTCCTGGAAAGCCTGACGCAGCTCTTGTCCAAACTGTGTGAAATGATGCCATGACTCATAATGCATAGGTACAAGGTAGTCGGCCTTGATTTTGCGAAAGAGTTGCGCGGCCTGCTTGCCATCCATGGTGATCTGATAAGGGGGGCTGCTGGGATCTGTCATGTCCGTAGGCGCATGAGCATTACCGAGGTTGACGATCGCAGCACAAATATGAAAGCGCTCTGCCATGTGCTTCAGCTCCTCCACGTAAGCAGTATCACCCGAGAAGTAGATTGCGTTAGAGAGACCGTCGCGACCATGACCAAAGTCCTCTCCGGTCAAGATAAAGCCGGTACACTCGTTACCATCGACGTGCTTTGTTGGCGTGCCAATGACCTGAAACTTCTTTCCGGCAATGGCAACTTCCATTTCTTCCCAGGGCTCGAAACCGTGGACTGCGGGCCGAGGGGAGAGGTTCTTCGCACCGTCAACAGTAGTGAAAACCCGGCGCCCATCAAGCAGGCGGCGACCGAGGTCGTCAAGATTATCGACATGGTCTTCATGACTGAGCAGGACTGCATCAATGACAGGAAGCTGATCTAGGCGGAGGGCAGGGTCATCCTCCACTTTGAGAGAAAACTTGTCGGTCATAGGGAAAGATGTTCCGGCCGGAGAGAAGAAAGGGTCGGTGAGCATATTGACCCCATTGATCTCAAGTATGGCTGTAGCAGTGCCAATATGGGTGATGTAATGAGTGAGTGCCATGATTACTGATGAGCTTGAAAAGAGGGGCTGATTGATGAGAGAAAGACTTCAATTGTAGAAAGGTATTGTCTGCCGATAACTGCGCAAGGCACAATATATAGATCTGAATAGCACTTAGTGCTTGGGAATCTGGGCAAAACGTGAGTATCTTGTTAGAGAAGGCAAGTCTTCGATGGTCAGTACTTATAGCTGATACTCGCTAAGTGGCACAGCACAAGAGGCTAATATTGTTCACATAATAGACTTCTAATGATATACTCAGCTTGTAAGCTCCTTTGAGACGAACAAATCTGATTATTTCGGCATCCCGCCGTCGGTATCCCGCCCCTCGGTATCCCTCATATACGGCAGATATCTCAATAATTCTATCTCTAAATACAATCAATTTTTCATTATGAATTAATCAATCAATCTAATGCTGGCTATAATTCCTTCGGGGTCTTTTATTTTATTTTATCCTATTTATTGTTTTGCTGAAATTATAATCACATATAATATTCCAATTGAGATCTGAAGAGTGGTAATTCATGGCGTGGCAACCTGGAGCGGGAGACCCAGTGGGATACCGATATGGTATCTAAAGTGGGGCACGATTAGTGGCCTGAATACTAATCCTTTATAACAGAAGTCTATAACCTATCCCGAAGTAACTCTTCCACTAATACACGTTGCAAAGGTGCTTAAAATAACCTGTCAGCTGTTTGGTATTGGGTTTGACCGTGGAGCGGGTGCAACAGCGGCCATTTCGGTAACTGCGTCACTTCTTCTCGTCACTTCCCGGCATCCCTCTTACATCCTCGCAAGAACTGAGAGCCCCAGACCAACCAACGATATGCCACCCCCCAAACCTACTAAGTCTCATAATCTCTTTCGATGTGGTCATTCAGGTTGTGGTGCAACTTATCAGCGGAGAGAACACTTGAAGAGACATACTGCGCGTCATAAGGAAGGCGAACGCCTCTCGTGTCCTTATTGTGAGAGTACTTTAGCCCGGAGGAATGTCCCATGACTGGAGCCCCTGAACATCTGCCTTTAAAGCTAACTGTGGACCAGCGACCTGTTACGGCGTCATGTTCGAAATTATCACCCTGAGAGAAAGCCTCCACAGACTCGGGCAGTAAAGGCTTGCCAAAAGTGCCATGCCCGGAAAGAACGCTGTGATGGTGGACATCCGTGCAGCCGGTGTCAACAACGAGGTTTGAGTTGTTCGCTTGATGTCAACGCAAATGGGGACGAGAAGCAACAGGTGCTTGGGACACAGGAGGATTTGAAGACTGAGCTGAATGCATCAGTTCCCGACGCATCACGGTGGATCGCCCAGGATTTCATAGATATTTACTTCAGCGAATTTCATCCTGTCTGGCCTTTCCTTCATAAAGGAACCTTTGATCTTACCAAGGAGCCTTGCATTCTCATACAGTCCATGCTAATGATTGGACTATGGATCAAGGGTGACCGGGAGGGGCGGGAGTCGGCGATGCATTTCCATCAAAAATTGCTGTCTGCTATACAGGCACAAAAAGTAGGGATTGTAGCATGATCGGTATGGTCAAACAGGGGCTGACGTCTTTTTAAATCATAGTCTCGGTGGCATGTGTCGGAATCAACACCACAGCATATCGAGATGAAACCTTGGCAGATGCCGACATACCAGAGCATTCTTCTCCAGCTTATATTTGCTCTGTTCATAGCAAAGCAGGAGGCGACTTTTGACCTGAACCTTCGTTGTCACCTGCCATCATCCAAGTACGAACTACTCAAATCGCTCGTGGAAACCTGTCGGCAGCTGGGATTGTTCTCGTATCCGAATATGCTAGCTCAGCATCCCCTTGATGCGCCAGTAGCTCTCATCTGGGTAAGTGTGGAAGAAGCTAAGCGATTCGGGTTGGCCCTCTATGAGTTATGTCGGCTATGTGGGCCAAAACAGCTAGTCGATTCTGATGGTCAAAGTCACGGTGGCTCACAAATGAGTGCACTTCTTACGCTCGCAGATCTGGACTTTAGCGTGCCAGACAGTGATGAGATGTGGAATGCGTCTTCGGAGGAACGGAGTAGCATCCTACGAAATATGACTTTACAGCACTCTTTCAGAGATAACCGCGACACTAGTGGCTGGATATCCCAAGCATCTGCCCATTTGCACGATGATTATGTTAATTTTGATTGGATTTGACAATGCCCGCCTCTCTTCCACACCATCAGAACGGTCGCATTAACAGAACATATAGCCTATGACGCTGTCTTTGCATTGGAATATTGGGGCTTGAACCAGCCAGTTCAAGGAAGAGAAGTTAGGGCACTGAGGAATGGGTTTCATGACAAGACATAATCAAGACTTATATTGAGTGCAGCTATATGCATTAAGGTTTCGCTGATAAGGCCGGGTTGTTCCCCGCGTGGCCTATAAATGGCTCCGGATAAACCACTCCTTCCTTCTCCGCAGCCATTCCTCTTCATCTCATGGCGCCCTCCTTCATCTCTCGCACCCGGACAGGCTGCCGGGCTTGTAGAGCCCGAAGGATAAAGTGTGATGGTACGATAATTCACCTCCGGATTGAATAGCCTCTGTAAGCTAATGCATACCAAAGAGAGCCGTCCCGTCTGCCGTCGCTGCGCGCGAAACAACCGGGGCTGCGAATACAGCTTTCAGTTGACTTGGCTTGACGAATCGATCGCCAAGGGCGTCTGTCATGGAAGGACCGGAGTATGGTCAAAGAACGGCCGCAAGAGAATGGATGTCTCAAATGAGCACGACCTGGCTAAGATGCCGCGACATCCTACGCCTAGAAGTTCGCACCAGCAGTGGATGTTTTTAAACACGTCCGCTGACGACGTGAATCGGCTCTGTGTGGAGTACCATAGGGGTTATGGCGGGAACTCGCTCGGTCATCCACGGCAGCTGCTACTATCACCCGCAATGAATACAATGCCAGTCACGGCCCTGAATCGATCCAGCGAGGATCCCATGCTGCTGGCATTCTTTGAGACAGTCATTTGCAGCAGCTCAACCCTGGTCGACAATGTACAATCCAATCCATATCGATACTTGATCTTGCCCATGGCTCTTAGTTCTGATGGCATCTATCATGCGGCATTGGCCATTTCCGCAAATACCTTGCGTCTTTCCCAAATGCAGTATCGAGTCCCTGCTCTGGCACACCATCACCGTGCGCTACTCCACCTCCAGTCTCTTTTAGATCAGGATAGTTGGTCAGATCGGGAGATGGATGTGATATTGGGGCTTGTTCTGATGCTCTGTTGGTTTGAGGTAATGAGAATATCCAACTATAACACACTAAGTCAGATGTGAGAGTTGACAGCATTAGATTTCAGATCATAGTCGTTCATCGTGGGTGACTCACCTTAATGGGTTCCAGAATGTCATTTCTGCACGAAAGCAGCGATATTGGAAAACATCGTCGCAGCACAGTCAGGAGCTTCTTGGTTTCTTCGACCGTTACTTTGTTTTTCATCTCGTTCTTGCCCGAACGGCCTTTCGATGGGATTGTCCACGAACGCATCCATGTCTTTTTGCCTTGCCTCAAAGTCTATCATCAGATATTATCGACCCTTATATGGGATTCAGCCACGCGCTACTTCTCCTAATAGATAAAGTAGCTGACTTAGCATGGCAAGAGCGTGAGCCGGACATTCGGAGCGCATATAGACTGAAGCACTCGTTGGAGGTGCTCCGTCAGACGCCACATGCGGATATCGACTTGCACTCAGGGCAAGAATGTATGGTCATTGCTGAAGCTAATCGCTTGGGCGCAATGTTGCTCCTGTACGAGATATGTTCGTCTTCTACGTCAACCTCTTCGTGTCCATCGTTTACGTCTGAGGAAAAACTCCGCTATGTGCGCCAAATTCTCAATGTTATACAAACGCACAAGTCCAACATGACGCGCACTGCCGTGCTTCCTCTATGGCCTCTCTTCCTAGCAGGTTGCTGTGCCTCGGACGACAGGGATAGAGTCGTTGTTCTGCAGATCTTCCAGGAGTGGGAGGCCATTCGTCGTTTTGGTGTACGTCTATTCACCCACGGATACAATTTCACAAGCTAATGGTTTAGAACATCACGCCGGCAAGAGAAGTGATAGAGATGGTTTGGCGACGCCGTGACCTTAACCTAAATGATATTGCAAATGACGCCATGTCAGGGGAGACAGCGCGCTTTGAATGGGAACATGCGATGACGATGCTTGGAGGGTGGAAACTAGCGCTGACATAAAGACATTCATTTTAGCATGTGTTATTTGTTTGTTTCGTTGACTATTACAATCTCGGCCCCCTCTCACGAGTTTTACGTCCCTTCCATCCTGTCAAGTCACTCAACTCCAATTCGGGGTCCTGATGGGCTAGGTTCTTCGCGGTCACCGTCTGGCCTGCGCGCCATTGCCACTGCCGGGCAATGTCGGACTCCAAATTTCCTTCCAGCAAGTCGGCAATGTACTTGCCCAGCACGGGCAGGAACTTGAAACCATGCGCTGATCCTCCGGCCGCCACGTACAGTCCTTGATGATTAGGGTGCGGTGAAATCAGAAAGTGGCGGTCAGCGGTATCAGCGTCCCAGCAAAGACGGGTATAACAGAATGGACGGTCGGCGAGTTCCGGTAGGACACGACGAAGGTTCCGGCGCATCTGAGCTTCGATTTCTAGCGGGAGGTCATCTTGTGGATTGTCCACAAAGGTGTGAGGAACAGATGACTTGTTTCCGGACCGTGTATCCGTCTGCATGTTCGTGATGAACTGGCTATGCGCCATCTTGAACACCCCATCTGCCTGCGGCGGAAAAAAGTAGCCCAGCTCCAGATTATCCATAATAGGCAGTGCGGAATAATGAGCTGTCTCCGCCGGGGAGAGTTGTATATGCGCCACACTGTGGCCTTTGGCCGTCAACTGGCCCGCCACGTCCAGCAATGTTGGCGTCCAAGCTCCGGCAGCCACCACGACCAAGTCAGCAACATGCGTTGAGCCATCAGTCGTGATCACTCCCGTACAATGCTTCTCCTCATTGAACAACAACCTCTTGACCCAGCCCTCTTCACCAGAGATATATTCCACCCCTTGCTCCTGCGCTGCGACGGCCATGCGCCGCAAGGCTTCCCCGGCCGCCGCCCAGCCAGCCGTCGGATTCCAGACGTTGATATTCCACCCATCCAATTCGCCCGTCACAAGGGGGAACCGCTCACGGATCTGCTGCGTCGACAGGCGTTCCAATCCTTCAACTCCAAGCTTGGTGCACGTCTCAATCGACCCTTCCACAAACGCGCACGACAGCTTGTATGCGCTCAGAACCCAGCCAGGGACATGGTACAGCCCACGAAACAGATCCGAGGACTTCCAGGCGGCAATCGCCTCGATTCCCAAACGTGCATACAGCGGCTCGTTATAGTCGCTGCGAATGATCTTGCTGATATCGGTTGAGGCGGCCTCGCAGGATGGCGCGGGATATCGATCCAGCACGCGGATGGACGTGAAACCGCGCTGGGCGAGATGATAAGCGGTCGAAGTACCGAAGCAGCCAGCTCCGACAATGAGGATTCTTGTATTTCGGTCCATGGTAGGGTAGCCAAGTATTAGAATGCACTACTCAACTGAAGTATTTATCTACAAACCAACCAACTACTATAACCCAGAGACCCTCGGAATAGTAGCCAGAACCCCTCCATTGCCAATCACTCGGAGAGTAGTTAGTTAGTATCCACATCGCACCGACCTGCCTTCCCCTCAACCATCCCCCCCGGGGATACTAGTAGCGCAATCCCTTATCACGATAAAGCTCCTCCCAGCAGATAGCAAGATAATCAACCAACAGAGAACAGAAGAATGAATGAAATTAAGAGCCAGTGGACCAAACCGGGCCTCGTTCCGACCTTCTCCCCTCCCGTTTTGATCATACCTACTTATCATCTGCAAGGATCCACCCCGCTACTGATTCCCCACTTTGGTTGGACTCATGGCTTGTTCTTATAGGGCGGGTATAGAACCGGCGTATGTATACGGCTATGCAGTGCAGTGCAGTGCTATCTGGTCGGTACTACTGACTTTGAGTGTTAGTAGGGGTTCTTATCGGTTAGATGTTGGGACTTTGGGCCACATGATTCGTTTGTTCTCGTCTCGGGGTTTACCCCGCTCGTTGATATCTAGGTGGTCATTGGATTCATTGTACCAAAGTGATGCGGGGAAGTGATAATCAGGGCTAGATGACTTTCGACATTTTACCAAGATGATCGGTAGTACCAACTAGGTAGTGAGTAGGTGAAAATCAACAGAGTGAGCAGTTACTGTTGCGATCTAGAAATAGACCTAAATACCATGCATGAATTGGGTTTGGGCGATTGGTAGTGGAGATAAGATAACAGTGAGGTTTGGAATATAGTAATTGAGTAAAAGAGTGCAATGATCATTTGATGCTTCAAGCATTGATTTCATATAGGTAGCAGTAGTGTTCTCTACAACTATATTCCTGGTTCAAATTAAATGCTAAACTAATAAGTATACCGGAATGATCTCTTCTCTTTATCCGTTAGATCCGAAAATGCCGCATCCTCTGAGACAGTAACAGACTGCTGCTGCTGCTGCTGCTGCTGTTCACGATCCCGTCGCTGGTTCTCCCATCTACAAAGTAATCCGTAGGCTGAGATCGCGACGATCGCAACAACCAGACAAGCCAGCAGGCCTTCATACCCGTGCGAGTAACTCGGGGCATCCGTGGAGCGAAAGACCTGCGGACCGATGATATTCCCCACGCAGTATGCGATAAAGAAGATAGCATTTAGAGTCAGTTTCTTCGAGTGACCGCTGGTATTGGCCATTGGGAGCGAAGTGGATAGTACGTAGGGTGCCCAGTAGGTGTAGAAGACGTAGTAGGAGGCGAGGAGGCCGTGTTTGTCGGAGCGGGGCAATTTCCACATGAGGATGGCACAGGCCATAGGAACTAGGTTCGAGACGGCGATGATGATACAGCGGGAATTGGGGACACGGGAGGCGAGTAACGAGAGCAGGATCTGCCATACGGTGGCGAGAACACCGGTGGGGATGCCTAGGACGGTGGTGATCAGGGAGGAATAGCCGAGTCCGGTGACGATGAGGGCGGAGAAGGTGACAAGGCCGCCGTTGGGGATGTTCTGGGCGAGCGAGAACAGAGCTAGGAGCCATGTCTTTGGGTCGAGGAGACATTCACGCACTTGATACCATTTGATGGTTTTGTCTTCCATACCCGTGTTGTTGTCTTTGACGCGCTCGAGGCAGACAAACTTTTCGCGGTCGGATAAGTACCAGCATTGGACTGGGGAGTCTGGGAGGAAGATGTATAGGACGCCTGACCAGAGGATGGAGAATGCGCCGAGGACAAGGAAGAGTAGTCGCCAGGGGTGTAGTGCTGTGTGGGTGTGTCAGATGCCGTAGCTGACGACTCCAGAGAAGACGGACGACAGCTGGTTGAACCAGAAGGCTACCCGGAGAGGCTGTTCGCTCGTCTTCCACCACATGACCGTTAGGATGCTGGAGATGGGAAACACCGATGCCTCGAGCATGCCCATGAGGAAGCGCACTGTCGCCAGGCCTGCAAAGTTCTGCGTAGCGGCCGTGCACAACATCATGACTGCCCAAGCGAAGACCATTCCCACGTAGAGTTTGGCTACGGGGAGCCGCTGGATGAGTAGCGCAGCAGGGTACTCGAAGAGCAGGTAGCCAAAGTAGAATATCGAGCCCACCCAGGAATATTGGTTGCCGGTGAGATGGGTATCAGTCTCCATACCGTAGATAGCGGCATTGGAGATGATGACCTTGTCGACTGCGGCGAGCACACAAGTGACCATGATCAATGGGATCAATATCAAATCAATCTTCCACAGCACGCGTCGCGCCTCTGCGTCGGAGATGGGTGCCGCCATGATGGCGGGATCGAGCTGGGCGAGAAACTGCACTGCAACATCTTTATCTTGCCCCGACCGATGGGTGAGGATGTCCATCTGGCCATGCTTAATCTTCTCCCCATTGGAGGCGCTGCTGTCAAGGCCAGGTTTCTTCTGGTCGGTAGTCATGACGACCAGTGTAGCATCTGCATTGATGAGGTGGGAGAGGCACCCCGACCATGTCGTCGAGTGTCAGTTTTATAGCATCATATAGATGCACCTGATAACGACGCCGGCATTTGTTATCAGAACCCCATGCCCCGAAAGGCTAAGGCGAGGGGAAGGTCGGAGCGAGGCCGATAACGAAGTACCGTTAAGGTCCCATGATAGGGCACGATAAGATAGCGCCGGCATTGGAGCGAGTGCTGTTGGAGATGGATGCCGGAGCCCACTCTATAAAGGCCATGCCGGCCGTTGGGAGAAACAGTTCAGTGCAGATCTTTTGACGATATTCAATCAATGATCATGTCTTCATCGAAACTCAATATCAAAATCGCCATTGGTGAGTTACATGGGCTGAAACGGGTGACCGCAGAGCTGACATTTGTAGACCGCGGTGGCACATTCACCGATTGTCTGGGGATTGTAGAAGGCCGCAAGGAAGACATTGTCGTCAAGCTGCTTTCGCAAGATCCGGCTAACTACGCAGACGCCCCAATTGAAGGCATCCGCCGGATTCTCGAACAAGCAACAGGAAAATGCTTTCCCCGCGACCAGAAACTCACCACATCGGATTTTGGCAGCGTCAGTATCCGTATGGGAACGACGGTCGCCACGAATGCCTTGCTAGAGAGAAAAGGAGAACGGGTGGCGCTTCTGATCACAAAGGGTTTCAAGGATGCACTTCGCATTGGGACTCAGTCGCGTCCTAAGCTCTTTGCTTTGAACATCCAGCGACCCGACGTGCTCTATGAGGATGTGATCGAGATCGATGAGCGAGTCACTATAGAGGGCTATCAACAGAATCCTATTCCAGATAAAGAACGCCTTGAAGCGGCATTGGAGACAGACCCTTACCTGAAGAAGGGCGTCAGTGGAGAGGTCATCCGCGTCTTAGAACCTCTCGACGAGGCGAAGACGAGACAGAGTTTGCAAAAGCTTTTTGATGAAGGATATCGCTCCATCGCTGTCTGTCTCGTACACTCATATACATTCCAAGAGCATGAGTTGGCTATCGAGAGGATTGCCAACGAGATCGGATTCACGCATATTTCACTCTCTAGCCAGCTGCTTCCTATGATAAAAATGACCTCTCGAGGCGCTTCAGCTACGGCAGACGCCTACTTAACGCCGGTGATTCAACGATATATCCAAGGTTTCCGTTCCGGCTTCCAGGACGGGTTGCAATCGTCAGACACGCGCTGCGAATTTATGCAAAGCGACGGTGGTCTGGTAAACTTTCAAAAGTATTACCTTATTCCCATCTAGAAAGCCCGAGCCAAACTCACTGTGCTTAGGTTCTCCGGTTTGCGCGCAATTTTGTCGGGGCCCGCAGGTGGTGTTGTAGGCTACGCAGGCACCTCGTTTGACCCAGAGGACCGAAAACCTGTTATTGGGTATGTCCTTTCTCAGGCGACGGACTCAAGGAGAATGCTCGCTGACAGAATAGCAAGGTTTGACATGGGCGGCACCAGTACTGACGTCTCACGGTATGACGGCAAGCTAGAACATACCTTTGAGAACACCATCTCAGGAGTGACAGTGATGGCTCCACAGCTAGACATCAATACAGTAGCGGCTGGTGGCGGCAGCATTCTGTTCTGGCGCCATGGGCTCTTCGTAGTCGGACCAGAATCTGCAGGTGCACATCCAGGGCCAGCTTGCTACCGCAAAGGAGGTCCATTGACTGTGACTGATGCAAACTTGTTCCTGGGCCGCCTGCTCCCAGACTATTTCCCCAAGATATTTGGGCCTAACGAGAACGAGCCCCTTGACGTTGAGGTCATTCGTCAAAAGTTCACGGAATTGGCAGACAAGATCAATGCAGAGACAGGTCACCGGAAGACACCAGAGGAGATTGCGCTGGGATTCATTCAAGTTGCAAACGAATCTATGGCAAAGCCCATCCGGGCATTGACCGAGGCACGAGGATATGACACTTCAGCACATAACCTGGCCTGTTTTGGAGGAGCAGGTGGGCAACATGCATGTGCAATTGCATCGTCATTGTCCATAAAGACCGTCATAGTCCACCGTTATTCGTCGATTCTCTCCGCATATGGTATGGCTCTTGCTGATGTGGTGCATGAGGCCCAGGAACCTGCGTCCGGAGCTCTTACTGCGAGTGCAATGGGAATAATAAATGGCCGTATTGAGGTTCTCAAAGCAAAGGTCACCGAAGCCTTGACCGCAGATGGTATTGAGGAGACTCGCATACAGTATGAGGTGTACCTTAATCTCCGCTACCAAGGAACCGATAATACACTGATGGTCCTTAGACCAGATGGCGGAGATTTTGGGGCAGCATTCATTCAGGAGCATCAGCGCGAATTCTCCTTCACCTTCCCAGGTCGCAATATCCTAGTCGAGGATATACGTGTACGTGGAGTAGGCAAGGCGATTTCCGTCCCCCCAGAGGCTCCGCAGCCCGAGTTGCGATCTATTACGACATTAAACATCGGAGAAGAAAGCCGGGATGACTCCACAGAGGTGTATTTTGCAGGCGTCGGACGTGTCACCACGCCAGTCTTCTTCTTAGAGCACCTGAAGCCGGGTAGCTTCATCCAAGGACCAGCCATGATCATCGACAAGACACAAACCATTGTCGTTGAACCCCATGCATCGGCCACTATCTTATCTCGCCATGTAATCCTGAATGTTCAGTCGGTCAAGAATCAAATCGACAACGCAACGGTGGTGGACCCGATCAAGCTTTCGATTTTTGGTCATCGATTCATGTCGGTTGCCGACCAGATGAGCCGGATGTTCCAGAAGACATCCGTGTCAACCAACATTAAAGAGCGATTGGACTTTTCCTGTGCAGTGTTTTCACCCGACGGAAAACTTGTGGCGAACGCACCTAATGTTCCTGTTCACCTCGGCAGTAAGTGCTGCTTTCCTATACTTCTCAACGACAGCTGACTCGGGCCAATCTCAGGTATGGAGTATGCTGTGCGGTATCAGCATGAACAGTACGGTGGAAACCTGAAGCCAGGGGACCACATCCTCACCAATCATCCACTTGCTGGCGGAACGCATCTTCCGGACATAACTATCATTACTCCTGTCTGGGATCAGCTAGGAAGCAAGATCATCTTCTATGTCGCCTCTCGAGGCCACCATGGTAAGGAACACCACTCGTTGATGGGATACTCATGTCTAATATAATCGCAGCCGAAATCGGAGGAATTGCGCCAGGTTCTATGCCCTCAGACAGTAAAATGCTATATGAGGAAGGTGCCATGACCATGGGATTCAAGGTGGTATCACAAGGCCGTTTTGACGAAGACATGGTGCGGAAGTTCTTATATGACGAGCCAGCCTCGTACCCAGGTTGCAGTGGCACTCGCACTTACAAAGATAATGTCTCCGACCTGAAAGCAGCTATTGCAGCCAACCAGCAGGGTGCACAGTTGCTCGAAGGTCTCGTTCAAGAGAACACGCTTGATGTAGTCCACTTCTACATGGACGCCATCAAAAAGAATGCCGAAACCGCAGTACGGGAACTGCTTAAGAAGATTGGCAGAAAGGCCGCCGGACAGCCCCTCCGCTTTTCTGACTTCATGGACGATGGCACAGAGATTAGATTAGAAATCCGCATCGATGCAGAGACCGGATCTGCCGAGTTCGACTTCACTGGTACCGGGCGAGAGACGTTCAACTGCCTGAATGCCCCCAAAGCCATTGCCCACTCGGCAATCATTTATAGCTTGCGCGCCCTTATCGATGTTGACATTCCATTGAACCAGGGCTGTTTGGCGCCGATCAACGTTATCATTCCTTCCGGCACGCTTATCAATCCATCTGGATACGCGGCCGTCTGCGCTGGAAATCCCATCACGTCACAACGTATCACGGATGTCGTCCTAGGAGCCTTCCAAGCCTGTGCAGCCTCGCAAGGATGCTGCAATATCATCTCATTCGGCATGGGTGGACTAGACGAAAATGGCAACGACATCCCGGGCTTCGGCGTTGGCGAGACCATATGTGGTGGTTCTGGCGCTGGTCCTACCTGGCATGGTACATCCGGTGTCCATGTCCACATGACCAACACACGAATCACCGATGCAGAAGTGTACGAGCTGCGATACCCGGTTATTTTGCGACAGTTCTCTATCCGCAAAGGGTCTGGTGGCAGGGGAAGTTACCGCGGTGGAGACGGTGTGATTCGAGAACTGGAGTTCCGTATTCCCTTGTCAGCCTCTATGCTGAGCGAACGTCGCGTCTATCGCCCATATGGACTGGCAGGTGGTGAGGCTGGCCAGGCGGGATTGAACCTGTACGTGAAGAAAGAGCTGGATGGGACTGAGCGAACGATCAACATTGGTGGGAAGATGGAGCTCAAAGTGCAGCCTGGAGAGCGTATTATTATTCACACGTAAGTAGTGGAGCTTACCTTTTCATCGTTTTACGCTTGGCTGACATGATTACTAGTCCTGGTGGAGGTGGCTGGGGAACGCCATCCGATGGGAACGCCATACCCATCTGTGATGGTAACAGTTTGGAGGAGAATCGGGTAGTATTCGAAGCACGGGGAAGTGTTCACAGTTTCAGTGCCACTGCTGAAGCAGCTTCATAGTCACTTGTATTGGTTGATGAGGGTGAGAGTCCTGCGGTTTCATAGAGAAGCTTGTGAGGCGAAGTGTATGAACAAGAGGGACGAGTACTTTGGGGGTGTAACCGGCGATCATGTGATTACTATTTCGATATGTAACATGCTGATTTTATTTTGCTTCTTCTTCAACAGGTAGGGTGGTCAATCTGGACCGTAGGAGACATGGGGACACAACCAGGTGGAGCTTCTGCTAGCAATCACCAGTTAAGTCATGTAAAGGACGGTGTTCTTATTGATTATCTTGCTCTCTCGAGAGGCCCCCTCTAATAGTCTCGAACAATAAGTTGGATATGCCTATGAATTGGCCGTATCCTGGTTCAGACAATTGGGGTCTAGTTTATTGAATGTCAGGGAGAGTGAAAATAGCTTGTGTTGAGCCTTTTCATGGAAGGGGAAGAGTCTTGATTACTCTATTATGCGCAGTTGTTCTATGTTAATCAGTGATAAGAAGTTCAGGGAATATGAGGAATGTATTCGCTGTGCATTGTGAAGGCCTCGTGAAGGCCTCGTGAAGGCCTCGTGAATGGTTTTCACCTTTTACTTACGGTCAACAGTGTTAGTTTTCGCTACTCTCGGCTCCACGTATACAGAATCGACCTCGAATTTTGGGTTCGTGCTAATTTGTCCTCTTGACCCCATCGAGACAACGACCATGGCATTCCCAATACGTGATGCAAGTGGTACAGGCACCAACATGCCACATCCAGCGCCGGCGAAAGAGCAATTCAATGACCTTCTCACAATTAGCCGTGACGCACTCACTACTCTTGCCGTCGAGGTCCGCCGAAAGCAAACTATAGACACATTTACAACTGCAAGTGTGATTTTTTGTCATGAAGGCAGCCGTAATGTTATTCATGTGGTCGAATTTGACGACCAGGTGCGTTATATCGTCCGCCTACCCATCAGCTGCCGTCCAGGGCACTGCACCGAGACTGCCAAAAGGGCCTTGATTTCGAAGGTGGAAATGATGCAATTTATCCAAAAGCGAGCCCATTTCCCCATGCCAGAAGTGTACGATTTCGATGTCTCATCAGGAAATGTCTTGGGCACACCGTACATCGTGGAGAGTTTCGTCCCCGGAACATTGGTCTCGGATGCCTGGTTCGACGACTCAGGAGCACTGTCATTGGACCAAAAGCGACTGCGCATACTGGACAGTGTCGCAGAGACTATGGCAAAGCTGCACAGGTTTTGCTTCGACGGAATTGGTACGTTGGGACCGGATGTCCATGGCGATCTTCGGGTGCTTCCATGCTACCATTCGCGGAAGGGATCAGGGACTGATGTGCAGTATGCGGAGTATAGTCCTTACGAGTCCACTGTAGACTTTCTGCGTGAGCGTCTTCTGAAATCACCCTCCGGGGCAGAAGAAGAAGGCCCATTTGACGTTGGCTGTCTTATAATGCTGGAAATGATGATCGGATGTATGCCGTCGTCGACGAGCCAAAAAGACGAAACAGATGAGACATTCGTGCTTGCAGTGCCACAGTTTGACTCCACGAACATCCGGGTCGATGAGCAGTGTAATGTGAGTGGAATTATTGACTGGGATGAGGTGCAGACCATGCCACGGTTCCTGGGCTATGCTACATTCCCTAAATGGATCATGAGGGATATGGACCCAGTAGAGCATGGAAAGTCTCTGGATACTCAAGAGGATTCGGCAGAGCGGTTGAGATGGTACCGGCTGCTATATAATCGCAAGATGCAGGGACTTCTCAATAAGGTCGGCGATGCGAGATTTGTGAATAAAACACATATCTTCGCGTCGATCCTCCTTGCCATCGACAATCCCGCGGCTCGAAAGGAAATTGTGCAGGCACTGGTTGCAAAGGTATTTCCGGCAAAACTGGAAAAGGCAACGCGTTTGATCGAGAATGCAGGCAATGGAGAACTCGGGCGGCAGGATAGAGAGCGACTCCGGGAAGGCTTTGACTTGCTTCTTTCGATTTCACGTTAATTTCCAGAGACGGACATCTCACACATCCTTACCTTCGATGGTAAGTTCATAATTTGGAATGGGGCAGTTGGCTGGTTGAGAGTTGGAAACGTTGGAACATCTGTGATGGTAGGCGGTCCTTGTGCAATATTCAATGTGAAGACATATCTAGAAGGTTTCGCTTTCTCACTCAGATGCAATGAAAGTCCGGTAAATATACACCGTCTGCACATAGTATGTTCTGATCAAGTTAAAAGTATTCAGCCGAAGTGCTGCTCTGCTGCAATCCGCACCTGACGTCACCGGGGTTCATTCGGGTCTGGGTAGATAATATCGAAGGTGGAATCTTGCCTTTTTATCAGTCAAAAATCCATGGTGAATCCTCATAATTACAAGGTGTTGCTTCAAGGGCTGGGGGATAATGATGGAGGGGTACGTCGGCAAGAAGCACTGGTATCGTCTCTGTTGTTTGAGACCAACCGTTTTAGTTTTACTTTGAGTCATGGTCAGCATGAGACATGATGATATAACGAAAGTTACTGAAAGGTATTGATTACATATTATCGTACTATAAACACTAGAGGCACTACATAATCTAAATACAAGAAAAACCGGTGACCTTTGGGTCAGATTGGCTCAATTGGGAACACAATACAATAACCCATAAATAAAGTTTCCCACAAGTTTTAATTACTCGAAGCCTTCGAATCAACTACCGGCTGGTTTACTGTTGCTTTTTGATGAAAGGTCCTTCTATATTTTGTTTTACCAAAAGGTATTCAATACTGAGTATGAGGCCCAAAGCCAAGTACTAGTTACATATTTCAGGTCTTGGGCCGGAATGTGAGATGATGTTGTATCTGAGTAGTTACACACCCCCGCATCTTTCAGTCCATCTACTTGCATGAACCATTTTCTACCCATTATGATTATATGCCAGATTATGCCGAATGCATCTTACCGATGTTGCTTTTATTTCCAGTCAATTGAAGACGACCACGTGGCGGGCGCTTGCAGCGGCCTCATGCAAGACTTAATCCCGATGCAACTGAGCGGAATCATGCGAACCTGCTCACGACGATCCTTCCAATCATATTTGTTGAGGTTACTCACATAAGCCCAATAAAAAGTGTTCTGTATGAAGCCAGGTTGTAATCCAGGGTACTAAGTAATGGTGGAACACTAGTAGAAAACTAGTTAGAAGCGATAAGCTTATCGGAATGATTGTTCATCCACCAACTAAACTCGGGCACGGGAACAAACCCCATGGGCAAGTGGAACTCTTAACAGAAGCAAGAAAAATTTCTCGTTCCCGAACCCCATTTATTTCCCCATCTGACTTCCATTTCATCTCATGTCGATCTAGACAGCCTGAAAACACGCCTGTCGGTGGACTAGCATGAAGCAACCATCATGTTCGTCCAAAGTATCCTCCTAATCCTCCTGCCTCTGGGGGTTTCTTACTTCATAAGCCGGATCCGCTACTCCCGCTTCAAGAAGTATGCCGACTGGCCGCAACTCCCTCCCTCCCTCATCTGGGGCCACATGAAAGCGCTCCACGAGTTTATTGCCCGAGGTGAGGAGAGAAGGCACATCGGTATGAAAGAATCAAAGCCCTCGTCGTCCTCATGAACAGGATGGGTATAGTTGACGATATCACTGTCAATCAGACATCGTGTTTCAAGAAATCCAGGAACATCTGGGGAATCCTCCTCTCATTCTCTATGATCTCCGCCCTGTACAGTTTCGGCTGTGTGTGGTCGGGAGCCATGAGGTCGCAGAACAAATTGCCCGGAGCTCCAAAAGCTTTCCGTATAGTATGAAGAAGTCGCCCACGATGGGGGCGCTGGAGCCTTTGTTGGGACCGCACTCCATCATTACGCAGCAGGTAAGCCTTCAGCCGTATTCATAATTTGTATACCATATTTTTAAGATGACTTATGTCACTAGGGAGAGCACTGGAAGGGTCTACGCAAGCGGTTCAACCCCGGATTTGCGCCTCAGCACCTCGTTACCTTGCTGCCATGTATCTTGGACAAGGCGATTCAGTTCACTGATATTCTTGACGGGTACGCTCGTAATGGAGAGGAATTCTCTCTCGACGAGCGATGCGTCAGTCTTACGTTTGATATTATCGGTAGGCCACACACCTATTCTTACGTGGCACGCTTTTCGTTCTAACTATCCCCCAGGCGCAGTAACCATGGACAAAGACTTCCATGCCCAGCTCGACCGCAGCAAACAGGATGAGCTCGTTCGTCTCTACCGTGAGCTAACGACCACATACCGTAGAGGCAGCAGTGTGCAATGGGACTGGCTGGACCCCCGCCTTAACTGGCGGCGTCGAACTCTGTCTCGACGCATTGATCAGCTGATAGCCGAACACATCAAACTGAAGTTTGCTGAGCTCAAGTCCAAGTCGACGGAGAAGCGCTCCCGGAGTGTTCTCTCCCTGAGTTTACAGGACATTGACCAACTAAATACCCAAGTCATCCAGGAAACATGCGACCAGCTCAAAAGCTTCCTTTTCGCCGGTCACGATACCACCAGTGTCGTATTGCAGTGGACCTTCTATATCCTCAGTCGCACCCCCCGCGTGCTGGATAAAGTTCGCCGCGAACTCGACGACCTCTTCGGCCCAGATCCATCCCCCGCAGCCGTGCAAGAGAAGCTCCTTGCCCCGGGCGGAGAAGAACTCCTGAAGCGAATGTCCTATACTTCCGCTGTGATCAAGGAAATCCTGCGACTGTACCCTCCATCCGGATCAGCGAGATACATGCCCCCGGGCTCAGGCTTCAACGTGCAATTACCAGACGGAAAGACGCTCTGCCTAGACGGAGTGGTCATCTACCTCAACGCGACACTCGTCCATCGTGAGGAGAAAGTGTACGGACCGACAAAAGATGAATTCATTCCAGAGCGGTGGCTGGGAAACACAGATACCGGTCTAGGACTGATCCCGGATAGCGCGGAGAATCAGGGGGATGGAGATGGTTCGGTCGCAAGCGCTCATGTTCCCGCCAGCGCGTGGAGACCGTTCGAGCGCGGCCCGCGCAACTGTATTGGTCAAGAGCTAGCCAACCTGGAGGCCCGGGTAATCCTGGCGTGTACGGTTCGGCGCTTCGATTTCGAGAAGGTGGGGGTGGGCGCTCTTGCGCGGGATGCGACTGGGGCGCCTATCTTGGATGCTGCTAAGGGGCAGTATGAGGTGGAGACGGAATTGTTTAATGTAAGTTTTCTTCCCTTGATTTTCTCCTTCAAGTTGGTAGAAGGGTGGCTTACTTTTTTGGAATTTCTAGACTATGCAGGTCACCGCGAAGCCTATTGATGGGACGGTAGTGAAAGTTCATCTTGCTGAGAGAGCCACCTAATTCTTAGAAGGATGGGTTGGTACTGCAGATGTATGCTCTTCTTAGCCAAATTCTCTTACTACTAATCGCTGTATAAACTACAAAAACGTATATATATTCTCTTCTCTGCAGCAAATGCTAAATTGACCAGCTAACTCAAATTCATGACTTCGTTCACTGTCCCTGACTTCCTAGAAGACTAAGGGCTTGCGGAGCTGTAATGCGCTCCGAAGGCCGAAACTCCAGCAATGCTCGGATGATCGGGATAAGAGGAGCGAGCTCTGGCTCGGCCACTTCCTTATCGAAGCGATCCTCCAGAGTGAAGACCTCGTCACCTATTATTTGGAGATCAGCATGCTGATGAAAAGGTGCATTAATAAGTAGTGGTTGTAAGATCTCACCTTGGAAATCCATCATATCGCCAGCTTCCGCGCGCATACGGTTCCAGATAGGTTGCCATTCCTGAGGTAACTCCCCCAGAAGGTCAAACATCTGCTCGACCACTACCATATCTTCTACATCGGAGTCAAAAGGGTATGTTCCGAACACAAAGAAGAACAGCTGCCATTCATCAGTATGACTTTTTCGGGGGGGTTATCTTGAAGGTCCACTTACCATGCAGCCCGTATGCCATAGATCAGTCCTGTGATCAGACCTCCCCGTGAAAATCAGCTCTGGGGCCCGCGAAGGACCCGGCTGCGCGAGTATCCTCGACTTCTCTTCTTGTGCAAAGCCCTCTCCGAGGTCGAAGATACGGAGCTCCTCGGCAAACTCCTCTAGCCAGTCCTCCCAACTCACCGGTCCGAACAGAGCCGCTGGGAAGCCTTTGTGCAGCGGAGTGCCATCGAGGTGGGTCACTGGTTCGTGCTCGGGCGAGCCAAAGACCGCGAAGATGATCTTCTCCGATGCATAGGACAGGTTCCTACCGCTGAAGACGATATTTCTGCCACTGATGTCTGGTTTGACTTAATAAAGGAATTACTCTAAGCTTGATTAGAAGTAGGAGCTTACCTATCTGCCCCACCCCGGCATTATGGACCAATTCGATAGCCTTGAGGAGCTGTCTCGACAAGCGGAGAATGGTTTGTGGATCAAGGGAATCCGAGAGCTCACGGTAGTCAGTGATGATGCGATCGATGGTGGGACCGATCAGCTCGAACACCAGGCATTGGTGAATGCCGTTGGGGCCGGGCTGGATGAAAGCGTCCAGCAGGTGGAGAATGTACTTGGACGAGAGATCGTCCGGGGCGGCAATCTTCTCCAGTTGCTGGAGGTTTGGGAGTTCTTGAGAACTGTACGAAGTGTCCGCGGTTTTGATCTTCAAGGAGACCCATCGGTGTCGCCTATTGAAGTTATTAGTGTTTATTCATATGGAATGGGACAGATGGGTATTTGTGACGCACAAATTGTCATGGGCAAGCCAGACGGTGGAGAAACCTCCCCACGTGAGTTTGTGATGTATAGTGTAGCGGTTATCTTTGAAAGTATCACCGATACGGACGGGATGATATCCGCCAAACTTGTATCCCGAGAGAGGCTCCTGGGTGTAGAGAATGTCGCTGGGGTATTCAAACGATGAATCTTCCATGATTGAGAATGAGAGAGATGATGAGAGAGAAGATGAAATGAGAGAAAAAAGTCGAGGGGGATAGGCCGCGTTAAAAGAACCATTGCTGGGATGAGATGGGGGGTAGCAATCCCTGCCATTGTGAGCAGCAAGCGCCCTCCCACTAATCGGGACGCCAGTAGATGGCGCTGTGCAGGGAGTAACATGGGTTATGTTGGATCTATATTGCTCTCCATTACCCGCGCACCTTCTCAGCCCTCCTCACTCCTTTCTATAGTTAGTTCGACCAACAGTTGCATTCTCCAAATTTCCAACAGTCAACATTTCTCTATCATCCAATGATAAGCTGATCCGTGGACGGGCAGCTGTCAAGATGGAATTAGAGCTGAGACTCTCTCTCTCCACTTTCTTGATTCCCATGGAACGGAGGGGCCCACCGCCATGACTCAAAGCGGTGAATGTAGGATACTGCCGGCACAATCAGGTATCCATTTATTTGCACCGGATTGGCATTATTTCCCGATTGGGACCAGTGGAGGCACCCCCGTCGCCTTGTTAATTGTTGTTCCCACTCTTTCCCAGCCACACTGTCTTTGGGCAGAGAGGAGAGTGTCGGTTGCCCCCCGACTGTTAGTTTCATGCTTAGTGCTTCGTGTATTTAGTGCCGGTATGATCTGCAGTTGATCCCGGTCGTTTACATTTTGTCACCTTGTCGGTCGACTTATCACGGAGCTCTTCCGATAACGTCCTTTCGGGAGACGATAATATTTATATACTACTTGTGTATGTGCGACTTCATTTCTAGGAAGGTTTTGTACGCTGACTATGACCCAGTCCTAGACACTACGACCTCATGTTGTCAATACCTTTGCTGGCCTGCATCCTCGGCCCATCCATCGCGGGACAAGCCTTTGCAAGCAATGTCTCTATTCCCAATGACTCCCAGGATACGGATTCAATCGTCCAGCACAATGCTCTTATCGAGTCATACCTATCTCAGAAGCCTGTTCGCGGAGTCCATAAGATGACCGACGATGAGGGCGAAAAATTCTTCCTCCACTACTGGCTGTTCGACGAAGCCTATACAACAAGCAACACATCAAACGTCAATGATTCTTCATCGCAAGCACAACCTTATAGTCTCGACACAACCGAGAAGGTCGACTTTCAACCTCGCTCGTATCCCTTTCGACCCTCCTACCCGAGCGACCTTGAGGTCGAACGGCGCGGGTGGAGTGAACATTTCTCACCGCTTCTTCGGCGAGAATTCAAATGTCCTTCCGGCACCTACGGATGCTCATCGATAGATCGGCCCGAAAGCTGCTGCAGTACAAGCGACACGTGCGTTCTGGTCAACGACACAGGATCTGGTGACGTAGGCTGTTGTCCGAAAGGACAGGCGTGCTCGGGGACAATTGGATCGTGCCAGGACGGATACTCTAGCTGTTCGTCGTCTCTGGGTGGTGGATGCTGTATCCCAGGGTACGAATGTGTCACCGGGGGATGTAAGTAACCTGCGTCAACTGAGGATTCCCCTACTCTATATCGCTATTGAGGCTAACAGCTCAGGTATGCGTGTCTTCACAATCACGATCACGGTAAGCTCAACCGTCATGCTATCGACATCCACACACACCATCCCTAAAACCACTGCGACGCAAACCACGGGTGATCTGGTGCCTCCGTCTCGACCTACCACTGTATCTACCTCCACGAACTCCAAGACAACCACAACTACCAGTACGGCATCGGTCTGTCCAACCGGGTTCTACGCCTGCTCTGCCGTCTATCATGGAGGATGCTGCCGAACTGGCCGCGATTGTGACACGACGTCCTGCCCGGCAACGCCCTCGACGACCCTCACTAGCGACGGAGTAACAATTGTAGTCCCTGTGGCCACGACGACGGCATCCACGACCACAACAAGCACGCCCGGGCGATGCGCAACTGGCTGGTTCAGCTGCGCCCAATCCGTCGGGGGAGGTTGTTGTCCGTCGGGATACCAGTGCGGGACCAGCTGTACGGCAGTGTCAACGGCGACGGAGACCGTGGCCAAGGAGCAGGCCACTAGTGGGAGTGATCAATTGCGGCAGCAGTGGGGGGTGATGGGCATGGGTATGATGGTGGCCCTGGCGTTATGATAGAAATGATTTGGCATGTAGATCATGGGAGCATGCATAGCGAAATGATAATGACAATGACAATGACAATGTGATCACTAACGAAAGCGATGAATGCGGTGGCAGGTATAAGTAAGCGTCAAAAAGCCCCGTGGGGCGGCATTTTACCCGATCGGGCGACGTCCCGGTGAGTCCCCGACCCTCTCCGACTGCGGCCTCCTCCCTCGATAATCTCATTCTCCATCACTTCTTCCCTCTTTCTTCTTCTTTTCTTCCCCTCTCCCGACTCGTCTTCCCCGTCTGTTGTTTCGTCTGCACGCCTACTTTTGGCCAATTCATCACCATGTCGAACAACGACACCCAGAAGCCCTTGCCCTTCGGCTACCAATTCATTGCCGGTGCCGTCGCCGGTGTGTCCGAGGTACGTATGGTGTGATCCCGCTGCCAGTTCACCGGAGCACGCGACTAACTCTGCCATAGATTCTGGTTATGTGCGCATTTCCCACCCTCAATCGACGCAATCCAAGCAGCCAACACTAATTCCCTTCCCCCCCAGGTACCCCTTGGACGTGGTCAAGACTCGAGTGTACGCTCTACCTCTCTTATCTCTCCCCAATTGCAACCACCCACTAACCTATCCCACCCTCAGTCAACTCCAGAAGGGTACCGCGGTCGCCGGTGAGGAATACTACAATGGCATGTTCGACTGCCTGCGCAAGATCGTCAAGAACGAGGGGTACGCCAACCAACTCCCTTCCCCCCCAACCACCCCCTCACAACCAAACTAACCCACCTCTCCCCCCATAACAGCTTCTCCCGCCTGTACCGCGGTATCTCCGCCCCCATCCTGATGGAAGCGCCCAAGCGCGCGACCAAGTTCGCCGCCAACGACAGCTGGGGCGCCTTCTACCGCAACCTGTTCGGCGCCGAGAAGCAAACACAGTCACTGGCGATCCTGACCGGAGCGACGGCGGGAGCGACCGAGTCGTTCGTCGTCGTGCCCTTCGAGCTGGTCAAGATCCGTCTGCAGGACCGCGCCTCGGCCGGTAAATACAACGGCATGCTGGACGTCGTGAAGAAGATCGTCGCCGCGGAGGGACCCCTCGCTATGTACAACGGTCTGGAATCCACCCTGTGGCGCCACATTCTCTGGAACTCGGGTTACTTCGGCTGTATCTTCCAGGTGCGCGCGCAGCTCCCTGCCGCCGAGCCGGGCAACAAGAGCCAGCAGACACGCAATGATTTGATCGCGGGTACGATCGGTGGTACGGCCGGTACGATTCTCAACACGCCCATGGACGTCGTCAAGTCCCGTATTCAAAACACCTCGAAGGTTCCCGGCCAAGTGCCCAAGTACAACTGGGCTTGGCCTGCCGTCGGAACTGTCATGAAGGAGGAAGGATTCGCTGCTTTGTATAAGGGATTCTTGCCCAAGGTGCTGAGATTGGGCCCTGGTGGTGGTATTCTTCTTGTTGTGTTTACGGGAGTCATGGACTTCTTTAGGAATATGAGGGGCGAGTAAGATCCTCCTTCTTTTTTCCGTTTTTGGAATGAATTCTTTCCTGTTTAGTTTCTATATTTCTACTTTACTAGAGATAGGGGGTTAGAAATAGAAATAGACGGGACAGAGAAAAAGAGAGAGCGTGACGGAGGGTGTGCAAGGATCGTTGTTGTTCATTTCATGTTGAATTTGAAAGTATTCCCCCTTTCTTTCCCCTTTCCTTTCCTTTTCTTTCCAATATTTGCTTTTGAGATAGTACTGTAGATACAGGCATATATTGATTGCTACTAGATCCATACTATTCATGTACTATGTATGTAGGTACCATGCAAAAGTGGCTAGCTGGATGCACAGCGTGAGAATAAGCAAGTAAGAAATGAGGAGAAGAAAGAAATGCATGTGATATGTCTGTCTAATGTATGTACGTACGTATGTATGGTTGGACCCATGGAATGGGTCCATCCTGGTCTCACCAGGATTGGTACCTACAGTAGTCGGGCAATCATCGTCCCCGGGGAACTGCATGATGGCGGGCGCTACGATAGATATCAGATACCCTTGGACTACTATCATTTGCTGGTTAGACTCTTAGGGAATTGGGTCTAGAACACTCCATGTGCCTGTTCGATAGCGTGCAGGACACGTGGTGATCCATCTACTGCTGATTCCTAGGCTTCGATCGCCTGTGGCAGGGCCAATGATTTTAGTGATTTCCATTGTAAATTATAGGAGAATGAGCATTTGAGTAGAGAGTAAAGTTGCATGCACCGAATGCACCATTGTATCAATGAATCATGCTATGTAATTTAAATCGAAAATAGATAGCAGCCGTAAATGACATCCGAAATGGGGTCAAAATAGCCAAAAGGATATTAAGGATGAAGTAGGAAAGTTGAGAACTGTGAAACCGGGACAATGGGAAAAGGGTATCGATGTAAAAGGGAAAGAAGCCAAATGACGCAAGACATGTCGTGTTCCGACCTTGCTCACCATTATGCGCAAAAGAACAACAAGAGACGTGCAACCCAAGATAGCTAGCTGGAAATTCAAAAGACAAGCACATAGACACTCAACTCAACAAGTAAAGTCCCACCAGATATTAGGAAATGAATAAAGATAAAGACAAAAAGAATCCGAGACGGCCAATCCCAGGCAAGTATAGCGAGACCCACACGCGAGGAGTATCAAACAACTGACGAAAAGAAAGTTCAACTGGCCCTTTAGCCTCGATGGCATGATAAGGCTTCCGTGTACGCCGGTCAACTACCCGTCCGTTTGACGCCCTTGTATGCAATAGCTCATGACATGCGTTCGTTTGAAGAAATGAGAGCTCGAGCGATAGTCAACGGAAATGTATCTAATTCATCTCCATCGCATACTCGTCTTCCTCCTTGAAGCTCATGCCCGCGTGACCCGAGCTGCTCCAGTACTGAGCCTGCCCGGAGCCTCCATTGCTACCGCCGTTGCCGTTAAACGGGGGGCTCAGGCTCTGGGGGCTCAAAGCCCCATTGCCAGCCACAGAGTCCCCTGCCATGTTCGTATGCTTCGGTACTCGCAGCCCGCTTCCGGGTGCCCTGCTATAAGTAAACGAACTAGGGTCGTTCTTCTCCAAAGCATCGAGAATCTCCGTTCTCATCCGCTTCTCTTCTTCGGTCTGCTCGAAGGGCCAAGTTCCACCCAAGTTGCTGATGATTTCAGCCAGCTCCGATTCCTGCTGGAGCTTAACATGTAGGGCCCACATTAGGTCACGCATCCAGCCTACGGCACCGTTCAGGATGTCGCCCTTGTTCGGGCCCTTCTCTTTCTCCTCAATTGGCAGACCCATCGTAATGTTACCCGCAGTGGCCCGGCGACCATTGCCTCCAGCCAGCAAAGACGTCGCGGCATTGGGTGTGGCTCCAGTGGCAGACATTGCTGTGTTGTTGACAAGCTGCTTCCGGACTTTGTCATCCTCCAAGCGATGCTGGGGAACGAGGTGGGAAAGATCCTGGATGCGCTCGTTGATGTTGTCCCGTCGCCGGCGCTCGACCAGGTTATGGGAGGCCCGCCGACGGCGTCGCTTGGCCTCTTGGGATTCTAGGTCCTGGGCACTGCCTGGCATGTGCGTATCAACCTTGGCCGGCAAGGAAGCATGTTTACCAGACTTGAGGATCTCCGAGATTCCCGCGTGGTGGGGGTGGCCGGGGGAGGAGATTGGGGACTCCACGAAAGAATGGGCACTTCCTGGCGTACCGTCCCATTGGTTAGACAGTGTCTTCTGGTGGCGATGCTGCAGGCCAGTCCGGATGGGCTGCGTAGGAAAACTTCCAGATTCTGGGGTTCCCAGGGTCAATGCACCAAGGGCCGGGGTCTTCGGAGTCATCGGACTGCGCGCATCGAGTGAAGCGCGGTCCACTGCCTGCAAACTCGGGCGGCCTTTGGAAGCCAGATAACTCTGTTCGAACTGGGATCCACTCTGCAGATGAGAGCCGGGCTGGCCGTTTTGGTTCATGGAACGAAAGTGGTCATAGTTGAAACTGTGCATGAACGGGCTGTTCATGGGAGCTCCATCCGGCGTGTTAGAGTACATCTGAGACATCTGCCCCGGATGACTCATGGAAATTCCGGCACCCGAATGCTGGTCCTGGAGAAAGTTCTGCTGCATGCCATTCTGTCCGTTGATTTCCAGGTCCAACAACTCATCTGTATCAATACCCGAGTTTCCAAAGTTGAAGTTCTGCTGCGACGTAAATGGGTAGGACATGAATCCACCGTTCTGCATACTAAGCTCCGACGGGTCAACCCCCTCGTTGGGGTTGCCAAACTGATTGGACATATAGTTCGACTGTGACATCATGAAGGATTACTGATCACTGCTGCGTTTGTCAGGTTTGTTCTTGATGAGAATGCTCGCTTCCGCCGGTTTCCAGCGAGCCTAAGCAAGCACTCAGGCAGAACGCCGACTGCGTCTTCCAAGGGAGTCTTACAGTTCAAGATCGAACTCGCTGATGCTTGTGGGACTATGGGGTTCGAACACAGTAAACCCCAAGCTGAATTTGGAGCGAGAAATGCTCCGCGTGTGAAGGTTTGGCCTCTTCGCAAAATAGTTAAGAAGTCCGGTGGTGGAAGCGGTGAGTTAAACTCATCAACGAGTTCGGGCGAGTTGCGAGGGTGGCGAGGAGAAAATCTGACAGATCGGACAAGTGCCCGTTAGCGCTCAATCAAACAGAGAGAGAAGGCGACACTACAGTGAGCCACGATCTAATTTCAGGGAGAAGAGAGACAGGAGGTGGCTCAGACCACCACAAAACAGGGAAGGTACGGAGTTACCAACCAGAGTGGGAATGTCTACTTGACAAGCAAGAAACTGCGCGGTAGACGCTTCCTGGATGAGGCAAAGATACGATTGGTGCTGAACCCGGGATGAGTTCAAGGCGAATGCGAGGGGTAGTTCGCGATCGGATTTGACTGGTCGCGGTGGGCGAAGTTGTGGTGGAAAGGTAAGATTCGAAAGCGGACGCCTCGGAAAATGCCACTATCGTGGGCGGAGTCCGAAACCCAATAGGCTGCCTCGTTGATTGTGAACCGCACAGAGGAAGATCAGACTGCGCAATGAAGTCTGTGGTAAGCGACCGGGAAAATGGGGAAAGTAGCAGCTGGGGAAATAAGAAAATAGACAGTAGGAAAAAGAGGTCAAAGAAGGAAACAGAATTGCGTGGCCATAAGCGAGGTAAAATAAAGGGGAGACAGAAAGAGAGAGTGAGAGCGTGAAAAGGCGGCCAGATGGGGCCGCGGAGGCGATGGGCTGGAACAATGGGGGAGGGGAGAAGGGCAAAAAGGGAAGGGAAAAGGGAAGCGATAAGAGCAGTCGGAGCCGGTCACAGTTGATTATGAGGGAGATCCACGGGAACGAACAAGATGAGATGAGATGGAGCCTTGTACTTGCACACCGGGGAAGGTTGAGTGTGTGTGGGGGGGTGGAAAGCGCGCTTCCTGAGAATTACTGTTTTGTATGATGATGATGCGAGTCGGGTCTGGGGTATATGCGACAGAAGCTGGGAGAATCTGGGATGGGAAGAGGGGAAGAGAGTGGAGGAGGCGAGAGTTGAATGTGGATGGATGGATGCACTTGATGGGCTGAAAGTGAAACAGGCACCGTGGGGGGGCAACTAAAGAGGGAGGAGAGAGAGGCAAAACCGATCGTGTTGAGCATTCCCCGGGCGGTGGGACTGCTGGGGGCAAGCGGTCAGTGGTGGCAGTATGCGGGCGTGGCAGTGGTGAAAAGTGTGGAGATGCCATCGATTTGCCCCGGATATCTGCCACCCGCTGCGCATCCCACCCCCTCGGCCTCCCCGTGGTTCCCCTTTCCTCTCGGCGTGCCCTGGGGATGTTGTTAAGCGAGACATAGGCATGGCGTATGTGACTGTGTGTGACAATAATCACGACAATGATGCAGAATGTCTCTCTTCCTCCCCTCTCCCCTCTTTTTCTTTTCTCGCCGATTACCGCCTCCCCGCTTTAGTCCAACCGGGAAGCGCTCTCCGACTCGGGGTCCGTGAGACAAGAATGAGCCTTCCAAGGTTGCCCCGCGGTAACTCAACCCCTTGGGGATGTCGGAGCAAATTGGAGCATCTCATAGGCGCCTGCTCACTGTCTTCCCGCGAACTGTTCGACCTCCGACCCGCGATCAGTGGGTATTACCCTCCCCCGCCGAGAGAGCATGCAGGGGTTGAAATCCAACGGCGCTGTGCTGCAACCGTCGCTTATTGCTCTTCCCAGACGACAGCTCGGTTGAAGGCATGACAACCCCGGCAATATCTCTGCCGGATATCACATCCTGGAGTAATGAGGAGTAACCCAATACCCCTCCTTCTTTTGGCTTTACTTCCTCCGTCATCGGATGTAGAGTGTGTTCAGGCTTGCTTGCATCTCCCCAAGCGAGATCCTCAATCCCCAGTGCGACCAGGCTTCAAAGGAATATGATGCAGGGCAAAAATAATTGAGAACTCAAGAACGATATGCGAAATTGTAGGAAAATTCACTTACTAGGTTTAGATGTGTCCAGGGTGAGCGATGTTCTTCACAGACCTGCACAAGAGGTATTAATATTAGTCATATCCTTCAGGTTGCAGTGACAGAAATAGTGCAGTTGATGGCGCAACAGTCATAGACGCACAGTGTAATAGTAGAAGGGATGGCCCCGCGGAGGTAAGTGATGAAAAGAAAGAGGAAGAATAACAGAGGTAGACAGACGTGAGGCTCAAAGTGTCCAGAGACCAGGCAGAAATGAAAAAGCAAACAAGAGAAGGGAGTAACAATGAAAGCGCTTATGAAGCCAGCCGCCTTATCTCAGCGGCAGGAGGGGCTTATATGCGAAAAAAAGTATGGAAGGGGACCGGGGCAAAGGAAATGACAAGGTATTTAGCTGTGATTACTTACTTGTGCCCTGTTGGGTGTGAGATGTCGCAACAGTGAGGGGTTCGTGCTCAGCGACGACTCGGAGAGACTGTACTGTCAAGTTACTGGGAACTACCCTTGAGCGACGGTGACCGTAAACAGGCAATTCGCGGGAGAGTCAATGCGGCGCAGCTGGGCGACGCAACAATCATCAAATAAAGATGTCCCAGCTTCTGTCGACGGGATTCCAAGACTCAAGGTGGTAGATGGTATGATCGGTAGTAGTGATAGTAGTATTCCAGATAAGATCAAAACGAAACAGAACACCCAGGTTTGAAGAGACGAGGGGATGAGGGGGACTTTAAAAGACTCTCGCGGCGTTCTTCACAGCCTCTCATTTGATATATCACGGTCAAGGTCATGCAGGGCGTCGATCCTCAATCGACGAGGCTTAACAAAGCATCTACGGGGATTACATGCGTAAACCGGTTCTTCAGCTTGGTGTAGAGGGTGTGGGAATTAAATTAATATCATTTATTTTCAAAAACAGAAAAAGGAATAATCAGAAACGGGAAGCAACACTAAAATAACGGGCAAAACAAAATTACAAGAAGAATGAATACAATTTATTAATTAAGGAAAAGGAGGGAAGGGAAAGGCAAGTCTTGGTGGCGATGAAGCTAAGGCGTGGGAAGCTAAGTATGTGAAGATGGAGGGGGATGAGACCAATACAAGCAGAAGAAAGGGGGGCGTGTGGTTGGTGGGTAGGAGGGGGTGTACTGTAAGTAGGGTACTAAAGTAGGTGTAGGAGAGACGGTCAGAAAAGCATCCTCAAGGAGGGTAGCACCGTCCGGATGGGGGAGGTTAACCTCCCCTCTCAATCCCATGAGCATCCAGGTACTACTATATTTGTCACCTGTCCCTTTTTTGCCAGGTTCAAGAAATAATTTAAAGAAAAATAAAAAGAGAGAGAGACTAGAATGACTCACTCGAGGTCAGCCTTTGGGAGGGGGAGGGGTGTTATCCCCATGGCAAGATGTTAGTTATCCGGTTTATTATCACTCATCTTATCCCAGGTTGGATTCTGGTTGGTTGCTATTTCTTACAAAGTATCTCGTTGCGCCATATACTTCCATCGTATTAAATCAAAAAGGGCGCTAAGACAGCAATCATTATCGCCGTCGGACTTACAACCCCGACGCCTACTATAGGAGCAGCGAACCTGCTATACTTCCTTACCCTCGATTTTAGGAACGCACTCGGGAATGTATCAGATGCCAGGCTGGGCAAGCCCCAAGCATACCAGATCATTCATCCTGACGGGCGGACTAATGACCATGGAGCGTGAGATTTGGAAAATCATGGTTTTGCTTTTTCAATTTTAATTTTGAAAAGGGAACGATGACATCATAGTCTACTGCTAATGTACTGAGGGGTTCCTCAGGTTGGATTAATTGTTTCAAAATAGATTATCGGTAATTTTAGTTTTGATCATTATTTCCCCAGGCTCTCCGCCGGAGTGCTTCATGGCGGGTATCGGGGAAGGGATGAGTGATCGTGGCGTACCATGTGGTAAGGAAATTGAGGGAAACGATCTCCTTCTGTTCAGCAACTTCGATATCTGTTCAGGTTACCTCTGTTCATCACTACTACTATTACTTACTACCCAGGCTTCTGGATGATCATGTTCAAGATCGCTGCACGCTAATAGGACCGACGAGCGGCACAAAACACCGCCTTTACCATGGAACACAATACGATGTCCATCGCACTAGGTTTAGCTCCAGGCATACATACCGCTCGTATCTAGGAGGTATACATCCACCATTATCTTGGAGAGAGAGACACACACCGGGCACCTGCCCGGGATACGGTATCGTCAGGCTAGTAAGGTCGGCTTCCTTCGCATATTGAGACCCTCCTTCTCATCTTATTTGCGCACGTCCACCTCGAGTACGAAGATGAGCATGGAACCGCCTCCTTGGGAACCTTAGGAAGAAGCAGTCAGGCTTCCAGAAGAGACATCTCGGCGTCCGAGCGTCTCCAGGTTGGGGCTGACACAGAAGGCGGTCCGTGACACCGTGCATCCTGTCGCCTCCCGAGAAAGAGTGCGCCAGCTTGTGCCATCTGATAGGCTTCTACTTTGAATTATGGGGTGGGGTTGGTGCAATGCGACGGCGTCCCAAGCGCGGGAGCTGGTTTAATTTCCTATTGTTTTCTCCTTTTACCTGCTCTTGGGGTAATAGCTTCATTCTTCTCGCGTTATTCCGAGCAGTCTTCATAAGAAGCGCTTCCCTATGCGCACCCGCGCGTTGCGACAAGATTTAATTCCATTCATTCCACCATTTGCCTTTTGGCTTTTCATGCTCGATGATTTGAAATACAAGCCACCAGGAATGTGGGGAGCCTTATGATCCGGCGAGTGGGAAAACAATTGAGCTGCGTCTGGAATGCTGTCAAAAGTAAATTGCCAATCACCTTGCAGCATCAAATCAATCGGGGAGTCCTGATAGCCCGAAAGAAGCCACCAGCAGAGATTAGCCTGTCAACCCTGGTTCGAAGTGCCGCAGACACGATAGGTGGTATGTCACAACCTGACCAGCTACACCATGAACCACACCCACTGACCTGAATTCCTGCACCGATCGTTATGTAGACTTACCCCCCAGCGGACAATAATCTGGTATGCGACCTGGCGCCGCCATTCCCAACGATGACACCATCGTACATACAGCTGCTGGTGGAATGATGATAATGGATGACCGGTATCAGACCACAAGTCCGGTCGATTCTGCCGAATGCGGAATCAACAGATAAGCCCGGTACAGCACCAGAAGTGGAAGCCTAATGAAGGAATAGTATTGGTTCCCGCAAATCGTGCCCGTCCCGTCCCGTCAAGGTTCGGAGGGCATGGCCGATATCCACGGTTACTGCAAGGGAGTTCTCACTACGTATGTATCTTGATGGTTGGTCATGGCGAAGGCAAGAGCTGGTCGGCCCCTATGCTTGGCCGCCGACTCTCTTGTACGTGCAGGTGCTATTAGGATGCAGTAGCTACTAGCTGCGTATGATATGCAGGCGAGAGAGTTCATCATCCATCCAGTAACTTGTGACGCTAATGGGGATCAGAACAGCTTCCTACCCGGCCAGGAATTAAAGTTTTACTATCAGAGAGACAGAAAGAGCAAAAGATACAGGAATTTCAATTCAAGCTGAGGAATTCCTCTAAAGTAGCAACAGGAAAATATTCAGACTCTGGCGGGGTTAATTATCCGGCGGGCAACACCGTTCCGTTTGATCTCGACGCTAGTTTACTACCGCCTAAAAGAGACAAAAGCTCGCATATGGGAGATTTACGGGACTGTGCAAAGGTAAATCATTCGCTTCTGGTTTTTTGACTTTAGCCAGTTTTACGCAGCGATTGTACGTAACATGTCTCTCCCTGGAGTTGCCTGATGCAACCCAACTAAGAAGCTATCGGCCATGATAAGCATTCTAATGCAGACACACCATGGATAGGAGGAGATTGTACTGAGGTCTAAGTAGGCTTCTGCATCCCCGGCTGCTCTAACCAGGATCGACTGGACTAGGAAAGAAGCCAGCCGGAAGGGGTTCCAGGGCGCCACTCGTCTAACCACAGTCTCTCGGCTTCTCATTCGACGAGCTGAGAAGCCAACCATGAGGGAGCAACGCACCTTCACAATCCTGAACAGGTTTTTTTGGTTGCTCTTGGAGATAGGCACCAATTACAGATGACTAGTCATGTAATTAGTGGGTGGGCACTGTTTTGACCTAGGCGACGAAATGTACCAAGGCAAGTAGTAGGTAGGCTACCGGCACCTACTGATAGTACTGTCTGTATCTACTAGTAGCGCTAGTACTACTAGTAGCAGTGGGAAGTAAGTATGTTTCGGTATGGTAAGGACGCGACCTGGTCAGCGGAACAGGCGCCAAACGGTTTTAACCCCCCATGGGCGGTGTGGCCGAACTCTCCCCATGGTCTTCAAACCAGCCAATGAATTGTATCGAGCCTGTCCGCCATGGTGCCACCTCAAGCGGTGATTGGTCGAGCAACTGCTCAGCTGGGGTCACCAGCTCGTTTTGGGTTTAGATCCGTCACCGGGACACCGTCTCTGCGAATGAGGCTGCTGATTGGCTGTTGGGGTAACCCACCCCAGCTTTGCAGGAAAGGGACGAACTCCCATTCCAACTGCGACGGCGATTATGGGCGGTGCTGGTGCTGGAAAGCAATCATCCCCCGATAATTATCGCGACACCCGTGGGTAAAGAGGCTCCCCCATTGTTGACAACCACACTCAATCATCCTTTTGCGTTTCGGAGATAGTATCAGTTTCTGTGAGCTTTGGTATGTGACCGTACTCTCTCTATCTCTCTAACTGGTAATGGTGGTGGTGGTAGTGGTGGTGTTCTGGCTACGTGCCTTGTTCTGCCTACACTCATCACGACCACCTGCTCAACGCCCACCCACACACACACCCACACCCACATATCCTCCCCCCCCCCTCCTTTGACTTCCCCTCTCGTCTTTTGCTCGACCTCCTCCTCCTCCTCCTTTTATCCTCCCAAGTCAGATGACGACTGGCTAATCTTGCAGCCTGTGTAGAGCCGATCTCTGTCTTGAATTTAGGGTGGCCCCAGCGTTACGCCAGCTACCATCCTCGCTCTCTCTCTACCCCCATTATCGTCATCGTCATCGTCATCATCTTGCAGCTTCCTCCACCCTCCCTCTCATTCTCCGGTCGGCGCAGCTCCTCTCCCGGCTGGGTAATTGGCCGTTCGATCTCTACATTCCTTGCGCCGGGGTGGGAGACTAAATCCCCGATTCACAGCTCGTGGGACACACTGGGTTATTAGAACTGTTACATCGGCCGTTCGGAGATACTGTTTCAGTCTGCGCTACTGCTAGGAGCACTCGCAATTTCCTCCTCTAAGAATAGGCCGACTACCTCCAGGAGGCGCAGTCCCCTTTGGTGACAGGTTACTATCGATAACACGACTTTTACGAATCGGGCAGGAGGGCGATCACAAGCTTATCAGCTTCACTCTGAGAAGACACCAGTGGACCACCAACGTCCGAAGTTTCTATTAGCGGACGCTAGGTTTGTCCCGTGCCCAAGCTCCTCGGGAGTCTAGTCCGGTTGCGCAACAGTCATCTGGCCCGCTTTAGTTCGATCCTATCACCGCCGGTTACTCTCTCGCCGTCGTCTTACCCCCCCTCCATCATTGATATCTGCAGATCATCTGCACGCACATATTGGTTTCCGTCGTGCATAGTCCCTGCAGAGCCTTTCTCACCTTGTCACCGCAGTGTCGCGCTTCCAGTGGTCGACTGGTAGTGTACACCAACCCCGGTAGCAACATTGTCCGAAGGCAAATATCTTGCTTTCATCTCGTTCACCCTTCCCCTCTTCACCCTTCCCCTCTTCACCCAGGGTGTAACTAGCCCCGGCACAGAAGCGAATAGCAATCATGGCCACCAATTCATTCCGCGATTCGGTCAACTCCCTGGGTTGGTCGCGACGAGACCCGGATCTCTCCACTCGCAATAACTCGTCGAATACGCCTATCCTCTCACGGTTACAGTCTTGGAATCCATTTGGTCAAGGGGAGGGCTATCTGCAACTGCCCACTCATGAAGCTCCAGGAGCTCCCCTACCCGCCGCAAGTCGCCGAGAGGAGGAAGATACTTTCTTTGCCTGTAAGTCCTCCGAACGCATGACCGATTTTCCGTAGAAATGCTTTCTTCCTTGATTTGCTGCACTGCCCAGTCCAGGTGACAGAGACTCAGTTCCTGCATCTGTCTGGGTTCCACGGAAGCCTTAGGAAAAGCTGAGTGATGTACTCTACTCTCTATTTACCTATGGGACTATACTTTGTCATCCACCGTTTAATTTTCCTATCTTCCTTTTTTCGTGCCCTTTTCCTTTTTTCTGCGCTTCTACGCATTTTCTATTTTACTTCTTGCCGCCCTACCTCCTCCCTTTTTAACTTTTGGCTAATGCTAATCATAAATTCCCTTTACAGTAAGTCGATGGGATCGGATGCTCATTTTCATCGCATGCAACCTTGGTGCCGCCGTCTGCTTCCTCCTTTGCTTTTTCCTATTCCCGGTCCTATCACTGAAACCCCGCAAATTTGCCATCCTGTAAGTTGCTCTACAGATCCCCCGTGGATCTTTATCGAACCCCAATACATCCCCTATTTCGCCCACCCACCGCGGGGGAGGGCACGAGGCGGTGGAGTGCTTGTCATGCCCTCCTCGCTGGGGACTATGCACCACGCGTCTCCGATCCGACTACATTCCAGCGTCCGTGCTGAACCCTCCATCACGCCTCACCCGTACTGTTTGCCAAGGAACTTCCTGTGAATCTGTGGCTGATCGAACCGGTTTTACCTCTTGAACTAGGTGGTCGGTTGGTTCCTTGCTCTTTCTCCTATCATGGGCAGTCCTCATGGGACCCCTGGTCTACGCGAAACATCTGGTCTCGGGACCACGTCTGCCCTTCACGGCGGCCTATTTCGGCTCGATCGCCATGACTTTGTACTTTGCTATCGGAGTAAGTACCCCTGTTTGTTTGGCTCTGGCTACATTGCCCAGGATCTTCCCTGCCGGACCATGTTGTGTATGCCTGTACTATCTGAGCGTACGCCTCTGCGATCGCATACCAACCTGTCGATTTCGAGGATCTTGCATACCTGGGTCGTGCGCGTACACTCGGAGCCTTCAGCCGACGATATGACATCATAATGCACCGCCACCCCGGTCGTGAATATGATCTCTCACATCGTCCTGCAACAGTAGCAGGTTGGATGTGCATGCGCTACTGTAAACCCCAGTCGGGCCCGTGCACACCAAGAACACCAGTGGGAATACCAATTGCTAATCGTCTTTTCTCCTCTAGCTTCATTCAACCCTGTTGACGCTCATCTCGTCGGTGTTTCAGCTGGCTGCCCTGCTCTGGTACCTTGTCAGCTACTTCCCGATGGGTAGTACTGGACTGCAGTTTATGGGAAGATTCGGAGCTCAGCGTGTCACTTCGTGGATGACCAGCTGATACTGTTGAAGCCTTGCTACCACCAGAGACCGGACTATCTTGCTCTACCCTGCGCCTCCTTCGGGGCGCGCATACATTGTATACTTTTTTTTTTATTTGATCGCATGCTCATCACGATAGACATGGGTTCAACGGCCGGTATACGCTTGCTTGTACAGCTCTTACCTTTCTCTTCTTTAATATATACCAGACAGCGAATACATTAGTCAGTAGTTTAGCTTTATATAGGTTGTATAATAAAAATCGAGCTGTCTATATTGACCGCACGATAGGCAGACGGGTGTAAATTGGGTGCCTAAATACCCTTGTGCTATTACAATGACAATAAGCAGTGTCCTTCCTAAGATGAGTGTTACAATATTGACTTGTTAGCACGGTTTCAACACTGTTGCGAGTCAGTTTATCAAGTAATGGTGAACTCTCTGAAAGCGTGTGTGGGATTATATATTTGCTCTTACTACTGAGCAAGAGAACTTGAAAGCGATTGGTATATTCTTCAGATCACTCTCCAGTCAGTCCCTTATGATACTACTACTACTACATCTAAATTAATGGTTTGATTCGGTTATATAAAAACCCCCTCCATAGGATAATATAATACTATCGATGAGTAGTGCCTAATTACAGCTGCAGCAGGTGGCATGTGGTTCTGTCTTGTATACTCGATGATATATATATATGTAAACGATGTTCTACTTCGATGCCTTGGAATTAGTGCAGGAAGTAGTTCGACCTTGCTCTCAAACTTGTTATACTAAACTTAATTCATAAGATTGACGAAAGGTGCATGCGTTCTGGCTAGACTTCATTTTCAAATTGGAAAGACTGGAATGAGAGAGTTGTTAATAGGAAGAAATCCATCAGATATAGTTAAGGCAATCTAACATACAACTCACAAGCAACAGTCTGATGAGATTATTGTATATATGAATGAGATCTGTCATCAGTGATACCCAATAATCCTATCCTCCAATCCCTTCGCCTCTCTCACAACAAAAGGCGCAATACTCGCAAGTTTCTCACAAGTCTCAGTCAACTCTCTGGACGGGTCCGATTCCGCGATAACGCCAGCACCAGCCTGGATCCACTGAAGATCACGATCCTGGAAAACAGAGCGAAGCACAAGCGCAGCCTCCATGGTATTCTCATCCTCAATCATCAAAATAGCGCCTGAATAGAGCTCTCTAGGCTGCGACTCAAGACGAGAAATAGCTTCAATCGCAGCCTGTTTCGGAATACCCGACGCAGTAATCGATGGGAAAAGAACATTGAACGCATCCCACATATCTTTATCTGGGGAGAGACGTCCGCAGACCCGAGAACCGAGGTGTTGTACGCTGCCTCGTACCCGTACTGACATGAAGTCCTCCACCATAGGCTTGTCGGAGAGCTGGCTAATTTCGTGCACGGCTTCTTTGACTGAGATGACATGTTCGACTATCTCTTTGCTGTCGTTTTCTAGTTCATGCCGGAGTCGTTGGATTTCGGCTTCTGTGCCTTTGCAGGAGCGTGTACCCGCTAGAGGCTCGGTGGTTACTACCCCTTTGCCCAGAGACATGACTAGTTCGGGGCTGAATCCAGTGGCTTGGTAGCTGCCATGGCGGAGAGAGAAGCTGCGAGAGGGTGTGTTGGATTGACGACCACAGTGGAGTGTTGATGGCATGTCCACTCGGTGTTGAAGGTTGACGGGTCGAGATAAGATTATCTTGGAGTAGTGGTTCTGCTGGATTTGTGATAGAGCTTTCTCCACTAGGGTTTTGTATTGGCTGGAGTTCTCATTTACGTCAACGTGTGGAATATCATGAGCGGGAAGTGGTGCGTTGCGACATCGACACGTCTCTTTCAGCAGAGCGCATAGTTCCAGGACCTCCTTGGTGTCATCCCCGGTGATTGTAATGTTATCTGAGTCGATGAGTACTTCCATGCGAGGTATCATAAATGCTAGTAAGGGCCATTTGCTGGGTGTGTATTCCAGGCCCCGAATATGGGCTGCATAGTTGAACCCAACGTGTCCGTATACTTTGGTTGTGTGGTTCCAATACTCATGGAGGAATTCTCTCGCTATATCAGGTAGTGGCTTCTTCACTGGGTAGTGATGGCTTGGTTCTCCAGCTACTGAGATTGTTATGTTCGATCCGCTTGAGTCGATTATCAATGATCTGTAGGATCCGAGACCAACATGCCAGCAGTCTTTGCGTTCGTAGACGTAGTACTCTGAGCCACTGTGTCTTTCTAGGACAGATATGACTGGTTTGAGAAAGTCACTAGAGGGAGAGGTGAGTGTGATTGATATTCGAGTGGATGACATTGTGGGTCGGTTGATGTTGTCACGCTTGCTGCAGCTGTTGGGTATGATGGTAAAACTGTGGGACTATATTGTATAGAACAATAACAAACCAACGAGGATATTTGTATCCTTCTCGTATCGGCAGTTAGTCTCAAGCTCACGATACTAAGGCAGGGATAGGGTTTTTGTAGACCGCACATGAATGCAACATTATACAGTTTTATGAGCAGATATGACTTCATATACTCCTTCACCACATGATCAGGATAGACAAGAAGGACCGTCAAGTGATAAACGTTGTTAGGGTCATCTGTTCAGATCGGCCTCTATCCCACCAATTGCTTGGTAGAAAACGCGCAATGAACTCATAAATGATCTGGTATCAGATGCAGATAAGTCAACTTGCAGGATATCCCTGGTTTGCTGCGACCATATCGGGCTGCTGCAGAGGAAGAAACGAGCCATTTGTTCAAAATGAGGACGCCTGATCCCTAGTTAGTACTCGGACAGGGAATGGTATGCCACTATCAGGATATGTCGTAGTTTCATGTGCTTAATCCGTTGGTTGATACTATAGGGGAAGGTTACGGGCTGATCGCCACTGCAACGTGCCTACCCAATCGGGTAGTGCCCTCTCCTTTCTTCTACCTATTAAGAAAGCATCCTTAGTAGTAACGAACAATAAAACAACTATCTGCCTTGCATCCATCTTCTTTCTCTGTTATCGCTTGCTTAGAATTAGAGCCGTTACGCCAGAACGGAGCAGCCACTCAGATATAACGCGACCGCTCATTAAAGGCTGTTAGCGAGCAGAATTCCTAAGGCTGTGTGACATACTGCTGATACTAGCTGCATTGTTCCTTGAACCGAGGAAGAATATAATATGCTTTTCATTGACGTCAACTTACTCTAATGGGCCAAATGATATTCTTCCAACTTCCATGTTGAGGACACAGGCATGAGACGGAAAGGCAGTTTTGCTAGAGATCAGGCAGGATGCTCCAAGTATCTGTAAAACGTAAAGCAGCTAGAGGTAGTTGGAAACTGGCCTGTAAGGCGCGCATAGTACGGCGATTAGAATATACAATGACATAGAGGCATAGTAACGGCCATTTCACCGCAGGTTGCAACGTGCTCGAGATCTGTGTAACCTCGATCCAGAGTTTAGGAACGGTAGATTTGGATCCCTTCCAGTGTGGTGAGTGGTACACCTGGTAGTCATGATTGTTGATAGCATACATTAATCCCTCTTGAAATCGCCGTCGAAAGTACCGGTACTTCTATATCGAGCCGTAGGATGGTGTTATCCATGTTGGAGACACACAGAAGAGACGGACATCTTCGCAGGTGCGACCAAGTTTCTCTAACATGTTGGACCATGATGAGTACTTCTTCACAATAAGGTTGATCATTCAAGTAGGGGTACCCCAAGGCGTTGTCGTACATCCACGCAAGGGGACTTGGTATATGATTGGTCTGATACAATTTCTTTAAGCGCGACATGGAACTTGCAGATGACATGAGTAAAGTTGGTCCACGTGACGGTGTATCTCTAGTTTGAGGATCCCAGATTTGCATAGAAGGAATGTCGATAGACATTTATACCGGTCAGTTCGTCCACCTTCAGTTTCTGGTATGCTCAGGTTCAACACTCAGTTAGAGAAAGTAAACCCAGAAACATTACTTACTTGGACGGCAATGGCTGACTCGGATCTATATCCTCTTGGAAGAGGACTGTCGGATTCAGTTCGGTAAGATCTCCATGCGACATAGTGTTGACATCAAAATCCCCTGATCATTATGTTTCTAGATTGGATGCTCAGCATCTTCTATGGAAGCTTCACACTGGATATACACTTCACCCCCACATTCCTATCACCCCAGACATGAAGATAGCGGAAGTTGGCACTGGCAATGGGTAATGCAGTTCATTATCTTTTTTTCTTACTCGAGGGCATATATCGATCCTGTTCGGGTTCCGATGTATGCCCGGCCCAACATATGAATATTCACTAATCAAGTACAGGATCTGGTTCTTTGACTTAGCCCCGTCGATGCCACCTTCTGTGCAACTGCATGGCTTCGATATCTCGGAGGCTCAATATCCTCCGAAGCATATGTGGCCACGGAACGTCAAACTAGAGCTGTTGGACGCCTTCAAGAATGTCCCTCCCACACTTGTCGGTCAATATGATGTTGTACATGTCCGGATGTGGGCGAGTAATATACGAGATGGCAACACCCGGCCGCTAATTTCCCATTTGCAACAGTTGCTGAGTGAGTATCCCCATCTCTAACTACAATTTCCTTGTTTCAAGCTAATACATACTAGGGCCAGGAGGTTACATCCAGTGGGAGGAGGCCGATCTCATTCATCAATCCGTGCAAGGGCGCAAGGCTCTTGAGTTTGCAGAACGGATACCAAGTTTATTTCAGAAGGTCGGTCTGGACTTCAGGTAAGACCTAGGCACCTTCCTCTTCTGTTCTAGTCACTTTCAGTGTGAGAACATATAATGCTTATTGATAATATTACAGCTGGGCAACAAGACTTCCTCGCGATCTGGAAGAAGCACATCTGGAAATTCTTGAATCAAAGACAGAATCATTCCAAGGCTTCCTTGTTCAGAAATGCACGGACACATATCTTCTTGCCCTTGGTGAGATATTGCGCGGTACCAAGCTGACATGCGCAGAAGAGATTGTACCTCTGGTGACCAAGCTTGAGGCGGAACTGCAGAGTCTTTGTGATGAACGCAAGGAAACTGTATACAACTGGTCTCCTGTCAAGATACTGGCACAAAAAACTGCATAATCGTTGGCTTCTTTTTTCTTTTCCTTTTTCATTTCTTTGTATGGGGGAGGTGGGTTTCGGAAGCATAGATGATTCTAGGATACACTAAGGCTGCTTGACTGCAGGTCCTGTCAGCTTACCAAACTCCGGCGGATGCTTCGATAAGAGCACTGTTTGTGTGCGTTTATCGAGATGGTATTTTCGATATTTCATGTCCGGCTGGTGGAACAAGACCTTTGCAGAGCAGAAGCGAAGTCTCTCTCTCTTCTTTTTTTTCCCCTCTTACCTATGACTTCGACAACGTTAAATTATGCAATAAGTACCGTGTTTCTCAATACACTTGAATGGGCTAGTCTCATGGCAGAGAACCTCCAGCAATACTGCTATGACAAAATCTGACTACCCTGGTCAGTAGCATCACTACCACTATACTCGGCATCTTCTTCCATGAAGGCAAAATGCATGTAGTAACTATAAGACCTTGAGTGAAGGTCCTGAAGATGTTCGCCTCAGATTTTATGCAAATACTTCATCTACATAACTTTGTTCCTTATGATCGTCCGAAATACCCTTATTGGGAATCCTTTGATTATTTTCAACAGGAATCACATGGCCTTAAAACAATGGAAGATTGAGACAACAGAAGGAGGCAAAACTTCTGTTTATATAGATGGTTAAACACTCTACCACTCGCTAATAGAAGCTATGAAGACAATTCCGCTCATTACACTGTGGTATATTGTCAAGCACACACACCCACAGCGCGGCTCTAGCATCGCTTCGCGGGTAGACAGATCTTGCTCATGGGATATCCGGAATTCCATTGGCAGATTCAGTGCCAGGAGGGGGGTTTGTATCATCGAAATAATGATCCTCGTAGAAGAGTCTCCATCCTTTGCTTCTTGTACCATGCGCTTGCGGGTCATATTGGAAGACGGCGTGTCGTCTCCAGGGCTGATCAGCAATGGGATCGGGCACGTCCTCCGGGTTGGCGACAGGGATATAGAACCAAGTCGCTGTGGGCACGCCGGGAAGAAGCTCTTCGTTGAGCAAGCTTCTCAATTGTTTAAACTTCTTTGTGTAATTTGGCGAAGTGTACGTCGCCTTTTTCCCACCCTTGCGGGGGTGCATGATATAGATCCGCGTGTCGTCGGTAGGGCGGTTGAATAGTGCCGGGTTGAGGGCAGGACCAACTCCCTGATTTGGATTCCGGCCAGCGATAAAGTTGATGATGCGTCTTGGGAACCAGTACGAGCTAGTCCAACTTTCGCGTTCCCAGTAGTGCGCCTATCACGGAGTTCGTCAGCCAGTGGTAAACTATAACACACACTAACATTAAGCCATGTTCATTTGATGAATACTTACCATGTAGACGGCTCGCTTGGATACAACAGTCACCACAGTACACCCTTCGAGACCAGTCGTGCCGACTTGGAAAGGGGCATTTCCAAATGTTATTTGCTGGGCGACGGAGGAATCCACTGAAAGGTTATCATCATCGAATTCCACGAGCCCAATTAAGTCGCCAAAATATCGGTCCGCTGTATCCGGGTCCGTTTGTTTTTCAACGTACTCGCGTATCTCCGCAAGGGTCAAGGCTTGAAAGGCTCGCTTACTGTGACTCGTCTTTTCAGTATCATAGAGTCCTGTGAAAATGTGATCACGGTCATCATTAATACCATCACTTGCTGTGTGGTTGAGACGAATCCTATAATTGCGTGTGGTAAGGCTATTCGAGCAATCACTCTGTGTAGGGGCGCATAAGATCCGGCATTTGGGGACATCAGGGTCGTCATCCCAGTTAACATCGCACTGAGGATCGCTAGGACATGAGTGATTAGCTATATGGAAGGGTGGATACTGAGTTCAAATGGTATGGCGCTTACGCTCTAGGGTACCAAGCACGGTTCTTGTTGTTCTCCAATCCAAATGGCACGGCCCGGATATCATCGACTGGGGCGTCAGTGGGGAGTACCTTAGCGCCAATAAGTGCCCATGAGGGCACCAACGTGAGGCAAAGTAGCCCCTTCGCAAGATGCAACATGGTCTTTGTAAAGCATGAGACTGCTTACTGTGGTGGTAGTCATGGGGAAGGGCCGGCTTGAAATACGGTGGGGATATTAGTCTTTCTCACACCATTGACCTTTTCAAACTAGAGCAAAGAAAAAGGGGGAACAGGCTCATGTACATCAAAACCTTCGCTGGAACCGAAGTTACATCAACTACTTTAGCTGCTGACTAGGGGCGGGGGTGAGAATCTTGTTGATAGCATGCTTTATATTACGAGTCTAACCCGATGCCCTTTCTGTATTAGTGCTTGTTCTCTTTTCTTGGAAGAGGGGGTTCTATTTACACGCGAAGGATCATTCCACTATTACTTGGGGGTTATGTACACATCTCCTCGTATCTATAGAGGATCCATGTCCTTCTACCTTGCCCTGGCTACGACCAGCCGCCTAGCGTCGGACCCTCTCCGAATTATACCAGGTGGTGCACGACCGGTTGGATGTCTCAGTCTATTCTCGGGGTGTTCGTTCAAGAAGCGAAGGGTCCCAGACGAAGAATAAAGGCCTCGGAGATGCAAGTAATTCAATTCCGGCATTGAAGTGGACAAAAGTCTGAATAGGTCGTCGAATTCACCTTCAACGGATACATATTCCAACCTCAAATACACCAGCCGAGTATGTTGACGAAAGAAGGTTAGAAGCGCTTCCTCGGACATTCGGATATTGTGCAATGTACACTGCCTCAAGCTCGGGAATTGGCATGATTCTGCTAACCGAGAGAAGAAGTACAATTCTTCCCTGACCCCGGCTGTCTCTTCGAAGTCATCATACTCCCACACCAAATACAGCTCTTGGAGAGTGGGGCATAGGCCCACAAGGTCACAAAGTTTCTGGGTATTTACTCTGGCTTCCTCGTAACTCGGTGGCAATTCGAAATCTTCGTCTTCATTGTCGTTATGTAGTTCTCGGATACTATCGGAGTCTTTTGTATGTATATGGTGCGCCAAGCTTAGGCAAAATTTCGTGCACGGCTGGAAGGTCTTCGCAAGGCTGTGTAGGTCTGCCGCGCCGGCGCCGGAAAATGCCCCCGTGATCTCGCTGAAAGGGATACTACAGAAACCCCCGTGGTTGTGGGAATAACCTTCCGCAAACGCATCCAATGATCTAATGGGTAGTCCAGTACCCCTGAGGGCTGACAGGGTCACATTGAACACTGGAGCAGCAAAATCCCTCATATAGCCGTCCCCAAATATCTTGAGAGTGATAGACAAGGGTTCACCATGCGGAGAATTATCGCGTATGTTCAGGAAGCCTTGCGCTAGTAACTCGATCACCCTGGGACTGGCGAGGGATATTCCTCCGGTATCATCATCTTTAGTGATTGCATACAGAGTGAGATGCTGGATCCAGAGGCCGAAACGTCCTGGTTTGGTGACGAGAGCAAAGTTTTCAAGCGGGGCTTCTGCAATTTCCAACTTCTTGGAAAGGAAATAGTTCCGAAAGGTAGCATTGGATGATTTTGAAGAGACAGTGCGTCCAGTCAGGCGCAGTGCACAGAGATCGTGGAGGTCTAGCCGACTAACAACTTCTTCGACTAACTCCACCGGAAGGCTTTCGAAAGTCAGGGACACCATGACCGTAGAGAAAGTTAGCGCTGACCTTTCTTAGTCGGGGAAATGAAAAGGGTCCTGGGTTGAAAGATCCTAGTAGGCTCCTAGCGGGATTAAGTATGGTTCTCTGAAGGGTCAGGCTAGTGACTCTTGGCAAACACATCAAAGCTGGTGGTATATGTCGCTCCGGCGGGATCACTAACGCTCGGGCCTGAGATATCAAGCTTTTGCCAAACGTGGATTGGCTGGGAATGTGAGACACTCATTATCGCCATTGACCAGAGATTTAATTAAAATGTGTGACTACACGGGTCATATGAGGTGCGTATCAGCCTCGGCCTGCGCCGCGGTCACTTAGCTTACTCTTAGATTGAATTCGGACGAACTGGCTCATATGGCGTGGGCTTGGCAATACAGACAATCTATGATAACGGCTATCTATGGGCTCGTAGCGTCCTTCCGTTACTAGCTGGGAGTTAGTATATCCATCCACGGCACACCTACTGCATCTGAGCCCTTGATTTAGTGGCTCCGCTTGAACACCTATCGTAGCACGCTAAACAGGAGGAATTTCAGGCCCCTGAATTAAGCGACACACTAGATGGTCGCGACGTTACAGCGGGTGGATAGGAACCCAACATCCCAGCACGTTCCTCGCTCAATGCCAACGTACTATCAGTCACCGACATTTCTCATCTTGGCGCGGGATTCAATTTACACATGAGAAAATATTATCTACAGAGATATTTGGGTGACTTGGTTTAGTGCATACGGCTGTAAAGCTTGCGGGTATAGTCATCCGTAGTAGCACGGCTGAATACATAAGGGTCGAGCATCGCCGCCGTCTACACAAATCGAGCTCCATTACAAAAGAAGGATAAAACAAAAATTCAAGATGCCTGGCTCCAAGACTAGCCAGCCCTGGTGGCCTTCAACCCCAGGACACCGTGGAGTAATTCACTATCTTTGTGTGTATCTCGGCGTCTTGTACACTCTTTTCCCCACCGCCTACGCCAATTCTTTCCCATGGCGACTGCTCTCACGTGCTGGTGTGTCCACTAGTGGCGGTACCAGTACTGCGATGAGTGCCACCACCCCTACGACTACACAGACGATAGCATACTCCTCTGCCGTCGTAGTCGAATCCCGCGTGTCCGCTCAGCTATCTCAGTTAGCAAGCGTGCCTCCTATTCCTCTGCCCACAACTATCCAGGACTACGAAACCTGGACACAGGTTGCCAGTCTGATGCCCCCCATGCAGACCAACGATGGGAAAGGGGAGCAAGACATTCTAGACATGATGACTGCGATGAGAAACTCGATCAAGACAGAACCAGACTCGAACGTGGCAGACAGGGTTCAGGGACTTGTCGGAAGAGACGAAGGCACCCTGCGAGTAATGATCGTAGGGGACTCCATGACCCAGGGGAAAGAAGGGGACTACACGTGGAGGTATCGGATCTGGGAGTGGTTCCGGGCGCAAGACATTGCCGTCACCTTTGTGGGGCCCTACACAGGGACCGTGCAGCCGGATCCTGCCGAACCGCCCACTCCGCCGCCGCTCTACGGGGAAGAGACCGCCTCCGACCAGCCCAAGACCAGCGGCGGGTACGCGGCGGACGTGGCGGCCGACTTCGATCGCCATCATTTCGCCGTCTGGGGCCGTGCGGCGGCTGTCGACAAGGGCTTGATTCGCGATGTCCTCGGTGCCCATCCAGCTGACTTGATGCTGTTGATGCTGGGGTTCAATGACATGGGTTGGTTCTATAGTGATGCCCCTGGCACCCTGGACAGCATCCAAACCCTGATCAGCAATGCCCGCGCCGTCAATCCGAATCTTAAGTTTGCCGTCGCCAATGTCCCGCAGCGCAGCTTTATTGGGGGCCGCGAGGATCTGCCCATCAGTACCAATATCTACAATGCGCTACTGCGAGATGCGATCCCGGAATGGAGTACGACGGATTCCCCCATTCACCTGGTGGAGCTGCAAGAGAACTACGAGTGTGAGCCGAGTGCGTGCCCCGTGGGCTATGATGGGCTTCATCCAGATGCCGCGGGCGAGTATCAGATAGCTCGCGCTTTCAGTCTCACTTTGGTGAATGATTTCAAGATTGGAAGCTCGCCATTATCTATTCCGGATAGCATCCCCGCAAGACCTCTCCCCGTGCCGTCCAACTTCCAGGTGTTCAGCAGTGCTACGGGAGTCACGGCAACATGGGACGCTGGTAAGTAAGTAATTCCCCTCCAAGCCGATCTGACCGTTGAGTAACTGATGTTTTTCCTCCACGTCGGTAGTATACGGAGCATATAGCTACGATGTCTCGTCGCGAATTCAAGGCGGCATCACCGACTTCTCGGCAGGAAGTGTTAGTGCAGCTCGTTGGGATTCAACTTGGCCAGAAGACGGCTGGGTCTACGAAGTCAAGGTCCGCGCCAGTGCGGGTGACAACATTAAGGGCGACTGGACTTCGGTCCTGTCCGCGACGGCACACCCGCAGACAGCGGCCGCTCCTCGTAACGTGGTGGTCAAACCCACCAGCAGCGGGTTCGACATCTCCTGGGATCCTCCAACAGGAGCTTACACAGACTCGATCATCGAATACAATGTGCTCTACTGGGACAAGTCAGAGGACTGTTCTTACATCACTGGGGGCGCTTTCACGGGCACCTCCGGGCACATCGACAACCTCACGCCAGGCCATTACTACTTTTTGGCTATTGAGACTTGGAATGCAGCAGGCGAAGGTTTCCCCGAAGTGGTCACGGGCGTAGTTCCTGGTGCTGGCACGCCTTCCACGCCCACTGATCTTACGATCGTGGCGAATGACCCGACCACCGTCCATATGACCTGGAGCAAGTCGGCCGACGCGGCAGGATACCGTTTGTGGTCGCGGAATGTCAACGACCCTGGCAGCGTGTTAACGGCACAGAATGCGACAGTGGAGACCACCTGTAGTGATCAGTATTTCTTGTTCCCGGGCACTTGGAACTATGAATGGTGTGTTAGTGCTTTCAACGGGTATTTGGAATCCCCCACTGGAACATGTGTCGTGGCACCTTCTCCCACTGCCAGTGGAGGTGCCGGTCAGTACTGCCCATCCCCGCCCGCGTGGTGTCCTAACGGCGGAAGCGCCGGCGGCGGCGGGAGTGGCACTGGCAGCAGCACGACAAGTTCATCCACGTCTGTCCCTACCGGAGACCAGACGTGGCCAGTCGTCACAAATGGTCATTGTGAGGGACCTGATTGCAAGAATGGGCAATGCACAGGACTCATGTGTGCCTCATTCGGCTGCAGTGGGACGGGCTGTCTCAACGGCATGTGCACAGGCCCAACGGATTGTACCGTCCGCGGGTGCATCGGTCCAGGATGTAAAGACGGAGTCTGCGTCGCCACAGGCTGCGTGACATCCGGCTGTGTGGGCCCTGACTGTGGCAGTAATGGCAAGTGTAACGGAGACAACTGCATTGCCTTGGGCTGTTCTGGACCTGACTGTGGTAGTGACGGCGTTTGTAACGGTCCGAACTGCTGGGAGGGAACTTGCGGTGGTGCCGACTGTGCATCAGGTCTCTGCGCAGGCAACACTTGTACTAGCTATGACGGTTGCACGGGCAGTGATTGCTCTACTGCTGGAGGGAGCAATTGCTCAGGCGATAGCTGCAGTAGTTGTGCGGGTCAAGATTGCAACAATGGCAAGTGCACAGGCAACGACTGTAATGGATGCACAGGGAAGGATTGCCATTCTGGACGGTGTGTCGGAGACAATTGTCGAAGCTGCACTGGAAGAGACTGTGATACAAGTTCTGGTCAATGCACCGGTTCGCAGTGTAGTGCCTGCGTGGGGACAGACTGCGCCTGCTCCAACGGACACTGTGGCTGCAAAGGCGCACACTGCACGGCATGTCTCGGACTTGGATGCGGCTGCTCCGGTCTTTCAGCTCTATTCTGTACCTGCTCCTCAGCCGGATGCAGTGGTTGTACTGGCCTTACATGCGGTTGTTTCGGGGAAAGCTGTGGCTGTACGGATCCTGGCGGCTGCAGCAGCTGCAGTGGCAATGGCTGCGAGTGCTTCGACCCTGAAGGCATTTGTGTCGGAGGTACAGATACGAGTCCATCCACTACTCCAAGCCCTACCAGCTGTACAACAAGCACAACCATCACCGACTGTGCAGTGGGATGCTCCGTCACGAACTACGGTGACACATCACGCGCGACAACATGCTTCACTACGCAATGTTCGACTGTTCTAGGATGCGAGGCCCAGGGCACAACAACCACTACGGAAACGACGACAAATCTATGTCCATTGTCTATGTATGTAGGCACAGTGGGGACTTGGGATCCTAACGGACCAATTCCAACTCTTGGTACGGATAACAAATACACTGCCAGCAGTGAGGCATCAACAACAGAGCCTCCAACAACAACTACTAGTACTACCAGCACAACTAGCACAACCTCCTCCTCTTCCAGCACCACTTCTGAACCCTCCCATACAACATCACTACCCCTACCCACCAGCGGCGAGTCGGATACGCGAAAGTATTACTGCTTCAAAGATCATCACGACAGCTCATACGCCACGTTCGACGCAGAAGAACTTAAATCCGTAGCAACCTCCCTATGCGACTCGGGCAACTCCCTCGCCCCCGACGGCCCGCCATACACCACCGTCTACTCCGACCCCTACGGAACCAATGTAGTAGCGTCTATCCAATGGGCAGACGATCAATCAGGCTGCAAAGACGAGAAGACATTCAAATTTTCTGGTGATTCAGTACGTATATATCAACTCCATTTTCTCAGTGATGAACTTACTATCTCTTCGACCTTTCTGCTATTAGCAATTTTGCTAACATGACATACTCACACAGTGCGTGGAAACCTTCCAAAAGATCAGCTCAGGATGCGGAGACGACCACGCAGACATGTACGGCGGTGGAATGGTCATTCGAACCAACAAGGGCGGATGTGTGCAGTGGTTGCTGTACGGCCACAGTGTCAAGGCCGAATGCAGCTGCAATGAGGATGGCTGCACGGATGACAGTCCCGCTTGTTGTGCCAATGGCACCTGTGATACGGATCAGAAGGCGACGGTCGCGAGGGTAAGGTTGATCAGGCCCGAGGAGGTGGATACTCGCTACAGTGCGCAGTTGAATGCGAAGCTGCATGCAAGTGCGAATCTTACCTCCACTGTACTCGCATCTGGTGGGATTGGGACTCCTGTGGCAGAGATTTGAGGGGTGTTTACTGGTTGATCATATTGGGCGGAAATTTGGAATGTGTATGCTATAGTGTATATGACTAGCTATAATAGGGTCGTAAAAGTGTATATCACTACTTACCTACTGGGCTTTTTCACTGCCAGTGACGCTCCTTGGGATTCTATACTAGTATATATCAACTTCCAGACATAGCAAGCAGAGGGCTAAAGAAGACAATAGCACTTCAAAAGATCCTTTCAAATGGTCTCTATTAAGATGCGCCTCTCAGAATAATGACACATGGGCATTAGCCCTAGAAATAGTCGTTGCAAGAGGAATAGCCGGGACTATCGCAGACGTTTCGTGCTTAAGAAAGACACATGTCGATTGGAGAGTAGCTAGGGTCATTGTGGCCTCAACGCTACTTCAGGATACACCGTAAGTACCGAACTGGTTACTGCATTAGGACAAGCTCGAACAGAGGGGAAAGTGGGGGTGGTCAATTAGGTCAGTTACAAGCGAGAGACTCATCACTCTGGCGGTAACCATTCCCCATTGCCGGTTGAAGCCACATCTCCTGAGTTAATAAACAAACAAGACTCTTCGGAATTGGTTAACGAGCCACTCATGATACAGCATGACTCCCCTCTCACTGGTTCAGGAACAAGCTTCTTCGAGCCGACGCCAACATTGCTAAGCTCAATCTGACACCTATGAGTGGCTAGCTGATTGGAGTATACGCTTCGTCCAGCTATGGAGGCTCGGTGGAACCAATCTAGCCCTGATGCCACGCGGCTGAAGCGAGGCTGAAGACGGAACTGCTCTGCTTCTAGTCTCCTTTTCGTAACAAGCTCCGACCCCGACAACTCAGCATGGGCCTTTAAAGCGGGGATGATCTCAAGTGTTTGCTACACCTTCCGAACCACATACCCCTTCAGGCGACCATGGTTTACAGAGGAAAGCCCAGCCCAGGGTGTGCTCTATGCCGGAAGCGGCGCCTAAAAGTACGTCGATGCACCACACCTGGATGATTGACTGTTGACCCTGTAGTAGTGCGACCAGGAGAGACCTGCATGCTCCCAATGTCTGCGGATAGGTAAAGAATGCCCCGGGTACCAAGACCTCCAAGCTCTTCGCTTCTTTGATCAAACGGCCGCTGTCACCACCAAGGCCTTGGCCCGGGCTGCCAGTACCCGCAAGGCCGCTCGATCCCCCTCTGCAGACACTGCAGAGAGTTCGAAGACACCGCCGTTGATTGAAGGGCCCACCACCCACATTCAGGAACAATCCATGTCTCACATCTTCAAGTACTATGTCGGCACTAGTCAAAACCCCGGCATTCTCTGCTATTTGCCGAATTTGCTGCGCACTGACCCCTCGGATGCACTTCAAGCCACCATGAAAGCCATAGGACTGGCATGCATGTCGAGGATCTACCACCGGCCTGAATTGGCACGATCGGCTGCAGAGGAGTACAGCAAAGCCTTGCGGGCCACCAATACGAGTCTTCAGGATGCAGTATTAGCTACTTCGGACTCCACTTTGGGGGCTGTGGTCACGCTGAGCATGTACGAGGTAATGTGTCTGGCTAAAATCGGTGCTTGTAGGTGGGTTGTTAATCCCTAGTAAACAGATTATCTCAGGCCAATCACAGATGATGGACGCTTGGCTAAATCACGCCCGAGGAGCGTTGAAGCTCCTTGAGCTACGAGGAATGCAGCAATTCGAATCAGCGGCTGGGCGGCGCCTTTTCGCCAGCACACGCCTACAGATTGTTAGCTATTCCTCAGTCACATCATAGGCACTGATCTCGGAGTGCTAACATGTCATACCTAGGCTATGATCAACATATTCTTCAGAACGAGTTGTCATCGCTCGCCAACGATAGCTGCATTATCAAAATATGCAAAATCCATTGGTGATGCGGATTCTCAGACAATGGAAGACTTTTACAGCATCTTAGTCACATACAACGATCTCTCCATAACAATAAAGGAGACATATAACACGACTGGCTTCCGCGGAAACGTCGCACCTTTAATCCAAGCAGCGCTAGACCTTGACGCCGACCTAGTCTCATGGGCGACTTCTTTAAGCCCAACCTGGCAGTATACGACCATCAACACCCCACTGACATTTTCACACTTCCGTAGCCACGACACGGAATACCACGTATACCCAAACATCGACAACGCAGTGTACTGGAACCACTATCGTCAAGCGCGGATCATTCTCCACGAGATGATCCAAGCAATGTGTCTCCATCAAGAAATTCCTGAATCTCCTCAACTCATGCACGAGTCTATCTCCATCAATAAACAACTGGCAGAGGACATTTGCGCTAGCGTCCCGTATTTTTTCACTTCAGGCGACGCTGCCCTGGGGGCCGTCGCTCGGTTACCTTGGCCTTTGTACCTTGCCTCGGACTTTGCGGGTATATCACCTCACACGAAGGAATGGATCATGCAGATACTCGACCTTATTGCAACGTCTACGGGTGTACAGCAGGCTCGTATTCTGTCGCGACTGGTCAGAACGGGCAACCACAGCTATATGTTGATTCCCGGGAAGCCGAAAAGAGTTTATAGAGAGGGAAGCGAGTCTTCCTCTTCCTGAATATGGTTTGATACTTTATTATCGGCGCTGTTCGCATAGTTTACTAGCATGGCTGCTCCTTGACGCAAATGAAGTTTCCCTGACAGAAGAAGTGTCCTAGCTTATATATTATCGAACCGGATCTCAAGACATCAGTTGGCGCCGGTAAGGTCAAGCCACGTAGGAGGAAGAGGTGGTTAAGAGATCAGATACTAGTGCCTGGCTATAGTGAATGTCTTAATGATTGATAATATCCAGATATCCTGCCTCAATGTATTGCTACACTCACTCCCACTCATATCTATATTCAGGATCGATTCCCTTCACTAGACATATCTTTGAGTCTCATATAGTGCATTAGATTAAACTGACTTGGTTCACTAGATTGGGAAAGACTTCAATTGAATAGAAACAGGATAAGATGAAAAGCATGGCTATATTCAATGTCACCTAAATGAATATTCCAAAGCCACTTCTGCTGCCCATGTAGCCTCTCTCTTCCTCTTTCTTTTCCAAATTCCAAAGAATATCAGAAGAGCAGACTGAGAGATATGGGGGACCTGCAGCATCAGGATCTGTTCTAACATGGCTGACGACGCCAGCGTCAAAATAGTAGACGAGATTACTATGAAGAATGCTCTTAATAGGAACTTCACCAGACTGTTTAATTCTATCTGTGAAGCAAACGATCTCTCCCGCACGTCAGATGCGCTCATACATCTTCCGCAAACAGGTAAAGAGAGGTGATTCCTGAGTACCTCCAACTTTCTATTCTAAATTCCACACAGATATCCTAAATCTCACCCTTTAACTGTTGCTGGACCTAGAACACTCTGCGATTTTTGAATCAACGCCTAGATATAGCCGTGCCACTACCCTGCACAATATCCAGAGTTGAAGTCTGCAATAAAACTGTCCGAAGCGTTTGATCTCTCCCTTGTACAGCCTATATTGTCTTCATCTATAACTTGCACGCCAGCAAACGATATCTGGGAATATGTCAACGAGGCAGTGACTGTAAACGCCCATGCCTCCTCCCAACAAATCCAACAGGTCCACAATACGAGTAGCTTTGCAATCCTCTCCAAGCACCGCCAATACATTGATCGAATTCTCAAGGCTGAGATTGAACCTGTGTATGTTGAGATCCCACAATTCCACTCGGTGTTCTTTGGATGCGTACAAGACAGTGCCTACTTGCCGCCTACAAAGCGCCCACGCTTATCATCACCTAACAATACATCCCAAAAGCCCCCAAACTGTATCCACCGCCGAGTCATCCTACGCGATCACGGCAAGCCAATCTACACGGCAAGCACCCATTCAATCCTTCTCACCATATTAGAGATATACATAACAGGACACCAATCTCTACACAAGACAGGGATTCTTCACCAGGACATCTCACCCAATAACCTCCTAGTCAACGAAAACAAGAACAACAACAACAACCCATCCTGGCCAGCGTTCATAATCGACCTTGATCTCGCCATCAGAGAGCAAAGAGATATTCCTGCCCCAGAGGCACACGGTAGTAAGAAGACCGGAACCAGACCCTTCCTGGCCATCGGTGCACTCATGGGCGAGAAACATTCATTCATGCATGATCTCGAATCATTATTCTGGATGATCTTTTGGATATGCGTCCACTATGAAGCCCCGGGTAGGAAGGGAAGAAGGGCCGTTGCTATATTCGACAGATGGAACTTTGTCGATACAGGTGATCTGGCTGTTATGAAACAGGGCTTCGTGTTTAATGAGGAGGATTTTCTCCGGTGGGCTGGTAAGTACTTCACGCAGTATATAAGCCTCTTGTTTCGTGCGTCAATGGTGGTCTTCCTTTAATGGACATAGATGGACGGTGGAAGATTTGGGATTGTATGAGCGGATGAAGGAGATTCTGCGCTGCGCGCGGGTAGAGAGGATGAGATTTGTTAGTAGTATGATGCTGTGTTGAAGAGGGGGTTTTGTAAAGTAGGTCAGAATGAATATATTCGCGCTGGTTAGTCGGAGCGATTGGGGTGATTAATGTCTCAATAATATATAGTAAGTACTCACGACACCCGGGAGAGAAGAAAAAAAAAAGAAAAGAACAATGAAGAAATAAATACAAGACTAATATAAACTACTAATAAGCCATTATCCTTTCATTTATTGCATTGGTGGTCTTTCTCAAGAGACTTCTACAAATTATATATGAGAGAGTAAGAACTTAGCTTTCCAGCTGTAACTTGAAGATAGAACACATATCCAAGACAACTCATGTATGAAGAGATAACCATGGATTATTTAGCCCTTGATCCTTCGTCTGCTTTTTACCACTTCCACAAGGATTTCTGTCGACTAGTTATTCGATATGATACTCTACTACTCTGTCCACTAGAGCAAAAGATAGATATTGCATGCCAAACCCGGCGATTTCATGTCTATAGTAAACTAAGTATGTACTTTTCTCTTGCAATCATCACTCATGACTCGTCGTCATCAGTCATTAACTTATTTGCCGCGACTCATCACCACGCCTACTGTTCCCTCTACAACCCTCACGCCTGGGATCTCAGCCTCCCAAAGCCCGGTTTCTCCTCCCGAGCCAACTTCATGCCACCACTTCAGCAGATCATTGCTCTCTTTGGGCTTCACATCCGGCGACGCAGTTCCCACAGTGACGTGGGGTATCTCATTCGCGCACGGCCATTCCGCCAGGTTCTGGTCCTCTGGTGGGAAGATCCGCGCTACGAATGCCATGAGACGGTTGTCCCAGATGAGACGCTCAAGGCGTACGCGAGCCGGAGCCAGCGTCGGGGTGATGGTGGGATCAGACTCGGGCTTGCTCTTCATCTTTTCAATGTACTGGCGGACGTATTCGTCCCAAATGCCGGGATGTTCTTTCTTCGAGGCGCGGTGGATCAATGTCACGTGGAAGGTGGGCTGTACACGTCTGCTGTTCATGAGCTGTCGGTAGAGACGTGCTTGTTCGGGAGCTGTAGACGGGGGAAACAGAGACTCGAGGATACTTTTCACCTCTGCAGGAGGTAGGGAGATGTTGAAGTACTCGATCTTCTTGGCCAAATCTTCGGGGGTGGGACCGGCTGTGGGTGCAGGGCTGCCGGGGTTCTGGTTCTGATTCTTGTTCTTGTTCTTCGGTTTCTGGGATCCATATTGATGGCTCCAGTCCAGCTGCACTTGGTATTCGTTCATCGACCAGTAAATAGCGTCATCCAGTTGCTCGGCCGTTGGAATCTCTTTCACGAGCTTGGGATAGAACGAGTGTAGCGCTTTCACCACTGTCTCCAGATTCTCACGCGAAGAAGCACTGACATCCAGGTCAATTACTTGGTCGAAGTAGCAGTCTGGCTCACGATCGGTGTCGAGAGCCTCGAACCGGTTCAGGAAACCTTCCATGATTCCAATGACCTCCTCTGGATTCTTGCTTCCCGCCCGGATGGTTTGGTGGTTGTCTCCCCGGTCAAGGACTCGTCTCCGCGTTACCTCGCGGATGCCAGGAAGCAATTGTCCTTTGGGCTCGTGGACGTACTGGAGCGCGACATAGCGAGCTTTGTGAATCACAACCGACACATCGTCTATGAGTTGCTGCCGTTCGCGTCGCATGTGGTTGTTCCGGTCCGCTATTACCACAGGATGTTGGGCCAGAAGATTGGTAATGTCCAAGGAGAATTTCTTTGGCTTGTTCTTCTGCTTCGGAATGTTATCGTTCTGCACCTGTCCCCATCCAAACAACTTGCAGAGAGCCAAAGCCACGGTCGTCTTGCCGCAGCCCAGTGAAGCAATGGGGACGAGAATCACGTCTTGCGTCACATCGCCGGATTCGTCAGACTCCATTTGGATAATTTCAGATCCGTTGAGGCCTCTCTCTTGCAAGAAACCCTCTCTCAAAGAGATGATGCCGTGGTTTTGCTGGTACTGTTGTGCGAGCCCAGGGGTTTTCGCGAGCTGTCTCCGCGCGTAATGAAGATACTCCTCGGTTATCTTCTTGTGCTTCTTGATGTTAGGAACCTTTCCTGCAATGACTGCCTTCGTGCACTCGCGCCACTGCCGGTACATCAAGTAGGGCTCTTCGAACTTGTACTTGAAGAACCAATCCCGGTATGGTGCCCGTCCTTTATCGCCCATGTGGCATCGGACCACAAATCCCTCCGTCTCGCGGCCATCCCAGGTGCCTGTTTCAGCGCAGTTGTCGAGGAATTTCTTGACCTGATCGAGGTCTTCATACACAACAAAGTTGGCCTTCTTGAAGCCCCACGCATCGGCAAACTTGTGTACTTCCGAGCTAGGCTGCGTGGCAAACTGAGGCACGTTGAAGTTGAGTCCATGTAGATAGATACCCGAAGCGCTTTCGTCGTAGGCGAGGACATGCTCCTCGAAGCTGTCGTCACAGAGCTCGCCTACTGCGGTGACATTCAGTCTGCGCAGCTCTCGTGCCAAGTCCTTTACACTCCTTCCAACAGAACTGACATGTCGTTCGACCCAGCGTTCACCAGCTTGAGCATGGCTAAGGTTTGTATCGGAACGAACACCCGTAGAATGCTTGCTGCAGACCAACAAAGTGCCGTCCTCAAGACCAGAGATGAATATAATGCACCCGTTCTCCTTCACACTGAGCTCGTAGGGACCCCTAGTGTTCATCTCAATGTTCCTCCACTTTGTGTCATTCACCTCATCCACATTAAAGAACTTGTCGTATCCGCGAACCGCAATCTCCTGGGTACCATCCTTCCTCTGGGTGGTGAACAGTCCTCGCGCATAGGTCGGCAGATCGTCGCGTTTGTAATCCCAGTCCATAAATTTCCACGAATGCACCTTGATTTTGTCTGCTTTTTCAACGTCAAAGGTAGATTTCTTGCACTTGAACCCCGACTTCTTCCCGTGAGCTGTGCCTTTCCTGCTGGCGGCCTCCAGGCTGGTGACCAGCTCAGCGACTTCCCGCTCGTCCTGCTGCACCATTGTGATCTCTCGGATTCGCGCGTATCAAATCTAGAAAAATCACGTAATTCGTGCGTTGCACTCGCTAGAAACGAAGGAATCAAGGGTCGGGATGCGGGAGGAGGTGGGGGAGAAGGCAGAAGGCACGCGCGGCGTGTTGTCGACAAGGCCAGGGAGTAATCGCCTTATGTTTTTAACAGAGCAAGCTCGACCTTCCCAAGCAGAAGCTTATCCCGAGCTAAGATACAGCCTCGCACGACGGAAAATGAGAGTAGAAAGTTGAGTCACCGTCAGCCTCGATCGGGGTCCCAAAGTAGGAGTTTCTTATCGAAGATGCGGGGCAGCGATCCTTTTTTTGAAAAAGCGCATTTTTCCGCCCGCGCCACTTTCCTCCGCCCATCTCGAATCACTGAACACATCCTGCCTTCACTTGTCCATTACCACTTCATCTGAAATTATTGTGTGACTCAAGGTATGGCATTACCTGTCTAAGCCACCAGACACTATCAGGACTGACTCATATTTCCTCTCCGACTAGTGAAACCGGCGCTATGACTCAACCCAACCCTTACGTTCTGGCCGCCGATAATCCGGGCGCCGTCCTGACTCTATTGCAGTCCAACCCCTCCATCGCCTCGAACCAGGATGAGCACGGTTATTCATTACTCCATGCTGCGGCTTCTTACGGACACATCGACCTGCTACGCGCTCTGGTGAAGGACTACAACGTGGACGTCAACCTGCTCGACGAGGATGGTGAAACCTGCCTGTTTGTGACGGAAAGTCTCGACATTGCGAAATGCCTGGTTGAGGAACTGGGTGTGGACTACAACAAGAGAAACGATGAGGGCCTCGCAGCCTATGAGACTATCGAGAGCGATGGCTCTTTCCCGCAAATCGCTGCTTATCTGCGACAAGTCGCAGGCGTGCCTGAGCCCGAGGCCGACTCGGCTGGCGACGCACTAAACCCTGCTCCGCCGCTTCCTCCGAACATTCAAATGAACCTGGGCACAGTGTCGGAACAGGAGGCTAGTGCGGGAATGGACGAGGTGGATCCCGAGTTCAAGCGGCGCATTGATGAGCTGGCCGCGCGTGAGGATTTCCACAGCGAAGCTACGCAGAGCCAACTGCGCCAGTTGGTCATGGATGCTATTTCGGGCTCCGGTATCAACACTCAGGAGCGTGAGGTGCGCCGCAGGACGGATTAAGGAGCATAATATAGCAGATTGCCAGTATACTGCGGCCCTCTGACAACACTGGATACCCAGTTTCCTGCTTAGAGGTTTCGGAGGTCTTCCGGAGAGGCCGTTTACGTCTCGCATCAATTCGCGCCTCGGGCCTTGGACCTGCAGCTCGAACAAACCCATCATACCGTGTCTGGTGGTACTTCGAGCATAGCAGGGGACAGGATCTTCTGATTGATAACCTGGTACTTGGAGCAGTGGTGCCTCGACCAGGCGGCACTCCATGAACAAGGGCCCTAGCATGCGCCCAACGCACGCGAACAGAGCATGACGGGCAGCTGAGAGAGGCAGCATACTACACTACCTTATGTGACCAAGAATTATACCTTAATCCGTTTACAACCCCCACATCCTTTTCCACACACTGTACTAGTACCTATCTGTAGCCTTGTAAACATCCTCCACCCACTCACGTGATGATCGGCCTTCCCCGCATTTCGGGCGTCACAGCCAGTGCTGCTCTTGGCTTCGACCAATCCCTCCAATTGCTGCCTGTCCTCAGTTTGTCTGCCCACGTATTCAGGTACTTTCCAGCTGTCAGCTTACTAGTCACTACCTCCTAGAGGTCCCTTCCATTCGCCATGAACCCAGCACTTAACCCGGACACTCCTCCCCCGCCTCCCCCGAAACCCAGCAGCCACGAAGCCAGTCGAAGGGGCACCCCGTCGCATCCCGGAACACCACAACAGTACCAGGAAGGACATTATGCGCAGGACCGCTTGAATATGCAGGGACAGAGATACTCTTCTTCACCGGCAACATTTAACCCCGCTGCCTCGCTGAATGCGCTACCTAAGCCGCCGACGGTGGAGGAGGGTTGGTTGCCTGCTGGTGTGAAGGAGAAATCGTACGTTCTACTTCTATTCCTTGCTGTGATGTTGGGGTATGGGCTAATAGATACTTTTTTTGTGATGACAGGACTGTCGATCTCCAGACTATCCTTCAAGATCCTAATCTTATCTCCGCCCTCTCCAGTGACCATCCTTCGTATACGGCGCATCAGGATAACCTACAGACTCTTCTGAAATACAATAAAGACCTTGCGAACCGTTTACTGGAGCTGCAGTCACATGTCGGGGAACTACGCTCTTCTACCGAAACTCTTCTTCTGACGCATCAGTCGCTTGAGGTCTCCTGGCGGAAAAAGCAGTCTGAGATGGATGCTGCGCTGGCGCCGTGGTCGCCTAAGGCTTTGTATCAGCGGTTGGCTGCTTCGATTGCGGAGCAGGAGGCGGTCTGTCAGGCAGTCGAGGAGAGCTTTTTGGAGGAGGAACATCATGGACGGGCGACTGAGAAGGAGGTCGGCGATTGGATTAGACGGGTCAGAGCGGAATCGGCCAAGTTGGCAGCTAGGAGAGAGGCCAAAGCTAGATGGGATGAGGGGAGGGTTGGTGGGTGGAGGTGATGAAGTTACCGGCTTTGATCGAGGTCACGGTTCGACTATGGCATCACCTGGCCCATTCTCTGCATAAATTCATACCACTGAACGCGATGGAGATGAAGGAGACAAAGTCTACTGAAGCCGACAAAGTGAATATTATGTCAAGCTCTAACCACAGTGCGGAGGGCGATTGCTCATCGCTCATCCGGGCCCGGTCGACCGCTTTCCAGATCAACGTTGTGCGGGCTGCTCTCTGCAGCATCGCGTTTGTCGCTCATCATGACCCAATTATCGGCAGAAACGTGGCTCGGCTGTCCGACTCCCATGAAGAAAGCATGTTTGCGACTCCTAGCTCCCCACGACCAGCCCGCACCGCGAATAATGGGCAGCTGATATAGTCGGAAACCAATCCACGCGAAGACCATTCCCATGACCGATCCGAATATGATGTCGAAACCATGATGGCGATAATCAAACCAACGCGATGCAGAGATGAAGAAGGCTACCGCAATGGGCACTAATGCAACGATGAGCATATAGACAGGAGGAGCGGCACCTTGGTTTCGAATCTTCCCACGATCCTGTCTTTGCAGATCCTGGCTGAGCGGCGAATACGCCAGGAACGGGAAGCCAATGGAGAATTTAGCACTTAGCCAAAGAGCGAGATACATCAATCCCGCGAACGACACTAGATAATATCCATGTCAGATCAGATCCCACCCTTATAATAGATAAAACTCACTAGAAGAATGCCCACTCGGAAAACTAGCAAACCCATCCACCTTCAGCATCTCATCACCCTTATTCCGACATATTTCCCACGTCACCATCGTAGGCGCACCCGCAATTCTCCCTCCCAACCCCGAAACCGCATACTCATTAACCGCAGATAAATCCGGGTCACACCTAGCCAGCATATCCGGTCTCGGCTTCCCGTATAGATCCTTGAGTCCCTCCGTAGCCATGAACGTTCCCGCAAGGGCGACACCTAGTCCCATCCATCCTGCATGCCATTCCCAGAGCTTGACCATAAACTTCCTTCTTAGAGCTTCTCTTCGAGCATTCTGAACACTAGAACCAGCTATGCTGGTACTAGCGGGATTGACCAAGAGAACGGAGACCAAGACAATGATCACAGCTGGAGCTACTACCGCTACCACGGCTAGCACGCCCGTTGAGACGGTTTCCTTTTCCCTGTGGGGGAAGGAGATGCTTGGGTCGGTGAGGGAGAAGGGTCGGTGGTTGGGGGTTGTTTGGTTGAAGCCGTAGCCGATGAGGGCGACTCCGCTGAGGTGATTTTGGGGTTAGTAGTGTTGGGTTTGGGGGGTGTAGTATGGGGTGGACGCACATTATGAGGATCCAGTCGAATATATAGGAGAGGATTAGGCGCTTGGAGAAGTTTTGGTACGAGAGTTGATGACGATGGGGTGCGGGGGGAGGGGTATCTTCTGATTTGGAGGGGGGCATTGTTGCTTAGTATGTATATATAGTATGGAGTTAGATGTCTGTTATTATTGGTGTTGGTATGTATGTATGAAGGAGCTGGATGATTGGATATGATGAAGTGGAATTATTGCGGAGTTGAGAAGCATAAGTAGTAAGCTTAGGTAGCTACTCGGCTCGTATGAAAGTAACTATCTGTATGGCAGGTGACCCGACCAGATGAGAATAGCAAAGGCTACGAGGCTAGGCATTTCTGACCCCAAATCGTCGGGATAGTGGTACGGCATCGTTCATTGAACTTTAATTTTACTACCTTGCTGATCTACATTATATTTACGAGGGATCGTGAACACGAGGTTCGTGGGGGTGTTGAGGGGAGCACGTAAGTAATATTGTATTCGTTGCATTTCGTTTCCTCATTTAGAATTAATAGACATGTAAGCTGCAAGATACCGATTTATTTCTGCTTGCCGTCCAAGTCGCCGAAGAATTCTCGGCCAAAGTCGGCGCTGCTGTCGTTGAAGCGGAGCTTACGGTCAATGCCCCGGATCTTCTGGAGATCCTCGGCGTCTAGCTTGAAGTCGCCTTGGAGGTTGTCTCTGATGCGAGATGGAGTCTTCGACTTGGGAAGTACTGAGTGTCCTTCGTTGATACCCCAGGCTACAGAGCGTTAGCTTTCTTCTTCGCGAAGATAGATGATATGGGACCTACCAAGTGCTACTTGCGCAGAGCTCTTGTTGTACTTCTTTCCAATCTCGACCAGCACGGGGTCATCAATCAGCTTGCCAATTGTGCCCTCGCGAGAGTATAGCTCGTTCTGGTTTCCGAACGGAGAGTAGTGGGTGACATGGATGCCCTTTGACTTATGCCAATCGGCGAAGCTACGCTGTTGCAGCCATGGGTGGCTTTCAAGCTGGTGGACTGCAGGGACGACGGAGCTGTTCTGAAGGAGACGTTCCATCTCTGACTTGGAGAAGTTGGAGACGCCAATGGCTTTCACCTTTCCGGTCGAAAGGAGCTTCTCCATGGCTTTGTATGTCTGCCAGAGGTGGTAAGTTAGCGCATTCATCAGGCATAGTTGGTGTTGTGTACGGGGATGGAATACATACATCGACGTAGTCAGTATCCTCCACAGCTGGCTTGCCACTCTCGTTCTTGGGGAACTTTTCGGTTCCTCTCTTGAAGGCCACAGGCCAGTGCATCAAGAATAGATCGACATATTCCAAGTCGAGGTCGTTCAACGAGTCCTGAAGCGCCTGCGCTACATCGTCGGGGTGATGCTTGTTGTTCCAGAGCTTGGTGGTGATAAAAAGTTGATCACGGGGAACGCCAGACTTCTTGATAGCTTTTCCTACGGCCTCTTCTGTTCCATAACTGCAAAATCATGTCAGCACACCGACTACTTCGTTGAACTGAGCATGAAGACTCACATTCTGGCAGTGTCAATGTGGCGATATCCTGCCTTGATGGCTTCAAGCACAGCTTGCTCCTGTGCCTCTGCGTCCTGCCAAGTTCCAAAGCCAACGGCGGGAATTTGAGCGCCGGTGTTGAGCTTGAATGTGGTCGTCATTTTGAGTAGTATGCGTCAATTGAAGTAGGGTCGAGTCAATGGGTATTATGTGCTGGTGAACAACGGCTGGCCGGGAAGAAGGCCCTTTTTATGTCCATCTTCCAGCGCATAATGGCATTACAAAATCCTGGTGAACGCAGCATCATAAACATGGATCGACGTCAAATTGACGCAGATAGAACTTTGGGTTTCTGTCGGGAGAGGGCCGATGACGTTTTGAGACGGACCCACTAAAGCTCCGATCCAGACTGGCCCTCAGCGGAGCTTACACAGTTAATGTTGCAACGAATCGCAATCAGGGCGCATTACTCGAGCATTTCTGGACGATTCGAAGCCCGACATCCTTTGCGCCAAAGGCGTGCTCGAGGGGGGTTACCTCATTGTGTTACCAAGCAGGTACCAATCCCCTACTGTGGGTCTTGTCAATATATCCTGATGTTGGGTCGCTCTGTACACAGCAAATCCAGACAGGCAAAGCGCTGGGTAAGTACTAGATAGCTGCAGAAACTTAATAAGACAGTCTCTCGGTGTACTACCTGGTGCCATACGATGTTTTCTTCGGAGTTTAAGAACCATATCCAACATCCCACTCTTTGTGGGCCACGATGGCCGAAATCCATTGGGTATATATGCTCGTTGTGAGAGGCCCAGTAGAAGCTTTGGTAGGTTTCCATCCTCTTTGGAGTAGAGCAAATTGATCATAGTGGGATGATTGAAACTTGCAAATCAGTTGTTGGTTGACATGGCGTCCGCTCCGGGGCATCAACCATAAGGCTTAGAAGGCATGACAACAATCCATGGATGGTCGGTCCTATCAGTGAGTTATTGAGCCATGTAGGATACCTTGCTGACCCGTCTTCGCCCCAACCCTTCTCTTCTGTTCGCTCAAGACGGTTTTCAGCTTTCGCTAGGTCCTTGAGCCCGATGTGTCTTGTGGTCATCTGCAGGACTTTCTGCCATTTTCTCTTTCGCAATCTTGCCAACATCACTATACCTCCACCTTTGGCACGGACTTTTGCACGCAGGTACTTTGTAGAAGGGGATATGAGCGATCAATCGCGGTCTAGACACTGTAGGTGAGTGTAAGAATGAAGCATGCATTGCATATAACGCATCACATCATCACAAAGCCCTCCCACGAGTCAAGTAGAAAGAAACCGCACAGAAAACATCGACAATGCGTATACTTCGTTAGTATTCCGTTCACGGATTTGGTCGATATCCGACTAATTGCCATCTGAAGCGAGCCTCTCATCACCTCTGGGTAGACTTCAGTGTCTCTAGCTGGGGATTAAGCATCCAAGGCGAAAGATATGAGATATTTCAAAACTTTGACATGCTACTAGCCCACCATCTTGGTCTTAATGATCTAGAAGACGAGCTCAATCATTGTTGTTTAGTGATAGTAGATAGTGATAAAGAGAATATCTTGTTAAAGGGTCGGTTGAAGAGTTTAGGCAACATGATCAGTTTGGAATAGAGGCTAGAGCTGGTACCCAGCCCAGGAGTAAATCTCCAAGTTTTGTACAAATCTAATGATTTGACAGTCCCAATCCCTAGCCTTTTCAGCGACGAGACCAAACTCATCAAGTCCTTCGCTAGACCAGCGAGCTTGAAGTAGGCAAGCGTAAAGTTCATGAGGCATTACCCTGCGGGATCGAGCAAGCCACCATTGGGCGACCCAGTCAATTTCGAATAATGACTGATTGCTTCAATTCTGGCAACTCTTGTAGCTGTTGAAAGCTTGTAGATGCGCATCTTAGACAGTAGTGAATGTAGCAGTAATGGTACTAGTTGGGTGGGTCCTCGACACTGAAGTGTTTGTTTTCCGGTCAAACAACGCTCTTGGTGATACTCGCTAGCCGTGGTGTTAACTGCCCACCTATAAAACCGCGGCGCAACCCACAATAATTTTTTTCTCAACTTGCCCAAGCTTGCAACCGCATCAACAAGATGCACTAGTCGACAACCCAACTTACTCAAGTTGGTTTACTGGCATGCTCAATACAGTCAATGACAATTGATTGTATTTGAGCATGCCTTGTCAATGAAGATGTGAGTTCACGAATTTTGCTCCCTCAGTTATACATCCCTACCATATCAGGATGAATTCCTTAACAGGAGTATCCACGGCCGAAAATGCATGAAGGACCTTCCAAAAGTCTCTAGAATTACTCTGATACCAAAGAAACCATCATTGCCTGCGGCTTCATGTTTGCGTTGAGCTCTTGCTGACATCTCGCTACTATAGATGGTCTAATGATGACGAAGATCTTCTGACAACATGATGTACAATTCAATATTTCAAAAGGTATGCGAGCACAACGTTATTCTAAATGTTCTTCCTCCCCTTGTATGATGACCCTATGACACGCTTTAAGGCATTCCTCAAACTTAATCACTATGTGGAATTCGTGTTTTAACTCAAGTTTCAGCCTTGTCTGACAACTCCAAAATAACTTGATTGCTTCACTCAGCCTGTTTGTGACCATTGCTAACTTGCTGGTGATAGGTAAATACCAACCATTCCATCTCTATGCCATTGTTGGCCGTCGATGAAGATACTTTGAACGAACGGGCGGACAGAACGTGTGCATTGACCCGCATCCATCAAAAGCAAAGCGTACAAACTTTGCGGGTGTTGGGGAAGTGTACACATTGTTGAGAACTCGTCACCTGAGCTTTCATCGATCGTTCTGCGATTACCAGAAAATTTCGATCCAAGTCATACTAACAAGTCATGACAGGTACTGTCATTCTCAAACACCCTCTCCATATGCCCATATACCCAAAGTCAACATTACATGATGAATCTTGTTATTCACACTGTTTGATCCTGCACGCCATGTGTTTGGAAATGAACATGTTACAAAAAAAATCTGATTTAATGAGGTTGGTAGTGACCATACCCCTGATACCAATGTGCTTGTGCTAATCCGTTTCATAGCCTGACTTCGTTGACATCTCAATGCTTGTGTCACTCATGCTATGTCTTGCATGTGATGCTAACTTTGTTGAAAGTAATAGGGAACATCTTGTAGATTTTCTATGAAGCTTCCAAAGTGTAAGTATTCCCTGTCGTGTTTTCTTCATTATTGCATGATGAATTCTTAATTCGCTGTGTTCTTACCGAACCACCTTGACGAAACAACAAAGATTCACCTTGGAGACCTGAACTTCTCACCTATACACATTTATGCATCAGTGTCTGTTTATACAGCTGCTAACATTGCATTGTGCAGGTCACTCGCCTATGGATAGCTACTTTAATGATAATGATAATGAGTTCAACTTTCCAAACAATGCTCCCACTTTTTGTAAACATAGTCCACATCTCGTAAAACTCCGTATCATCGTCACCTAAAGTGTCTCATCTATTCGAAGAACAATTTGTGCTTCTTGTGCCAGTCTTCCAAGCTATGCTCTGGATAACCATCAAATACCTGCTTCTTCCCCTCTGGCCATCGCACCCAAGCCGGCTTAGAGCTCTCCATGATGCAGACCATCTCATCAGGGACCGGTAGTTCCGTGTCAATGGCCGAAGCAAAAGGATGAATGAGCTCCGGCCAATGGTGATCCCACAGCCAAAGCATGGTGCTGCAATTGGAACAAAAATTCCGCTCCGACGCACAGATCTTCTCATCCGGTGTGCCTCTCGCCATGACGGCGGAATATTTCCTAAACCGGTCAGCTCTCAGCTGCCATCTCCAACAGTCATAAAGAATATTTTGAGGCCGGCAAAAGACCGCGGGCTCGGAAAGAAGACTGGCATGACATACTTGATCAAGTCCTTTCCCTTCTTGATCTTCAGGCTATCGGCAATACCGCCCAGATTGACACTGCCACTGTATCCGCCGACCTTCCGGCAGATGCTACAGGCGCATAGTTGATAAGGAACTGGGGTCGATGATTCGAGTGTGAATTCAACGCTGCCACACTGGCAGCTGCCTTCAAGTTTCCTATTCTTCTTTGTTAGTATCTATTCGACAAATACTGCTCGTATCAAGTCTGTGTCGTGTACACGAGAGTTCATCAGTATGGCGGGGACCTACATCGGCATATTGGTCAAGTGGTCAAGTACGTATTCGGGAGAATAGTATAGTATTGTCAAGTGCGAAGCGTGACTTGTACTACTGATAGTAATCGAATCTTGTTCGACAGGACAAAGGATCGCGACTATCTACTTATATACCAGGACCGTGTCCGGAACGGCCTCGGATGCAACAACGTCATTGGTATATAAGAGGCCTATCATGCAAACTCGGATTGTCTGGATCCATGAGGGGCTGGGTCAATGACTCCGCACATGCAAACTTGGATTTGCCGCGACGCTCGGATAGCACTGGATACCATGCAGCTATCGTCGCTTACTCTTTATCCATTGGTCTGTCATTTTTCACCTCTGCATGTTGTTGTTGTTGTTGTTGCATCGTTTTGCGGTTGGGTACCCCGCATTTTGCTATTCCAGTACAACTAGAGAAACTTCCTTAATGGTATAGAACGAGGACAAAGTTGGTACATAATAGAAGATACTGGCACAGTACTATAGAGAGTTTAGCGTCACGAGCTCATTATCTCTGCTCTGTCTGGATGCATGAGACTTCATACATCAGTTGATGTTTGCTCTGTTTGTCTACGTGTTTGTCACGATTGTCTTGTTTGTTCTTATCGGACCGCTCGCCGTGCCGTTTTTCAGCAACTATCGAGACCGGCAATTGTCAGATACAGAGGACGACATATTGGGCCAGTCAATTATTCATTCGTTATCAACTGATTTATCAGCTTAGGAATATACAAACTACTCTGTCATCATGGGTTTCGGAGCTCCCGGTGGCGGTGCCGCCCCCATGAAGCCTACGCCGTGAGTTATACCCTCCCCGGCTTTGGAATATGCCTATAGACAGTGAACAGTCCCGAAAGAAACAGACTGGGCTAATAATCTCCCAACGATCTAGTCCCGAGCGTGGCAGCTTCCCTCTCGATCATGATGGTACATCTCCCTTGATACCCACCCAATTTGCAAACCAGCCTATCCCGCCTCGTCGGCAGCATTGAGCCTTGCGCGAACCCTTTCTCTATGTACCCATTCGACACAGACACATAACTGACACATTACCCTTCTACTGCTGAACCAGGCGAATGCAAGCACCTCATCACCGACTACCTCAAGTGCCTGAAATCGAGACGAGGTGTGAACGACGACGAGTGCCGGAAACTGGCCAAGTCGTATCTGTCTTGTCGGATGGACCAGTATGTTCCTGCTCTGCATATACGCTATCGAAGGAGCCATGGCTAATTACTTGCGATTCGCCTCTAGCAATCTTATGGCACCGGACGACTTCAAGAACCTCGGGTTGGTGTTCGAGAAGGATAAGACTACACCGAGTGGGGGTGCTGAGGGTGCGGAGAAGAAGGCATAGTTCCCTCCTGCCAGACTCATATGCTATATAGATTGGGGGAGCTGTATGATATTGTGGGAGGGCATGGCCTCTGTATAAATAGGGTATTTTGTGTTCGACGATTGATGATGGATGGATGGATAGGTACTTCTCCATTTCCGGCGTTGGGATTGCGGTTCTGTATATAGCTTGTGTATCATACCTAACTTTGATGTGCATTCAATTGAAGTATACCTAGATGAATTTTGAGAAAAGAAATATAGGTACAATTCTGGACAAATTGCCTGCTCCAAAACGTCGAAGCAAAAACAACGTAACCATGCAATGTCATGCGGGGAAGCCGACCCGCCAGAACACCAACCCCAAAACGATCAAATCACTCTCCGCCCGTCCCTTGAAGTTCACCCAATTGCTCCCAGCAATCCAACTCCCAACACCCACCAACGACCGATGTCGTCCATTGCACGGCCACCAGACCCCTGCCTGGTAGCAATCATTCTAATAGTGCGCTCACGAGCCGGTCCGCGCTTCGTCTTCCACTACCCACCCAACCCGCTCAGCGAGAACGGACTCCGAGGGGCGCCCAAAGCGCGACGACCGTCACGGAAGAATTCCAAGAGCAACGACTCCAGCTCCAGCGAAGACAGCAGCTCCACCTCTAGCGAAGATGAAGACGAGACACCAATAACTGCAACTGCAGCAGCTCCCACAACCACAGGGACTGCGACGCAGCCAGCCAATTACACCCAGAACGCCTCGCACATCGCAGGTAGTCATCCCGTCGCAGGAAGACGATCGAGTAACTTCGGCGTCGTTGATGATGGAACCATATCCGGCTCGCCGGGCGGGGAGTCCCAGCGTGCAGGCTCAGTGGGGTCCGGGCGGGGGCTGATGATGCGGAAACGAGGGACGAATTCCGATGCGGAAGAGGATGCGGGCGCTGCGTCGGATAGACAGGAGGATGAGGCCGGGCCGTTTCGGCCCCCCTGGGAGTCGTTATTGGGGCTCCCTGCGGATGTGTGGGAGAAGTTGTTGAGTCCGTCGCGGTCGTGGCATAAGCGGCGGTTTGAGGTCGGGATTAATGATTTGGCGTTTGTGGGGTGGCCGGTTTTTGTGCGTGAGGATGGGACGTGGAGGAAGCAGAGGAGGAAGAAGAGGAAGCCTCGTGCGACTTGGGAGGGAGCGGAACTAGGACATAATGAGGCACCTGGGGATGGGGATGGGGGTGATGAGGCTGAAGCTGAGGATGATAGCCCTGATCGGGGTACGGAGCTTATTGCTGCTTCGACGGAGACGTTGAGTCCGAAGCAGATGGCTAGTACGGATTATCAGCGGACGTCGATGACTAGTGTTAGGTCTTTCAGGACGCTGAGTGAGGCGCTGGATCCGGATGATAAGGATTGCATGACTATGTTTAATGTCGTGTTTGTTTTGGATCCGCCGTTGTTGGAGTATTCCATGCGGTTGAGGGAGATTTACGATAACATTATTAAGAAGTTCTCGAAGGCGTTGAAGTGGGAGCAGGCTCGGACGGATTATGTTTGGAAGGAGGCGCAGCATATCTCACATATCAAGGAGAAGGCTAAAGAGAAGCGTATGTGGTCCTGTCGATTTGGAATAAGTTTGGTTGCTGACCGAGTGACGAGCAGGAATGTCCGTGAATAGCCTCTATTCGGAGCTAATCAGCCAGTCCTCACTTGCGAGGGCTATCTGCACTGTGTTCACCAGCATATCGGCATCAAAGATTGCGTCGGTATCTCTGAGTCCAGATGTGTCCATCTCGCTACAGATACCACCTCTGACTTCGACGCCATGGCTTCCTGGGCCAACTGACAAGGCATATCCGGGTCTCTGGCTTACAACGGCGGACAGTGTCACTCCGGTCGATGATCCCACTGCTGATGAGAACACCGCCCCCCATCAAGTGCTTGCTAAACATTTCGCGCTCTTATTGCTGGACAATGAGGCATCAATTCTCAAAGACGTTGAAGCATCCGGGGGTGCTCTGGCTCCGGCGCTTGCCCATTATATCCGATGCTCGAAGCCGACGAAGTCCTTTGCGCAGATATCTGTGTCCTCTGGCATACCGCTTTCCACAATCCAGATGCTGGCTAGCCATCTTGTGTATTGGAGAAGAGCGCGAGCAATCCCTCCACTCCATCAGAGGGACACTTATGTCGTATCACCAAACTGCGATCTGAGCAAGCTTGAGGTAGCCACGGCAGCTTATCAAGCAGCGTTCCCGACCCTCCCAAGTCTCCCCAAGATGCTATCAGCGATGAGCGGAACGCCCAGACCGTACGGAAGCTTCATCCCAAGCAAAGACCATAAAGACACATACTTCGCCATTTTAGCGTGGCTATTACGAGGTGGCTGGGTCACACAATTGCGGGCCTTTGCAAGAGTCAAAATAAGCCCTGAAATCAAGATGGCTGTGGAGACGGCCCTTCGACAGGAAGAAGTTGACAAATACTTGAGCAAGAGGGGATCAGCGTCAGATACCGAGACAAAGGAGGACCTTGATGATGCCAGTTCCTCTTCGTCATCATCACTAGACAGCAACGGAAGCGGTGATGAAACGCCCATGCCAGGCCGGTACAAACGGAACAACGAGCTCGACCTCTCCCATTCTCTACTCGACCAAAACACGTCCTTAAAGACATCGTCGCTCATCCTGTACCCGCACCGTGCATCACCTTTGGAGTCCCGATGGTTAGGCGAGCTCATGGCACGATTCCCCGAACTTCAAGGCGAAGTCCCCGAAGGGGACCTTGAATACGCGGGACTTCGAACATCGCTCAAGAAGTACTGGCCGACCTTTATCAAATACTTCAACGGGTATGACGCGCTCGAGAAGATTCCCGTCCGAGAGAACCTGAAGCGCAAGCTAGTATGGCAGATCCTCACGCGTCTGGGATTAGTGACAGGACAGCAGTCATCCATCCAGTTGGATCCGAGAGAACAAGTCCTGGTTAGTGTCCGACATTGGTAGAAGACGATTTATGATTTATGGCCGACAAATATGATCAAACTATAATATAAGCATAATATGCAACTACACTCATTCACATATAAGACAATTCAATATAATAAACAACTTATAGAAAAGCCACCCAATCCAGCATAATCACACGTGACACCCCGGCACACGGACGGACGGACGGAACGGAAGCACTAAGACATTTAGCGCAGCTAAACCAAACCAACTAGTGTTCCTCGTCAACGCAACCAAAACCATGCAAGACTCTCCGCCGCCGTCGGAAACAGGAAATATCTCGGCCTATGGTTGGCGATAATTGTTTCGGCTCGGATCCATTCATTCATTCTACATTAGACCCTCCGAGGAATTCCGAAATAAGAAAGAAAAAAAAGATAATAGCCCTTCCACGGGACCAAAAACAGATAAATAGACTAGTTACCTTATTGTTGACTCGCGCGCGCGCGCGTCTCAGCCCTAATCGTCGTGAACCGCTGCCCGGGGCTGGGGCACTTGCTAAGCGATAGTTTGTTAGAAGTTGGTTTACTTACCATTATTGAGATTGGTTGGTTTGCAACAATTGCCCGGTTGCGCCGGGCGTATCCGAGGTTAAGTAAGTTAGGTTGAGTGTTAGGCTTCCGCTTACGTACTTAGAGGAATGTGACTATTGTAGTTAGTACTTGTGGCATAAGTAGGTTTTGTGTTGTGTAAAGTGATTAATCGGTATTGTGATTGGATAGTATATTCAATGATTCCGAGGGCGCTGGATGGATAATTGTTAGTATTCATTCCTCACTCATTGAAGAAGGACGGTGTGGCTGCTGCTGCTGCTGCGGGATCATGCATGGGATAAAGGACATCATTGTAATTCCGTATCGGTGGATGGCTGAATGGATGGATGGATGAATGGCTTAGATTTGACTGGCTGGCTGGCTGGCTGACTGGCTGGCTTATTATTGGGGAAGGGAAAGAAGGAGATCAATCCATCAATAAACTCCGTACCTTGTTGGGTTGGTTGGTATGGAATGCCCCTGCATTTTACTCCGTTCCCGGCCTATTAATGGGGATTATTATAGATGGATGTGTCCCCAGAGTAGTATACATACTACTGGGTAGGTATATCGGGAGAAGAAAAATCAGTATATGATTGTCACAGGTTGTTAATGGGATTGACTGGCTTCGAGGGTCCTTAAGTACTAACTTACTCATTGCTAAGGGACAAAAGTTGGTGTTGTGGATTCATTCCTTCACCGGCTGCATGATCTAACTAACTTCGCATTTGTATTGAAGTTTAAGTACACTTGACTCGATTGGGTTAGAGTGGTTGCTTGATGTTTTTACGGTATGGAAGGGAAGGAAACTCGGAGATTTGCGGTTGTCTACTGTATCTACTTAGTCAAAACTGACTAGAATAGTTAAGTTAGTATGTCGGTTTATACCCTTTTAAGTGTGGTACTATAATATCAATGAATGAATTATCAAGTTTTAATGTATATGAGAATCTAGAAGGCAGTGTGGAAAAATCATAAACCTTTAAATTCCATTCTAATGTTAAATCCTAACATTCATAGCTCCATGACACATATGTGTGTGTCTATTGATAGTACTAGTCCTCCTCTGGTATTTAATTCTTGGCATAGCGAGCACGTTCTTGGTTTGACATGGGTTGACATGTAGATACCCGAGTTTTCTCAAGAATGTCATGATTTACATGCCTGTTTTGCAATGGATTTATTTAGTAGTATGATTTCGCTGACATGATTCAGTGCTTCTCTTTGCTTACTTTTGTGGTCTAGACTGGTGGGTCTGGGCACTGACAAGTAGATCAGGTTGGAACTTGGAAGTGTGGCTCGCTGGAGCTTGGTGTTAGTGAACTATATGGTTATTATGGTCGCACTTGGCTAGGATTATTAGGTTTAGCATGCCTTACAGAAGTAGTCGCATGACTATAATAAAGTGAATTGCATACTAAGTATCAAACCTGGACATTGAAAGTTGACTGTTACTTTTGGTGCCTATGTGGGGTATGACATACTCCAGAATCAAGAAGGATTATGGCAATATTTTGTTATTCCACTTTGCGAAAGTTATCGTTTAATATAAAGACAGAATCTTATTTCGATGTATCGAATATATGAGCGAGGTCATCATCGATGGTATAATCCTACTACAGGAGCTGCTGGCGGCGTGAAAATGGATGTTTTGCTTTGTGAGCTGGAAGTGCGAATAAACTGGTCACCTTACACACTCAGCAACGAAAGAAATCAGAATTTAAATTGAAGCGAAATAAAGACAACCATCGCGACGTAATCGAGTGTTTAGATGCAAAAGAATCCATGCAGAATCAGGCACGTCGATGATTGATCACCTGACTAACTCTAGCACTCCAGCACCGACAAGTCGCCTTATCGAAATTTCCAAATTCGACACCCTTATCTATCAAGTGCATTAGGAAGGCAGCAGGATGCTCACTTGTTATGCATTTTGATTATAGATATTGTGCTCTGTAGGACCAAGACATCCCACGTCCTATGTAGCCCCGAGGTGGCCTAAACGCATAGTGGGCATGGTCCAAATTGAAACCTTGCCTGAACTACTGTAATGCTATTATTCGCTCCTCCTCTATATTCCTCTCAACGCGGTTGGATCAATACGACAAAATTGAGTGGCCCGTAAACCCTGACAGGGCCACTGAGGAAAAAAAAGGCCTACCAGATGATGGCATCAGCCCCATCCATGCATGGATCACAGAACCCCTCCGAGCCCCGCCATGAGTGTGTTCGCGGTTCAAAGTCGTGCGCACCTGCAGTCCATTGCATTTTCGGTAAATGAGACCTTAAGCCAAAGTGGTTAGCATCGGAGACTGAGGGGAGTCTGCGAGGTACTAGAATTGTGGTCGTGTCACTTTACCCACAACCACGGAGGGTATCTGGTGCCTTCACAAGACCTGAGTATGTTAATTAGACTTCCAGCTGTCAGGCATCACGAGTTAACTACTTTTTCCTTCAGGGTTGGGATGACATTTGGTAATAGAGAAAATGGGTATTATGAGAGCCGAATTGAAACCGGAGACCATTACGGTTTAGTGCCGCTGGAACATCCGAATCAGGACAGTCGCCAGTCAAAGGGTTTTTTTTGGGCTTGGGCATAGAGGGGAAGTGAGGGGTTGCTGGAAAGGACTGACTGACTTGCTGGGAGTCATAGAGTGGGATGACTGGCTGGGGGAGGTAAGCTGCCACCCACGCATTCTCCCGACCTTCAATTTCATAAGCTTGACTTTAAGACAGACTTGGTTTGGAGACAGAAATGCGTGTTATACTACTCTTACCACCACACTGGTTGTTGGTAATAATACGGCCCGCATGATAGTTATGGGCGGACTCATATCTAGGGATACCGATAGCAGTACAAATACTCGATTTGAAAATACTTTATTGAATATTTCCACCTCTTCTTTTATTTGCAATGGCCTTAATTCCGATCTAAAGAATCTAATGAGAACAGCCATCAAAATCCAGCAAAATTCATTAGCAATGCAAACTCATCTGCTGGTACTTACATACAACTTCCAGATCTTTACCCGGAATATTTACCTCCAGCACAAGTGAAAGGCCGGTTCATACCCACAGAAACCCTGGAGTCCACGAACCACATCGTGAGACGACGATGTGGGTATATGGCAGGAATAACAATTTTCACCACTTTTTTTCTGTGATTTTCTGGACTTAATTCCTACGCCCTTACCTCTTTTCTGCCCTTGGTTGAGCAGAGCCCGTCCTGCTGTTCGGAACTGTAGGAATCATGGTACAAACTAGGTACCATTGATACCCGTATTATTTGGCAAGACAATGGTGTTATTACATGCGGAAAACTCGATTACTTTACTGTACCTTGAAAGTAGAAACCTCCTGTGCAATTTTTTTTTTTTTTTTTAATTAACCCTCTGTTGGCGGATTCCACAATTCTGACTAGTACTTACTTTTCTTGCCTGCCTTCTTCGGCTTTTCCACGTCCCTCCGGCCTGTAAGTGATTTATTCCATTATTATTTTTCGTTCTCTTACACACACAGTCTCTACCCTTCCTCTCTCTCTCTCTCTCTCTTTCTCTCTCTTCTCTCTTCCTTCTTGTTTCTCCCCTTTAACCCCCCTCTTCTCTATTCCCCCCCTCCCCTCCCCTCTTCACTGTTCCAACATTTTGGGATTCTGTCCCTCCCTGTTGTTCCCTCCATCGGTTACCCGTGACCCGTGTTGCTATAGTGAGGTGGTGCTCCATTTCTGCAGTGCGCCTTTTTTTCCGTTCTCCGAGATCCTCCTTCACACACAGACAGAGGTATCCTTGTGTTCAGCGGGACCACCGTCTACCTTACTTTTCTTTTTCCTGCCCATTTCCCTCCTCATTGACAAGTTAATTTGATCGTTGATCACTTTCTTCTTGCTCAGTCTATTTTTTGTTTTCTCCGCACGGGTCCTGCCTCGAACTTTTTTCCGTCGCAGCTCCTTACATTTTTTTTTCCCTCTTGCCCTTCCGTACCTGGCAAATCTTCAAACCCACCAAGTTCTGTAGCGGTTGTTTGCCACGTGCAAGTCGCGCCTCGTTTACGCTTTAACGCTTTCGAAGGTGCAAGGTTAACCGAGTTCTCTCGCAAACACCAGCGTATATCGATTCTTTACGTGATCGTCGATACGACACCAAGCCAAGAGGCAGCGCAGTTGGATTCTCCGACGGCCCGAATATCATAACCGCACACCGCGAGTGCTTATTGTAGCCAGTCTTACAACAAGCACGTCGAACGAATCGGTTAGAAACCTCCTGTGGACACCTTCCTACCGAAGCGATCTCGTCTCACGATTTCTACATCGACTCCTGTTGGCCCTTCCTCGTTCGCCGTTTAGCGGATCTGGACACAAATTGTGCCGTGCGAGAGCATATTGGATGCGATTTGTGTGCTAGGTTTCAACATTAGTAAAGGGATCTTCCGACTACATCGGTTGTTACGCTACACTTCGTATTATCGACCACGTCTTTGACCGATTGGACAAACGCCAGTTCAGCCGTCCGCTACCGAATAGGTTCAATAACCAGTGACTGGAACTTGCGTTTGGTGGGGTTGCTCAAGGGCAGCGACTTTTTTTATTGCCATCGTTGTTGGAGTTATTCCAACCAAACCTCGGTTGACAGCTCATTGCGGAGGTATTTGTTCTCTGGCAGAACTGACTTCTTCGCTTTCCTCTTTTCTTCACTAGAACGGGCTTCATAGACCGCGTTTATTTCTCACGTATCGAAAATGGCCGCTTCATTTTCTTACGCTCAAGCAGCAAAGGGCATTGCCCCCGCGCAGTCCCCCGCAAAGACATCACCGGAAGAGCAGACCCAAGCGGGTTCGAAGCCGGAGGAGCAGAGTGTGAACTCTAGCTCGCAGACGAATGCAGATGCCGTGCCTTCCAAGGCCGAAACAGCCCAGGAAACCGAGGTGACCCACACTATCGAGAAGGAAGTCGAATCTACAGCTACCAAGGCCAACACTTCTGAAGCATCAAGTGATGGCAACTCTTCCACGTCATCTGTCCCCAAGGATGAGGACGGAACAGATACCCCCAACGGTACTTCGGAATCTACCTGGGACAACAAGTCCCAAGCCTCGGGTACCGAGAAGACGAATACTGGAGCAGACAGCACGAAGGACAAGAACGCCGAGAAGGAAAAGGCTGTTCCTGCTAAGGAGCTGAAGGCTGCCCCGCTTCCTTCCGTAAACATCTGGCAGCAGCGGAAAGAGGCGCAGGAGGCCAAGGCCAAGGCCGTTGCCGCACTGAAGCCTGCCTCCAAGGGCACCTCAAAGACTGCGTCCGCTGCTTCCTCGGTATCTGGTGATCATCAAGCCGAGTCGAAACCGGCCTCCAAGAAGAAGGGATCGGACGTTCCTTCGGAGGGCGCCAAAGACCGGAAGAAGGCTGACGGAAGTAAGGGACGTGATGATGGCGCCAGCATCCCTCCTGTTGGAGACGAGAGCCTCTGGCCTACACCCCAGGTTGCCCAGGGTGAAGAGAAGAAGAAGGCTCAGGAGAAGACTGAGAAGAGCCCTGTCATCCGCCCTCACGGCAAGGAGAAGTGGATGCCCGTTCCTTACGTTCCCACCGCTGTGTTCAACACCCCTCTCCCCTCTGCTCGTAGAGGCGGAAGGGCTGCTCGTGGTGGACGCGAAAACTCCCGCAATGGAACGCATGGCGCTGGAGCCGGTGCTGATAAGGCTTCCGGCCAGGCTGCACAGGGCTCTACGGCAAAGCAGGCCACCTCTGCTGACAGAGGAAGGAACGAGCAGAACTCCGGTCGCGCCAACTCGCTTCCCGCCCAGTCAAGGCGCTCCAACAGCGCCGATGCTGGACTGCCAGATGCGCGTAAACACCAGGCAGCGGACCGCAACCGCGGGCCCAAGGGAGAGAATGCAAATGGAGCACCGGCTGGAAGAAATGCCAACGGGGCAGACACTTTCCCCCGCCACCATGCCAAGCAGTTCGCCAAGGGCCATGATGCAGGCCACAAGGGTGGTGAGCATGGCTCTCGTAACCCCCAGCTTTCCGTGGATGCCCAGGCCGGTCCTCGCCAGGACCGTCGCTTCGAGAATGGCCCCAAGTCGGCAGATTTTGCTAGCTTCCACGCCGACCGCGAGCGCAAAGAGAAGGACTTCCCTCGTGAGTCGCGTCCCGAGAGAGGACGTGGCGGACATCGGGGAGGCCGTGGAGGCCATGCTGGCTTCAATGGTGCTCAGAACGCCCACTTCCCCAACAATCACATGTCGCACCACAACTTCATGCACCCCAAGTTCGGCTTCAACGATCGCCAGAGGTCGCAACAACATGGCCCTGTAAATGGTTCCGGAGGCCACAGAATGAACATCAGGTCGCCTTCCCTGCCGAACTCCACTGCCATGTACGGCGTCTACCCCTACCCTGGTGATATCAACACAATGTACGGCTACCAGCCCATGCATGCTGGGCCGATGACCGCATACCCCTATGCCGGCCAGTACTACGACCCTTACTCCCAGATTGGCATGATCTCGATGCAGGTCGAGTACTACTTCTCCGTGGATAACTTGTGCAAGGATCTCTTCCTCCGCAAACACATGGACTCCCAGGGTTACGTTGGGCTGGCCTTCATTGCCAACTTCAAGCGCGTCAAGAGCTTGACCGAAGACTTCGAGCTTTTGCGCCATGTTGCTCGCCAGCTGAGGAGCGTCGAGTATGTTCAAGCTGAAGATGGGCTGGACCGTCTGCGGCCGAGAGACAAGTGGGAGCAATGGGTTCTCCCTATGGACCAGCGTGATCCTTCTGCCCAGAATGATGGCCCTTCTCCTAGCAGTTTTGTGAAGCCTGAAGATGTCTACGTTGATGGGGCTGTCAATGGACAAGTCCCCAACGGTACCGCTGACTTCAACGGTGCCAAGACGTCGCTATCGTCTACTGCTCCGGAGTTTTCTCCTGCCGGCACCCAGAATGGCCAGACTGAAATCACAAATGTACGAAATCCCCGGTGATGGTCGACTCTACCCCTTTTGCTACATTTGATGGACTACGGCCGTGCTGTTTGTGCCTACTTTCGCACAGTGCATCCGGCAGTTGGGCATCCTTCAATTTTGTTTCAAATCTGTACGAGGCATCTGTTAACGTCTTTGAACAGCAGGCTGAATAAATTGGTGCATTATTGAATTTCTTTTTCGTTCCCGGGACCTCAACAATTGTCCTTTCAGGTGTGCAAGACTGGAATGATATCTTCGGTTACCCTCACTGACTCCTCGGCAGTATAATCATGAAATATGCGAGGCCTGAATCAATATGCTGCTCATATGTCAGATTGCGAAAGCTCAAGATTATCCGGGTCGAGAAGAACATCTCACTAATCTGTCTCTTTCCTTACTTTCGACGACTTCTACACGCTTCGATTACGAGCACTCGATAAGCGATTTTCGAAACGGCAACCCAAGACGGTGACCGTGGAATGGATGTTCTGTACCAAATCTGGTCACGTTTCTTGGTCCAAAATTTCAATGCACAAATGTACAATGAATTTAAGAGTCTAGCGTTTGATGATTTCTTTGCACGAAACGTCAGCGGCGGCTTCTTCAGTCTTCACACCTTTTGCGGCAACTTTCGACGAGCGACAGGGGTTTGGGAAAGCTTATCGGTTTTCAAAGAACCGAGCGAAAGCGATCCTCTTGATACCCAAGCTACGCTTAGGCTGTCTCAGACCCTGTTCGCTATGGTGAAGTCCCTGTCCGAACTCAAGGGCATCAAAAGACCGTACCTGGGGTGATAGCCTGAGAGCCGAGCTGGAAAAGTAATTATGTCGTTTGTTTTCGTTCTATTACTCTTCTATTTCCGCTCACCCTGTCTCCTCTACCATCTATGTTACTATTGTCGCTTTTTTTTTTTCCTGCTCATGACTTGCATTTATCTTCTTCTTTCTCCGCCGACATGTGTCCATTGAAGTGGAACATTCATGCACATGGGAAGTCTCGGCATATCTTCTTTGTTTCCTTCGCATTTTCCTATTTCAGTCATGGGAGGTTTCGAAAATTTCTGGAGTCCGGGCATGTTTTACTGGGCAGTGTTTATCTGCTCTTGATGCTTGCTTTGAGGTACGCCGGGCTGAAATTCTTTCCACGACCATAGAATGTTCATCCGGGTTATTTGCTTTTTAATACCGTGGTATTGTTTACCCTTCTTGTGTCGATGTTTAGTACGAATGAAACCAGAAAACCCAAAAAGGATAAACATCTCCTTTCTCTTCTTCATTTCCAAATTTTTCCACCCAAACTTAACCGAACCGTCCTTCCCCAGACAGTGGGGGAGATGCTCGGCAAGCTGCACGAACGTTTTTGCTCGCACTGCTATGAGGACTTGATATAGGCGTCTCTGCTGACTTGGCCTGGTTACCCTGGGCTTGATGGTGACGCCTTGGTGGTGATGCCCTGCTGACATTCCATCTTTCTTTGCTTTTCCATACCGGTGGTTTTATCTGACGAGAGTTTTGCACATCACATTATGGGTAATCTATTAGTTGGGTCGGGGTGTGACGAGTAGCCCGAGGTAAAGAAAAACAAGATCAAATGCATTATAGCTCAGGAGTCTTGCTTTAATCTGTGAACCCACGGGACGCAGTTCTAATATATATAGTTATACTACAATCTATCTTTACTCTGCATGAAACACGTGAATGCGAACATTCTCCATATGAAAATAGGCAGTAGATAGTTATCTCTCGAGTATGGAGTAGAGCTCCAGGGTCCGCATCCTGGAGTCGCTGATTCAGCATTAATGCCTGAGGCGAAAACCGGAGCGGCCAGCCAGCTTCACCCGGGCGGCTTGAGCTTCACTCCGGGCTTCTCCAGTGTCTCCGATCAGGCCAGTTTAATCCTTCTCTCACCCCTCCCAGATTCCTGTCTACCACAATGGATGTGGCTTCTCGACAGACAATGAGGCTGATTCGGCCCTCAAATAACCGATCCCTTCTCTCCAGCCCTCGCATTGCCGGCGCTGCTCTCCCGACTACATACCCTCTGAACCGCATTCGACGGAGAAATGCTTCCAGCACCCCTCGGAGACTTGCACCAGAGACCTCATTTCTGCCTCTAGGATCTGCGTCCTCATCCAGCGCACCACCTACCTACTTCTCCAATCGCACTTCCCTTCCTGTCAACACCGTTGTTCGCTTCGTCCCCCAACAGACAGCATGGATCGTCGAGCGGATGGGCAAGTTCCATCGGATTCTAGAACCCGGTCTCGCGATCTTGATCCCATTCTTGGACCGGATTGCCTATGTTAAGAGTTTGAAGGAGTCGGCTATCGAGATACCCAGTCAGAATGCCATCACGGCCGACAATGTCACCTTGGAATTGGATGGTGTGCTGTACACGAGGGTCTTTGACGCGTATAAAGCCAGGTGAGTACGATGAGGCAGGGTTATTGTGCAAATATTTCTGAAGAGGGCCATCTTCTTTCAAGTGTTGGATAGAAACTGACCGTGCGACTCTTCGGGCTTCAGTTACGGGGTGGAGGATGCCGAGTATGCCATTTCTCAGCTTGCGCAGACGACCATGCGTTCGGAAATCGGACAGCTTACCTTGGATCACGTCCTGAAGGAGCGCGCCACATTAAATACCAACATCACACAGGCAATCAACGAGGCTGCGCGCGATTGGGGTGTTGTGTGTCTGCGCTACGAGATTAGGGATATTCACGCCCCGGAGGGTGTTGTTGCGGCCATGCACCGCCAGGTTACGGCAGAGCGGTCGAAGCGCGCCGAGATTCTCGAGTCCGAAGGTCAGCGACAGAGCGCAATCAATATTGCTGAAGGTCGGAAGCAGTCCGTCATCCTGGCTTCCGAGGCTATGCGCACCGAACAGATCAACCGTGCTGCGGGTGAGGCCGAGGCCATCCTGCTGAAGGCCCAGGCGACCGCCAGAGGCATTGATGCCGTCGCTCAGGCGATTGAGGCTGGTAAGGATAATGCTCACGGCGCTGTCAGCCTCAGCGTCGCCGAGAAGTACGTTGATGCCTTCTCCAACCTTGCCAAGGAGGGTACTGCCGTGGTTGTTCCCGGTAACGTTGGCGACATGGGTGGCATGATTGCCAATGCCATGGCTGTGTACGGCAAGATCAATGAGAGCCAGGCCAAGACCATCGCGGCGAAGTCCCTGGGAATCCAGGAGCCGGTCCAGAAGGAGACCTCTTCCACCAGCACCAAGTCGGAGCACACACCAGAGTACGACAACGTCGATGCGGAGAAGGAACACAAGACGCCTGACGCCGTTCAGGATGTTCTAGAAGGATTCGACCAGGTTAGCCAACAGAGACATCAATGAACAAAGCGGCATCCATGTTCTTCTAGCTTTTCTTAGCCTTGTTGTTTGACTATGATTGACCATTCTCCCTTTGCGGTTGCCTCTTTATAATCACCGATTACGAAACTTCTGGATGAATTGCCCATTATCCTACCCATTTTGTATCTCTATTGCCCTATGTGCCCCGTCAGGTACTGATGCATGATGCTTCGGGAGTTCTACTCAAATGAGAGCTACGAGCTACCGGGTGTTAAGCGCGTGCATCACTTCTAGCAGTTGGCGAAACGGGTGTCAGTCTTTGTCTGGATCATGTACAGTAGATAAAAGTGGATTCAAGGGAACTTCCCCATTCTCAATCGTAGACAGCGTAGAGATTATCGACGGTAATCTCCGTCAACTTCTTTTCATCTACTTTAACCCTTAACTTTAGAGCCCTGGGATCGGCGGCAGAAGCTCGGGCCACCGCCTCCCGCGCCGCCCATCCTGGGGATCGCGACTTTCATTCATTGAAACCAAGGCGCGCCCTCTTCATCGCCCGTTTTCCTTGCGCTGAATCCCTCCCGATCCCTTTTCTCGTCTGCCTTCCCCACGAGCTCCTCTCCTGCGTCTCACCAATTTACTCGCGATCGGACGGGCCCCCGTTACCCGATGAGCTAGGAAGGACAAAGCTTCTTCTTTTGCGATGGTACAAATAAGTTAATCCTCGAATCAGCACCTGCAACTACGCTACACTTCACTACTATCAGCGACACACACACACCACACAACTACTTTGCCAACAAACCCACCGATCTCGGACACACACACACACACACACACACACACACACACACACACACACACACACACAGACACCGAAAGGGATAGAAAGAGGAGGAATCATCTATAACACAGGGCATCGACGGTGTCTCCGCCATGCATATCATCAAGCCCGTTTGGCTGACACATGGGGGTAATGTTTTCCTTCCTTCCTCTCTCTTTCCTCCCTTTTGGGTCCCTGTCAGACGATAAATGGATGTGTTGTCGAGGATGTTGTATCCTATCTGTTTTTATCCTGGCATTGACGCAACCCTTCTTCTTGTTTCTTAACTTTCACAATCAAGTATTCAGCCATCCGCTAACGCTCTTCCCTTTTTATCTTGTCATACAGGCGAACGGAAGGATTTCGAGGTTTATAGTTGTGATGTATCCCCCGATGGGAGTCGCTTGGTGACAGCTGCTGGAGGTCAGTTCCGGATCATCTTACATATCCCCTTGACCTACTATTGTTTGCGGGTTCGAAAGTTATGGAATCATTCATTGACAAAGTTGTACGTACGGTACAGATGGATACGTTCGGATATGGTCGACAGAGGCGATCTGCAACACCGACGACCCGGAACAAGCCAGTAAGCCGAAACAGCTGGCGTCGATGAGCAATCACTCTGGAACGATACATACGGTGCGGTTCTCGCCAAATGGGAAATACCTTGCCTCGGGGGCGGATGATAAGATTGTGTGCATTTATACATTGGATGCGAATCCGCCGTCTCATGCGTCGACGTTCGGTAGGTGATGCGAGTGGCTTGTTGGTTGTGGATACGGTTTGGGGTGGTGTTGACTGATGTTTTTGCGTGTTTAGGGTCAAACGAGGCACCTCCTGTGGAGAACTGGCGCACGATTCGGAGATTGATCGGCCATGATAACGATGTTCAGGATTTGGGATGGTCGTACGATTCTTCGATATTGGTTTCGGTTGGATTGGATTCGAAGGTTGTCGTGTGGTCGGGGACTACGTTTGAGAAGCTCAAGACCCTTTCTATTCACCAGAGTCACGTCAAGGGCATCACATTTGATCCGGCGAATAAGTACTTTGCTACAGCCAGTGATGATCGCACTGTTCGAATCTTCCGCTTTACGTCTCCTGCGCCGAATTCCAGCGCTCATGACCAGATGAACAACTTCGTCCTTGAGCAGACTATCTCCGCGCCGTTTTCGAATTCCCCTTTGACGGCCTACTTCCGCCGGTGTTCCTGGTCGCCAGATGGTATGCACATCGCAGCGGCCAATGCGGTGAATGGCCCCGTCAGCTCGGTTGCGATCATCAACCGGGGCTCGTGGGACGGCGACATCAACCTTATTGGGCATGAAGCACCGGTCGAAGTCTGCGCTTTCTCTCCGCGGTTGTACTCGCCCCAACCGATCACCAAACCGGCAGTGGATAGCCAAGGCCAAGTGGTCCACAACTCCGTCACAGTTATCGCATGCGCGGGCGGTGATAAGTCACTCAGCATTTGGATCACCAGTAACCCGAGGCCTATCGTGGTGGCCCAAGAACTGGCTGCCAAGTCCATTTCTGACCTGGCATGGAGTCCGGATGGCAAATGCCTTTATGCAACTGCCCTTGACGGCACAATTCTTGCAGTGCGGTTCGAAGATGGGGATCTAGGCTATGCGATGGAGATGGAGGAGAATGAAAGATCGCTTACCAAGTTTGGCACGAACCGGAAGGGCGCCGGCATCACCGAGACCACGGACGGATTGCTTCTTGAGGAGAAGAGTAAAGCTGGAGAGATCAAGGGAGTCGAGGGCCGCATGGGTGCTTTGATGGGTGACGATCATGCGGCTGCAGACAACACGGCCAATGGAAAGCCTGGCTCAGGAGCATCGAATGGTGTAACGCCAGCTCGAGCAGCGTCTCCTACGCCGGATACACAAAAGTCTCAGCCGAACGGAACCGCAGGCACGCCCGCAGCACAGGAGCCGGAGAAGCCCGATCCATACCAGGCAAAGCTGGAAAGGCTGAAGCAGCGTCCGACGTATACGAAGGATGGAAAGAAGCGAATCGCCCCCCTTCTGGTATCGGGTGCTGGAGCGGCTGAATCCTCTCTTCCACAAGCCCGACTCATGGCGTCGGTCAGTAGCCAAGTCAAGGCCGACACACCGCAATCGATTGTGGACCTCTCCAAGCCTTTCGATGGGCTACCCAAGGGTGGTCTGGCAGCCCTGCTTTTCGGGAACAAGCGCAAACTCGCTCAGTTAGAAGGGGATGACGATGGGCATGTTGAGAAGCGCGTGGCGCTGGCCAGCCAAAATGGAGCCACCCCGATTCTGGCAAGCACGCCCGACGGTCTACTTCCTGCTCAACCGCAGCCCGCTCCCACCGGTCAGCAACAAACGCCAGAGTTCATTCGACCGGCTGTTATGAATCCTTGCATGGCAATCAGTCAGCTTCGCTTGGCGGTCCCGAAGGTCCGCAGTCAAATAGTACGGGCCATCGATCCGACTGGGAAACCGACAGAGCCCAATGCGCCGGGGGAAACCAACAAGTCGCGGGTTGACGTGGTTTTTGAAGCACGCAATCCATCTCCGGCCAGCTTGACGGGGCGTGCGATTGATCGGGAACCGGTACGGCTCACGCTTTTCCGTGGCGAGCAGCCCCTGTGGCAGGACTTCCTCCCGCGCACTGTTCTTCTGGTAACAGGTAATTTGAGCATGTGGGCTGCAGCTTGCGAAGACGGATCGGTGTACATCTGGACTCCAGCTGGGCGTCGGCTGGTCAGTGCCTTGGTACTTGAGGCACAGCCAGTGATCCTGGAGTGCAATGGTCCTTGGATTCTCTGCATCTCGGCTGTGGGCATGTGCTATGTCTGGAATGTGAAACATCTTTCCTCTCCACATCCGCCTATTTCATTGCAGCCAGTGCTTGACGCTGCTGTTCACACATTGGGCGCACACCCTAGCGCTGCGCCCGCCATCACAAACGCCCGAATCAACTCGGAAGGTCGCGTGGTGGTTGCTTTGTCTAATGGTGAGGGATACTCCTATTCACCGTCCATGTACACCTGGCAGCGGATCTCGGAGTCTTGGTGGGCAGTTGGCAGTCAGTACTGGAACACCACGGAAGCGCCTGTGGGCAATCTCCAGTCGACAGACTCGCAGGACAAAGACGCCAAGGCAGCAGTATCGGCAGGAATTGTTCCATTCTTGGAGCGCAACACCACGAATGAGACGCTGCTGCGTGGGCGTGCCTACTTCCTTCAGCGACTGATCAAGGTACTGCTGTCGCGGGAGGGATATGAGAGCTTCGAGTCCAGCGTCTCCATCGCTCACCTTGAGAATCGCCTTGCTGCCGCGTTGTCTCTAGGCGCCAAGGAAGAGTTCCGACTGTATCTGTCGATGTACGCTAAGCGGATCGGGGCCGAGGGGCTGAAGATGAAGGTCGAAGAGCTGCTGAAGGGATTGATCGGCGGGCTCTTCGAAGAGGAGGATGCAGACGCGGTCCGCCGGTTACAGGACAACGAGCAGGACGACCGGAATTGGCGCGAAAGCTCCGAGACCCTCTGTGGCTGGCCACGGGAGGTGTTGTTGAAGGAGGTGATCCTTGCTCTTGGTATGTTGCTTTGCTCCATTCTGTAATCTTCTTATAACTAACATGATCTAGGCAAACATCGTGATCTCCAACGTGTGACGGTGCCTTATGCGAAGCTGCTGGGGGTTGTGGACAACGAGTCTGAGGCTGGAGATGCCATGGAAACCTAAGTTGGGGGTGGGGGTATCATGTTGGATTGTTTGCTTGGCGTTATGCTGGCGTTGACTGGGTATTGATTATTTTATACTAGTCTGGAATGACTGGGTTCTGGGTTGGGAAATGGACGGCATTCATGTCATACTTGCGCTGCTGCTTTGCACACTGTGTATTGTTTCTGTACTATATCATATTATGTTGGTGATGCCTGTGTGGTTGATGGTGTTTCCTGTTTTTCTTCATTGATAGCATTGATGCTTGTTGACTGGAGATGGGTGCGATGCGAATACCATTTATTTCAGCACTCTTCATGCACTTGATCATGTTGGACTGGAGGGATATATAATAGGACCTTCTACAGTACTGTCGCTGATCACAGAAGTCGTCCTTGTAGTATGACCGAACTTACGGTCAAGCAGAAAGAGCAGTACGGTATGGCGCATTTAAATATACGGTATTCGCGATAGTTACTGAATTTCAGAAGTAACGAGGTTTGGTATGAGCTGAAGATATAGTACTTCTGAGTTGTATACTGCCTCAGATCTGAGGCATCAATACAAGGGCAGGGCTCTCACGTGGGCGGTGAAAGTGAAAAAAAAAGGCACACATGAAATTAGCGAAGAACCGGCGACAGTCAAGTCGTCATGGGATGCCAAAGTTACTGTGTAGAGCAACCAAATACAAGGAACTGGAATCACTAGAGTTACAGCCCGTCATCCTAACTGCCACTCACCTTGACCACTGTAGATATACTTTTTCCATACCTACCTTTTCTATCCATCTATCCATCAATCTTCTGCCCACGGCCAAAGTGGGCGTCGCCATCCTGTCTTCCCTTCCGGGCACCCGTTTTCTTTTCCTTTCTTCGTCTCTCCGCTTTCATCGCTCCGCAGCTGGTCCTGCTTCATCCTTTGCTGCTGCTGCTACTACCTTCCCCTCTTTGCGACTCTCGCTTGTTGCTGCTGCTGCTCCTTCTTCTCCGTCCCCGCCCTTCCTCTTTCTTTCCCGCCGCTCCTACTCGAGCAAGAAGAAGAAAGCATCCAAGTCCAAAATGCCCCCCAAGAAGGCTGTCGTTCAAGAAAAGGTCCTGCTGGGCCGTCCAGGAAACAACCTGAAGAGTGGTATCGTATGTGAGCATTGACCCCACCATACACTATGTGTTTTTTTTCCTTTCCTTTTTTTCTGCCCCTCCCAGCCTCCTCCCTTTTCGTCTTTTTTTTTTTTTCCTTTTTTTTTTTTTTTTTTCCAACGTCCCTCCCTCTCCCTCGCTTGTTTCCTTTCCCCCCTATAAATATCTTCCTTTTCCTTTTCCTTTTTCTTCTTTCTCTTCTCCTTCCTTCTCAACATGCAATCACCACACACAATGTAATTGCCAAAGAAGAGAAATAATAATGTTTATTCTCTCCTCTCTAGGTTGGTCTCGCCAACGTCGGCAAGTCCACGCTCTTCCAGGCTATTACCAAGTCGTCTCTTGGTAACCCTGCCAACTTCCCCTATGCTACCATTGACCCCGAAGAGGCGCGTGTCATTGTCCCCGATGACCGCTTCGACTGGCTGTGCGAGCACTACAAGCCCAAGTCTCAGGTTCCCGCCAACTTGACCGTCTATGATATCGCCGGTCTGACCCGTGGTGCCTCCACCGGTGCCGGTCTCGGTAACGCTTTCTTGTCGCACATCCGTGCCGTCGATGCCATCTTCCAGGTCGTTCGTTGCTTCGATGATGCCGAGATTATCCACGTCGAGGGTGACGTCGACCCCATCCGTGATCTGACCATCATCAGCGAGGAGCTGCGTATCAAGGATATCGAGTTCGTCGAGAAGGCTCTCGAGAGCCTTCAGAAGCAGACCAAGCGTGGTGGTCAGACTCTCGAGATGAAGAAGCTGCGTGAGGAGGAGGCTACCGTTGCCAAGGTGCTCGAGTGGCTCAAGGACGGCAAGGACGTCCGCAAGAACGAGTGGGGTCCCAAGGAGGTACGTTTATTATCATTCTCTTCTATCCTGCGCTGCACCTGCACACCCTTTATGATGAATAAGAGTTTTACTCGAAATAACCCAGCTCGTCGAATGTCTCAAATTTTTTTCCAACGTAGAGGCATCATGAGATTACGTCCCGTCTGATTTGATTATCATTTATTTTGTCATCTGCATCATTGTTTTGGCAACATGCTGATTTGTCTAGGTTGAAACCATCAACCCCCTGATGTTGCTCACTGCCAAGCCGGTTGTCTACCTGGTCAACCTGAGTGAGAAGGACTACATCCGCCAGAAGAACAAGTACCTGCCCAAGGTGTTCGAGTGGATCAAGACCAACTCTCCGGGTGACTCTCTGATCCCCATCTCCGTCTCGTTCGAGGAGCGTTTGACCCGCTTCGAGAGCGATGAGGCTGCTCTGGAGGAGTGCAAGAGCCTGAACACCAAGTCGGCCCTGCCCAAGGTGATTACCACCATGCGTCAGGTGCTGAACCTGGCCAGTTTCTTCACCACCGGTACCGACGAGGTGCGCCAGTGGACCATCCGTAAGGGCATCAAGGCCCCGGCTGCTGCTGGTGTTATCCACACCGACTTTGAGAAGACCTTTATCCAGGCCGTTGTGTACAACTACGCGACTCTGCGTGAGTACGGAGACGAAGCTGCCGTCAAGGCCGCTGGTAAGGTGATGACCAAGGGTAAGGATTACGTTGTGGAGGATGGTGATATTCTGTTGATCAAGGCGGGTGCTGCCCGTGGTTAAACGTGGTTAAGCAGACTATATAGCCTTCAATACCATTATCACTTCAACTTGATGTTTCATGGTAGTAGTCATAACCAGCAACCAGTAATCAATCAAACCGTAATCTATAGCCATACTCTGTAGTTCATACTCTACGTAGTACATATAGCAGACCTGCAGCTAGCTACCCCACCGAACACGTGACATCCCCCGCAACAGATCTGCGTGAAGATTGCGATAGCCTCCGAATTCACAACATACACCACACCACCAGCAAGATGTTTAAGAAGGAGTAAGTCAAACCAGCATACTTATCACTGAATCAGTTCAATCCATCTATCCCACCATACCCCTCTTCCCACTGCATCCCTCACCAACAAATCCTCCTCACCATCACCACCACCACAAGCAATCACTAACAATGATAGTATCCCCCCGAGCAACCGCTCAAAAGTCAAATCCTCCGTGCAGCGCGGCCTCCGCCAACGGTTCCTCGACACATACCCAGGATTCGAACCCTACATTGAAGAAGTCCTACCGAAGAAGGCCCAACTGGATGCCGTGAAGCTGTACGCTCATCCCCCATACCACCCCAGAATCATACACTAACTAACCCATCCCTCCGGGATGATAATGGAATAATAGTCCGGAAAGATCCACCCTCTACACATACGAAAACACCCCTCTGTTCTACCAACCGCTCGACGGCCCGCCCATCCCACACCTGAAACTCATCCACGCCTATCCGGACGCCCTGCCCACGATCCAGATCGACCGGGGAGCTATTCGCTTCGTGTTGTCGGGTGCGGCGCTCATGGCGCCTGGGTTGACGAGTGCTGGGGGCAGATTGCCCGATGTGGAGAATGGGGAGAAGGAGATAGCTGCTGGGGAGGTTGTTGCTGTGAAGGCCGAGGGGAAGGAGACGGTTTGTCTGGTGGGAGTGTTGAAGGTTGGTACCGAGGAGATTAAGAAGGTGGGGAAGGGGGTCGTCTTGGATGAGGGGCATTATCTTGGGGATGGGTTGTGGAGGTATCATCTTGATTAAGTTTTTCGTTTTTCCCCGAGGGGGGATTGGGGAGGGGGTTGGGATGAGATGAGATGAGATGAGATGGAATGGAATGATACCAGTGTGATTGGGGGAATTGGGATTGGGGTTGGGGTTGAGGTGTGGCTATGATATGACTTTTTTATTATTTATGTTTGTATGTGAATGAAAGTAAAAGTGTCTATGTCTTGTCTTCTGTTATTCTTGTATTGTGGTATTATGTACACTTTGTATAAGGTTTAGGCGTGACGGTCTGATTCAGGTCGCGGGGATAATGATGTCGGTGATAGTGATGACCATGATGGCGTGCGGATCGCCAGTCCTAGTCCCTTCACGCTCGTTCCTGATCCGTTCAGTCCCGTCCCTGGTAGATTGCCATCTCGTAGCCCCGCGCGCGTCACGGCCCGTTGCAGCATATCGCCTGATCCGTCGAGCGCGATCAGAAACCGAGCCAGTTCTGCACACAGCTCCCAGTCGTTCTTCCGCGACGCGAGGTACATCAGACGGACGACATAGTCCTCGATAGGCGAGTCGTGGTCGTCGTCTTCGTCCTCGAATGCCTGCAGCACGAGAAGATAGCCTACTGCTGTTTTGAGCGAGTTGAGCTTCAGTGCTTGCTCGAACAGATCCTTCGGCGGAGGAAGGTATGTGAACAGGGTGCGCCAGGACCGGAGTTCGGTTTTGCGCGTGCACTGGACGACAATGTCTAGGTATACGGTGGCGGGTAGGGATGCCTGGAGGAACGATATGACCGTCGGAAGGAGGGGGCTGTGTTTTTGTGATGGGTCGTCGGTCTTGCTGTCCTTGCTGGCGTTGTCGACTTCGTCGTCGAGGACGTGGTGCAGCAGGACTTCTAGGGCGTGCGGGAAGTAGGAGAGGTGGGAGAAATGTTGGCATAACGACAGCGCTGCTGGCATGTCGCCATGTGTCAGGCTATGTTGGAGGAAGTATGGAAGGAACAGGTGTGTCTATACAGTCAGCAAGCAGTCTTGAAGAGCAGGTAAAAACTTACTCGGATGGCAAATTTCAGCACGGAGAACGTGACATCGCGGCGCTGGGTCATCTCTGCCTCCACTCCCAGCACGATGCCCTTATTCAGTAGAACTGACAGAGGGTAAAAGTCTAGCGGTACCTCGAGCGGTTTCGCTACGTCTTCCCGGTGCAGCACATCTTGCACATCGCTCCATGAAAGGAGTTCTTTCCCGCAGAACGTCCACAGCGAGTCCCGTAGCGACAGGTTGCTGTGATACATGTTCAATGCCATTTCGGCTGCCGGACTAGCCGGGACTGACTCGTCCACAGATGGCGCAAAGTTGAAGGACAACTGGTCCCTCATCAGAATGTAGTACTCGACTTCGTGCGATACCACACGCATGTCGTACTTTAGCTCTCCGGTCTCCGACGTCGATGGCTGCAGCAGAACCAAGTTGCCGTCGACCAACAAGAGCACTGATGCGACCTTGACATCCTGTGATGGATCGCCATTACCTACTGCAGTTAGTAAACGTAACCACCCAGAACCAGCACACTTACGCATCTGATCCTCAGGCAAAATCCAGCTGATCGCTCGCACGCGGGTCGGTGCCCGCACGATGCCATGAAAAGCAATCTGACCAACCGGCACCAGGGTTATTCGGGAGTGTGCAGAGTTGATGATATAGTGGTAGAGGATATTATCATAGGTATAGACAAGAAGGGAGTCTTCGCCTGACGGCCCGATGAAGACGACAGGCGAAGGTAGGTATTCTATATGCAAGATTGTGTGGTTGTTCAGGGGACTCTCTCGGGAGTAGAGCCGGAGCTGTGACGATAATTAGTACTTGGTGCACACTCATCTCTGTTGACTCACCTCATAAGATCCATCGTTGTCGATGGCAGCAATCAGAATGTGTCCGTACCAGCACATGCCGCCTCTGACGGCAAACGAATTCTCAACCTTGGAGTCCTCAAACACTCGCCAGCGGCCGCTGTTCACGCTATAGTGTGCAAGTCCACGCCGGCCAGCAATGGCTACGTACCTCCCGTCCTGCGAGACGACGCTGGAGCGAATGGGCCACTGGGAATGCAGATAGGATGGAGGATATTGCGCATGGTGCCAGAGCGAATCCTTACCCGAGATAGTCATGAGATCAGGTAGGTCGTGGCCGCGGTAGAGAATAATCTCCGTCCCGGTTTGCAAGAGACCCCGAGCCAGGTTCGCAGAAGAGTAGCAGCCCGTCAAGGCGCTGCGAGCGGTTTCCAGTATCCACAATCGACGATCATTCTGACCCGTAAGAATAATTTCAGCCCCCCCGCCTATCCAGCAGCCGTGAGAAACCCCAGTCACCCAGTCCTCATCGTTCGACTTGGCAAGAGTCCGATCTGCCGTGAAGCTGGTCCCACCGGGCTTGCCAAACACACTCCATGTCGTCCATCCACGCTCATAGCCTGCAAAGAGGCAATAGCCGTCGGGCGAATAGGACATGAATGACAGATTGCCGGTTGTAGCAAGGGAAGCTGGCAGTTGAAGCCGATGCGAGAGAGGAACATTCCCCATGTAGTCTTTAGCCGTGTATACCAGAATTTCGCCGTTCGCGCAATTGACAGTAAGAAGCGAGAAGCGGGCATTGACCGCAACTTTCATGGCTTTCATACCCTCATCCTCGGGATTGTGGAAGCAATGTCCTTGGAAAAGCTTCTTGGGAGTCTCCGAATCCGTTGTGCCTTCTGGAGTGCGCTGGACGGCATACGCCTGACCTTCGTTGGTAATCCATACTAGCAGATTGATAGCTCGATCATACACCATATCCGTAATAGATGTGCGCTTGGACACACCCAGGATACGGCTCAGAAGCTCAGACTGGGTCTGTGAGCCGTCTGCATCAGGCATCCACCGAATGCACTGAATGGCAGCCGGCTTCACCGTGGCGACGACGAGTTCATTGTCCAACGCAAGGGCTTTCGCAATGCCCGACTCTATCTTGATCGCCATTCTAAAGCGAATGCTGACATCTCGAATCCCAGTGGCCTCTTCCTCGGCTGTTAAGCGCGCAAGCTGCTGACGGCGAGTCGAACTGGTTTGATCGAAGTGGTGTTGATACACACGAGTGGTAGGGCCCACAGCAATCGTATACGTCAAAAGGTATCCATTCAGCGTCTGAGCAACGAGAATGGTCGAATCCGGGTGCATCAGGAGAGCTACATTAGGTCCATAGTTCTCCAGGGAAGAGGCGGACCGAGCAACCGCAGCTACAACAGCGGTGGGCTAACAGCTAGTCAACATGCGCATCTTACAAGTTCTCAAGAATAGGAACCTACTCTAGTCTGCCATATAGCAATTGACGAATCAGTCATCGTCGCAAACATGAACCCGCTCCTGGAAACGCAAAGCCCCGTAATGGGCTCATCCGCCCAGGCCGAGTCCGTCGTCCCCGTCGGTTTGTCGGCTTCATTTTCTCTCAACGACAAGCCCTGCTCCGCAGAGCTCTCGTACTCTATTGAATCACCATCTTCGGAGATCGTAACCGGGATTGCAGGGCCATTGATCGCATAGACCCGGGGAACTCCATTGGGCCAGTACATGGCTCGACACAGGCGCGAGAGTCACGGAGTATATCAACAAGTTCACATCGAGTCATCTTCGTCAGACGCGGAAAACTTAAACCGTCGGAGTCGGGACAGATGCGATCCCGCGAGTACCGACCATATCCACCCAAGAGTCTCACTGACAGCGATGGATGAAGATGACGGTTGGGAACGTTGGATATGGATTGGATCCAGCTCGGGAGCACGGGGTATCACGTGCAGGGAAGCTCCGGTGACAAACAGGCCAAACATCCTGCAAGCCCCCGCATCCAATTTCCCCCCCGCGACGCCCTTTGCTTTGCTCGTGATAAGACATTTCCGTTCTCTGTGATACCCCCTTATACCTCACACAATGGTAAGATTGATTTTTTTGCGCAGCCGATCATTCTGTAGCTTTGATCAGAACCTAATTTCCCTCTCTCTAGGCTCCCACAGAGTCCAAGAAGCGCCTCGCGCTTGCCATCATTGACTTCCTCGGTGCCAGCTTGAAGGATGGCACCCTGACCGCCGACGATGCCGAATCCATCGAGATCGCCCAGTCCTGTATCGCCGATACCTTCAAGGTTGATCCCTCCAACGAGGCTGCTGTGAAGGATGCCGTGGGTGGCCAGTCTTTGGCCAGCATCTACAGTGTCTACGAGAAGCTTCGCAACAAGCCCACCGGCGACTCTGCCAAGTCTGCCGAAAGCCAGAAGCCCGCGGCTGGCGCTCCCACCCCCGAGTCCGATAAGTTGAAGTCCGAGGGTAACGGTGCCATGGCCCGCAAGGACTACACCACCGCTATCGACCTCTACACCCAGGCTCTGGCTATTGCTCCCTCGAACCCCATCTACCTCTCCAACCGGGCTGCTGCCTATTCCGCGGCTGGACAGCACGAGAAGGCGGCCGAGGATGCCGAGCTCGCCACTGCTGTTGACCCCAAGTACTCCAAGGCCTGGAGCCGTCTGGGACTGGCTCGTTTCGACTTGGCTGATTACCACGGTGCTAAGGAGGCCTATGAGAAGGGTATTGAGGCCGAGGGCAACGGTGGTAGTGAGGCCATGAAGCGGGGTCTGGAGACTACTAAGCGCAAGATCGAGGAGGCCAAGCGTAGCACCGAGCCTCCCGCTGATGCTGTTGATGATGCTGCTGGTGCTTCCCGTGGTGGTGGCGGTATGCCTGATCTCTCTTCCCTTGCTAGCATGCTCGGAGGTGGTGGTGGTGGCGGCGGCGGTATGCCCGACCTCAGCTCCATCATGAGCAACCCTATGTTCGCCAGCATGGCCCAGAACCTGATGAGCAACCCTGATATGCTTAACAACCTCATGAGCAACCCCCAGCTGAGACAGATGGCTGAGAACTACGGTCGTGGCGGTGGTATGCCCGACATGTCCTCTTTGATGAGTGACCCCAACATTGCCGATATGTAAGTGACATAACATATCTAGTCTACTGCATTGCAACTAACGTGTATCTTCCAGGGCTCGGAACATGATGGGCGGTGGTGCCGGACGTGGAAACCAGTAAACGGGATATCCTATATGTGTTAGTGTTTCGGAGCTTTATTTGTTCATTTCATCAAAAAACCATTGTCGCGCTCTCGACCTCGTATACGTGCAATGTATGGTCATCTTAATTATTGAAGCGAATAGACACACCGCTATACTTGTCTGACAAATCTGTCTTGTTATGAGGAACATATTTCTTTCGTTTCACAGCTGTATTTACAAAAACTCATGATGATCCACTTCATGTCGCCAGATTCAGGCCACATAACACCTAGACTCGCTTATCAAAACCACCAGAGAGGCCTAACGGCCACTCAACATAAAGGAACAAGACAACAAGCACTGAGCCAATGCAAAGATTTCATCAGAAGAGTGGAGGGTGAGGTTGCAAAGCGAGTAAACACGACTCCCGAAACGCCCGAATGGAAGCACCAGGCCCACTGCGCAGATGTATATATAGGATATACTCTTTAAGCGGACGCCAGTGAAGCTGGATCGGAGTCCAGCAGAGGGTGAGTGAGGATATCACAAAAGTGGGAGAAGGATGGTAAGAAAGGCGCCCAGCGAGATTAATCAAGTTACTATCACAGACGGTTCCATGAAGCGCCAGTTCCGCCTGGTCTCTATTTTAACAAAAATCAATATTGTACAGTCGGATGATATCAAAACAATCGAGAAGAGAATAGAGGCATGTCATAGACCAAAATCAAGCAGGTGTTGTGATCGTTGAGCGTCGAGGTAGGCGAGGGAGGTGTAAGAAGGATGTTTCGAATGGCTTAGATGTAGTCACGAGCGGCCTTCTGCAGCTCGATCAATCTCCAACCCCGGGTCTCCGGGTTGTTGACATCCTCGGGTATCCGTGTCAGACCGATGGCGTAGGTGACCAGCTGTACCTTATCCTCCATGCCGGCAGCCAGCTCGCCCGTCTTCACGTTCTTGTAAACGTGAACCTCCTGGGAGCGGCAAGTCACAACGAACACGGGGATGTCGCCGGGCTCCAGCATGCGGGCGTGGGAAACATCAACGCCACGGACATCGAGGATACGGCCATCCGACTTGAGGCCGGCAGTAGTGTACTGCTGGGCAAGAGCAGCGTAGACATGGAACTGAGCATCGGAGAGCCACAGCTTCAGGGTCTCAACGTCTCCCTTGACGTAGGCGTCAAGCACTTCGGGCAGGATGTATTCACGCATCTCTCTGAGGAAGGCTTCCATCTGGAAGTTGGGGTCCATCTCACGGAATTTCTTGATGACACGAGCGGTCTCGTTCTCGGCGAAGAAACCAGCAACACGGTCGGAAATGCTGCGCGCGGTGCTGATCAAGGGGTTTTCCGACTCCTCGTAGGACTCCTTAAGGGTGAAGAGCTTCTGCATCATAGGGTTGGAGTCCTTAAAGTCGCGCCACGATTCCTTCCAGGCAGAGTCCTTGTGAAGGGTAACGTGGGTTCCGGCACTAGAGCGGATAACTGTTAGAGATCTCCTTCACATAATCTACTGAACATGACTCACTTGGGATCCTCAACCATCGGCTCGACACGGCGACCAGCCTTGAGCTCAGCCTCTTCACGCAGCTTGCGCTGCTTCCGACGCTCCTCCTTCTCGATGTAACCACCGTAGCGAGAGCTGCTACCATCATCGATGGCATTCTTCACACCACCCACGGCACTCTTGTAAGCCTCGGTTTCTCTGACAGGTCTTGTGACCTTCTCAATACCAGAGCCAGTGACGTTGACACCCTTTCTGATACCCTTGACAACAGGAGTGTTCCAGGTCCATGCGGCACTAGTGCCAATGGCCTTTCCGGTGGTCTTGAGGGCAGTCGCAGTCTTGGAGGTGGCGGCTCCAGAGGCGGCTTCATAAGCGGCACGAGCCTTCTTGATGTTCTCGTTCTCGGAGAACTGGTGAGCAGACGAAGCAAGAGCCTTTGTCGACTCATTCCACTCCTTCGAAGCCTTGAACTCCGTCTGGAGAGTCTCTCTGAACACCTGCCAGGGAGACTTGTCACCATGGGGGGGCGGCGGAGGCGCATCCTTCTTTCCTTCCTTCTTCGACTCCCCTTCGCTCTTCTCCTCTTTCTCCTGGTTGGGCTCTTCCGACTGCTTCTCCTGCTTCTCCTGCTTTTCTTGTTGCTCCTGCTTATCCTTCTGCTGCTGCTGTTGCAAGCGAGGGGCGACGACGTGGAAGGATCTGGTCAGAGGGAGAGCAGCGAACGGGGAAACGAGTTGAGAAACGGGACGGTCCGCGCGCTGGCTGTTCAAGAGGGTGTTTCGTGATGTAGCGTAAGAGCAGGACTGAAGCAAAGAGCGCTGGGACACAGCAGCGGTCTTCAGAGTCGGCACCTGAGACCGTAGGGTGGCCGCCCGCGCGGTGACCGACATCCTGGTAGCCGAGATCATGCTATGCGACTATTAAAACAAGAACCGAATTGAAACCAAGGAAAAAGATAAAATCTGCGTGTTCGCCAACCCCGAAGATAAATTGGGAGGACTGAGTTGAGGTTGAGGGTTGAAGGGTGAGGTGGATGAGGAAGAGCGAGGAAGCGATGTCGGCAGCTGGTGTCAGAACGAGCGAGAAGGGAAAAAAGTTGAGATGCTGGACCGCCAAGCCCGTCGAAAATTCGGCCCTTTTCCGCCGCCCTGTCGTTCCGGCCCAGACTTGCGCCGCATCTTCGACTTGGAGCCACCTCCGGCTATTTGCAATCACGACAATTTCCATTGTCTGTCCGGAGTTGATTTTCATCTTGCTCCGCGTTCAATTCCGTTGGCTGGTATAACGGCCACGTTCGGTCCTTTCACCCGCCGCCTAACCGTATCTCCCCGACATCCTCCTCGATTGACGACACCGCAAAGATGAACTCGACATTCGTTACTGCCCTGTCGAGGGCTCTGCCTACCGTTGGCCGCTCGTGTCAGATCCGTGCCCCTGCTTTCCGTCTTACGAGACCCTTTTCATCGACTCCCGCGATCCTCGAAAATGCAAAGGAGAAGACCCGTCAAATCGAGAGAGAGATCTTGAACACCCCTGCGGAGAAGCAACCCGCCCAAGAGAATGCATCCTTCTCTGCGATCACCAAGATGATGCAGGGTGAGAAGGTTCGCTCAAACCAGGGTGTGAGTCGTGACTACTCCCGGATGGCCGAGAGCCTGGAAGCAGAGTTGATCAACCAGCCGTATGCCGATCGGTCTCCTCCTTACCACCTACATGTCTACTGCCACAAGCACAACACCATCATGACATTGACACGGCCGAATGGAGACCCAATGTTGGCTAAGAGCTGCGGTCACCTTGGATTCCGCAAGTCTAAGCGTTCCGGTTACGAAGCCGCCCACCAGCTGGCGTCGCACGTCTTTGGCCAGATACAAGAAAGGGGCTTTTTATTGGAAATCAAGCGCTTGGAAATTATCTTCCGTGATTTCGGACAAGGCCGTGAGGCTGTCACCAAGGTCTTGCTCGGTAACGAAGGAAGGAACATCCGCGGCTTGGTTTGTCGGGTGACGGACTCCACCAGACTCAAGTTTGGTGGTTCGAGAAGCCCCAGGGTTCGCCGTCTTGGTTAAGGGGGTGCATTTTGTTGACGAAGTTTGTTATGTCGTTCTGACGCGGGTAGAAGTGTTTTGCTAGAACGTCTGAGACAAGAACACGGGCATGCTTTCATGATACCTGATGATGGGATGGGATTGATCAGAGATGCCCCGGAATAGGTTCTTCTCAGTCCAACCATATGGCGACCCTACACTGTATCAACTGAACCGTTCTTGTTGGGTGGCAATAGTTCGGGCAATGGTTCAGGGTTCAGGGTCCAGCTCCTTTTCTCTATTTGTATACTAGCCAGCCTGTTCCCGGCATATATGGGATTTATTATTTTTAGGATGCGAGTTTCTACGGGTGCAATGTATATCAATTCAAAGTTTCTCCTAGCAAGAATGTTATGAATGAAGGCGTGTAGTTGGGCAGTTTGTCTTGGAAATCTCCATAAAAGCGAGGCAGGCTGAGATCTAGGCCGACCCAAAGGGGGATAGCGCGAGGAGCTCCCAGGACTGCCACTCCGAAAGCTGTTGGCTGAGATCCCCCCTCTTGTCCTCAACAACTCCCTCACTCTCACTCGTCGTTCAGCTTATGCTTCTAGCCTGTCCATCGTGCTGTTGACTTCTGTCTCTTCCGACTGGTTCTTTGCGCTTTCTTCCTAAGCTCTTTCGTTGAGACTGCACTGTATCCGATTACCTGCGGGCGCATGCGCCGGAGCTGCTCCTCTGCGACGATCGAGCAGCGGATCCCCCCTTCGAGACCGGTCTAGACGGCTTCATGAGTGCCTGTGATTCTGTGTTGGGCCGTCGTCCAAGACCGTTTGGATGCACCCTCTAAATCCCTTTCTCCGTGCCTTCTTCCGAAGCACAGTTCCGGGGCAGTGTATACCCACCGAGAATCATGTATGTCCCGCCAACTCTATCGGCTCCGGTCTGAGCCCAGCTTCTGACATGCCCACTTTAGGTCCTCCTAGTACCTGTCACGGAATCGCTGGTCGGCTCGCGCGACCGCGAGTCATCCCTCTACTACTCCGATCTCGTCGTATCCGAAGAATTCTTGGGAAGCCATACCTTGCGAATACCAGTGTCCACCGGGGCCGGCGGGGGAAAGGATGACTCAAATATACGAGATAGCCGGGGCAAAGCCAAACAAGTGACGACGGTCAATGGGCGCACGGTTATCATCAAGGAGAACTCGGTGTACAGTAACAAAGGTGGGAAAGCGTCCGGCTAGTCTCCTGAGTGGCACATGCGCTGACCCTTGTATTTAGGCTTCAAGTCCCTGAGCCAAGCCCAGCTGTTATCCGATGCGCTGTACTACAACAACAGCAACGATTCTCAACCATGGCTGATCTACTACATCTCACGGCCGTTGATCGGCTCATTCGATCCCGGAAAGATCGTCACTGCTGTAGTGCCGGGCATGCTACCAAAGCGCGATATCATAGGCAACGGCATGAAGTCTAGCGAGTCCGTTTCGTCACCACCGAAGAAGGAGATAAAGACATTTGGAGAACTCCTCGCGCACTTCCCGATGATTGCCCGACAGATGCAACCTGGATTGGAGAGATTGTTCAAGGAATTTGGAAAGGAGCTGGGGAAACCGTTGCCACCTCCGCCGTCTCGTTCGCCCCTCATATTCGACGAATACGAACGGAAGCAGAACAACAATGAGATAACCGCCGATGAATCTGCTTCTATCCGTAGTTCAGCTTCTCGCAGTAGGGAGGGCCTGCCCTTCAACTCCGAAGAGTACTTCGAGGATGACGAGGATCTGATGCGTCGAAGTCTGGAGACAGCTGTTACTGCCGCAATTGACTTGTTTCGTTTAGTGGATAAGCAGCAGTTGTCTTTCCTAGGTGCCACCACCGATCTAACGGGACCGTTGGTGGAAAGGCTTATCGAGCGCTACGTCGCTGAGCAGGTGCATGAATCTCTTCTCTTCCCTCGTCTTTGCAGTTTCCGCCAGCCAGAAGACGCAGAGCTAGACTCTAGGATTCGTTACATGGAAAACATCGACATCTCGCAAGTGGGCATAGTTGTCGATGGTGGACGAGAGGGTAAGCGGGAGTTGTTACAGCGCATCGGGAGAGCAGTGGAAGAGTTCCGCAAAATGCTAGACGCCAAGTGCCCCCATGACATGTTGAGCACTCTACTTCAGACAATCAAACTTCTGTCTTATCCAGGGAATTACGACAGAGCGGGGTCTCTTGCATCGGAAAAGCAATACGCGCCGGTAACAATCAACGCTGATATTCTGGTTTCATTGCTGCTGGTTGTGGTCATCAGATCCCAAGTGAAGAACCTGCAAGCGAGGCTGATGTACATGCAACATTTCATATACATCGACGATGTTGACAGTGGTGAAATGGGCTATGCGCTGAGCACTCTCGAAGCTGTCCTTACCTACCTGGTGACTGATTCCGCGGGTCTCCGGCGAGCCAGTATTCGAAACAGGCGCTTATGGAATGCAACTAAAGGCGGACGTGTCGTGGACATGAAGGCCATATTAGAGCCAAATGGCGATCAGGAGTCGCTAGACGAAGTCCCATGTGAGCCCGAAGAAAGAACTGTTGCGTTTCGGACGCATGACGAGGATAATCTTTGTCAAAGTCCACATGAGCCCTTGCTTTTGCAAGATGCACCGTTCGAAATGAGTGTTCCTAGTGGGACAGCGCATGATGAGGAACCCTCCGAGCCACCTCCCCTTTCTCATGTGTTTCCTTTCCAGACGTGGACGAACACGGCCCCTCCGAAAGAGATCCGACGCCCTGTGAAGAAGGTTTCCATGGACGTCCGCAGCCTGTCTGAATCATCTGGGATATCTTTGGCTTCCCGAACAACGGGAATGGGCTCAATTTCAAGCGCGATTGAGGGGGACAGTTCAATTGAGACATTGACGAAAACGCAAGATCCTGCAGGCGACTCGATTCCGATGATGGCCGTAGAAAGCCGCCAGCCAGACGCATTGAAATACCTGCTGAGCCTTCAAGATTACTATCCGCTGGCGGATATTCTCGAGGACACAAATACAAATGGAACCACATTACTTAGTGCTGCTGTTCAGCTTGCTCATGTCGAATTGGTGGACATTCTATTGAACTTCCTATTCAGTTCAACGGATAAGCACACCATTGCATCGTACCTACAAAAGTCAGACATGCATGGGCGTACGGTTGCACACTACCTCTTCAGCACGCCATCGGTAATGCATAGGTTGGAGGGACTGCTGCCGTGGTGTCAACGCGACAAGCATGGACAGACGCCACTGTTCGCTCTATGCAGGTCTTACGATCACCCGGACTACAACTCAATGGTGAAAGAAGCACTCACGGCCGCCCAACTTGCCCAAGGTGATGGCAAGCCCTTGCGCCTCGATAATCATGTTGACTCTAGAGGCAATACATTGTTGCATATCGTTAGCGATCCGGAAATTACCATCCGCCTCTTGCAAGAATGTGACTGTGATCCAAATGCAACGAATGATAAAAGGTTCACTCCTCTCATGATGGCCAGCAAGTACGGCCGCATCGATCAGGTCAGGATCCTTTTCATGGACCCCAGAGTTGATGTTCACCTGAAAGAAAGCCGTGGTTTGACTGCTGTCGAACTTGCTAAGGATGATGAAGTGCGCAATCGCATTGACGATCTCATCCTTCTCTCCAACCCTTCATCAGCCTACGACGAGCAGTCTGGTCGTGTCACGACGGTGGTGCGCTCATACTTTGTTGAGGATGCGACAGTCCGCTTTGTTCTCAAGTCCGGTGCCCCGAATCCAACCATTAACTCAGCAGAGTCCCGTCCTGCGTCAGGGACAACATTCACAGTTACCACATGCCGTCGCACGTTTTCTGACTTCGAGAACCTTGCAAAGTGCCTGTCCATCGAGCATCCGGCTTCCTATATGCCGTCTCTGTCCGACTTCCGTAGCCCTTTCCAGATTCATTCCAAACCGTCCCGCTCTGTGCTCCATGACATGCAAGAGAAGCTCGACAGGTTCCTCAAGGTCTTGCTCACGCATCCAACTTTCGCCACTCACGAGATGCTGTGGGAGTTCTTTCTGGTTCCCGAACTGCAACCCGAGATGATGGCAGACCGCTCGCAGCGCAAAGCCCAGGTTCTCACGGAGTCCATCAACGACGACTACGAACCCGTCACACCCGAAGGCATGCGCGAGACAGAGCAATTCGTCTCTCACGCCCAGGACATGGTTCGCGCCGTCCACGTCAACACTCGCAGTCTGCTTCGTCGCGGCCACGCTCTCCAAAACTCTGCATCCGACATTGCAGACGCCGTGGCCCTCTGTGCCTCCGTTGTCTCCACCCTCAAGGAACCGACCAACGCGCTACCAGCCTCCTATGTCGACGCGTTCACCCGCTATGCAACCCATCTCTCCACTTCATCTTCCGACTCTTCTCCTCTCCTTCAATTCCTCACGGCCCTGACCTCAATCGACAACACCACAACCGCCATCCTAGCATCCCTCTCTCGTCCCATTTCCCTCATAAACAACCTATCCTCCACAAACAGAAACCTCTCCCGCAACCGCTCATCCCTCGTATCCTCTTCCCTTCCCCGGAAATTCAACATCAATTTCCCGGGCCTCGAAGAATCCCGCCAAAAGTCCGTCCGCGACCTCGAAACCAAGATCCAGGACTCCGAACTCCAGATCGCCCGTCTCTCCCGCGAAATCACCTGGAACAAGGACGTGGTTGTCGGCGAACTAGCAGGCTGGACCACCTGGCGCGAGAAAGTCGGACGAGATGCCATCCGCTCCTTCGTCCGAGCAACCTTAGTCCGAGAACGCGAACGAGGGAAGCGCCTAGAGCGCTGTTTGCGTGGAGTGCGCGAGATGCGATAGATCTGTTTACTTTCATTCATTTATCCATTCACCCTGTTGTATCATCCTATTATTATTATCTACAAATCATGCATGTACGGCGGTGCGGTGTATTTGCTTTTTTTCTTCCCCCTTCATCTGAGTGCGTTTCGCTTTTCACTTTCTTCACCTGGTAATCTTTCATTCTTCTGGTCCTGTTATAAATGGCAAGCTCTGTAGACTTATTATTGATTGATTGATTGACTGATTGATTGACCGGTGTTGTGTGCTGTGTTGCCATTTATGATCTTGGTCTGCTTTGACGTTGTGTTGTGTTGGTTGGTCTGGTCGCTTGTCACTCGGCTTGTGATGCGTCTAGAGGACTGCTTAGCTGCGTTGTTAACCTAACCTATATTCATATATTACTAATATAAATCCGACGATGTGATGATATGAGTGGTCTTATTTTGTAGGAGAGTGGTGGTTTGCTCATGGATTAGTGTCGGGTTGATTTTACCTGTTTGTGGGATTTGAACTAGGATTGTATAGATAGCTTAGGTGTAAAGATCGCTCAGCAGAGGGTAGCTGGTGTGTTGCTTGCTGTGTTAGAGAAGCTGTCTCATTCCTTTGCTGAGCCTTGGCTTTTCCTATAATTAGATTTCGCGGACTTCGGATTAGAACGATGGGAAATGGTCCTATTTCGACAACTTTTGTCTATTGAGGTGCATGGCCTTCTTTTAGTTCAGTCCTGGGAAGGACATTCGTAAGCTAAAAGGACTTGTACATGTGTTCACGGTGAGAAAAAATTAGCTATAGCGACAGAAAGGAAAAGGAAAAAAAGAAGACGAAAAATCCCTGACTTCCAATTCCAGCTTGGAAAAACAACTTCAAGTCGGATGTGACTAGACCAAACACGTACCCAACAAGCACACCATCCAATAGTCCTGTAAAATCAAAAGGAGAAAAGAGGCGACATTGTTCTTTGGATTGCTGGAAGTTTAAACAAGCTGTTACCACCAGCGGAGTCACGCTTGCTGTTCGACGGGACATTACCGTCCTCATGTTCGACGTTCAAAAAAGTCCGCTCCAGGCCGTAGGCTGGGTCTGTGTGGTGTATCATCGGCTTCACCGAGAATGCCCTCAAGGGTGATGGTACGACAACGATTGATCTGGCCTTCGAGCCATGACGTTCGTGGCGGGAACGTTTCAACGCGCTGGCTGGACGTCCCGGTATTGCGTTCAACTCAGTTGTAGTGCCTGCATCTCCCAGAGTAGAGCTGGGTGAGTCGAGCGTAATGGTAGAGACGCTTCTGCTAGTGTGATAAACTCTCGTCACGGAGGGACCGTCTTGTTCAATGAGATAGGTCGGAGATGGCGAGCGACTCCTACTGAACATCAAAGTCTCTCGGCTTATCTGCTTGCTGCTCGTCGCAGTCATTTTGTGGCCTTCTTCGATCAAGGAGAGAGCAGAGTATCCGGAGTTTGCATAATCTTTCTTTTCACGTTTGTGTCGCTCCCAGCTTCTTTTAGCCTTTTTGATGGATAAGATAGCCAAGAAAGTCAGAGCCATTACTGTAACGGCCGTAAATATGCATGCGGCAGCAATGGAGCTTTTCTGGTAACTCCAATGCGGTATCCAATTCCGATTCATAAACTCTGGTCTCCGAAGGTCTGCACGTAGGTTCGCCTGAGATACCCCAATCTGTGCTGTACCGTCCCTAATTGTAGCCAGTTCCTGCGAAGAGGTGTTTGAGCGAGTTGCAAGCTGGGAGTCTCTGGCAAAATCAAGACCATCAAGAACAGTGTCTAGCCGGTGTTTGACGACCTCACTTTTCTTGTTCCACAAGTGTATGCCCCTATAGCCTCTGTTTAGCGAGTTATAAGTGCTTTCCAGTATCCCGGCAGATGTTCGTGACTGCTGCCCCACAGCCCTTCTGGATGTGGTAGTGGCCCTTGAAGGCACAATAGAAGCTAACAGCATCAGGAACGCGGGGCTGTGAAGCAAACAGCTGTGTAGCTTGCCGGTTTTCTTTCGGTGCAGGCAAGAAAGTCTAAGAATGGGATGCGTGGTGTGTATAAAGATCGAAGGTGCAATACAACTGTTCGATGACGGTAGCTTGTATATTGATAATCGCTGGCATTAGAGCAAATGCGTCGAGTCAGTAGCATGTCAGGAACGTTTTAAAGTGTCAAAGAATAAGTAATCTGTCCGTTGCAGCACGGCTTGAATGATATCGGCGAATAACAGAGGCAACTGCTCTGAAAATCACGGCTGGGTTGTGGTTTCCTAGATTCAAGTTTGAATGTGGAACTAAGGTTAGTTAGCATAGTAGCGCCTGAAAAGAGTATTTCTCCATTAGTGGTACGAGCACTAGTGAGCTTCTTATTCAGTTTCCAAAATTCATAGTATGTACTATATCATTCAAACATCAGGTGAAAGTCGGGTGAACAATGAGTATAGATCGATATATATATAGTTGGCGATATACTGTGCTTTTGAGGCAGCGAGTATGTACATCATACTACAAGAGAGCTGCCAGGAACCTATACAAGTTCCTGACACACAGAGATACTAAATTTCAATAGTAAACCTGATGACATGACCCTCGATGGAGGAATCAACTCAAAAGTGAAGCCATCAACAAATTCCAGGAAAATTGAAGAAGTATAGATATCGCATGTGACATGCCGCCCTCCCAATCGCGCTAGTCCCGAAACAGATCGACGTCATCAGCACCGCCACACCCCAGCCCCATCCAGCGGCATGATGTCATCGCCAGGGTCCCAATGTAACTAAAAGTATATTTAAGTAATGAAGGGTGCCTGTCAGGCTTATCTTCCATTTTCAAACCCTACTTACTTTTTCTATCTTACAAAAGAATCAAGAAACTCTCTCGACTTCGCAGATACTGAGCAAACTCTAACCATGCCTCTCGTCGTTCCCGGAATCAACAACACCTCTGGTGGTGCCAGCCAAGAGGAGTGGCTCAACAAGCTGGCGGGGAAGAAACTCACTGAGTCGTCGAGTGATGTGACTGTATGACTCTCTTCCTTCTCCTTGAGCTAAATGTTGCTGTATCTTGTGTGTGGGGGACATTTTGACTGATGCTAACTTATCGTGTAATATAGTCATTTGCGAAGAAGGACCTCCCCCAGCAACACCGTGTGCTCAAACCTGGTGATGCTATGACAATGGATATGAGGCCAGAGCGGTTAGTTTGCCCCTGTTGTTATATGTATACTGTCCAAATGCTGATGGATGTGTGTCTTAGGATGAACATCCACTTGGGTGACGATGGCACTGTTCATAATGTGACCTTTGGTTAGAGGGTGATACTTGATGTCTGGATTACGACTTATAAAGATGTGATGTGACTTGTTACGATATTATTATTATGGGACGATCTTTTATGTACTATTCTGAGAGGGATGTATTGAAATAATGTTGTTCTTTATAGTGTGATATTCTGTCATCTGCTTAGTGATGTAGTCGTCCATTCCACCGAAGCATCACCATACTGTAATATGAACCGAAGAACGTTATATGATTCTCTCAGACTGCACGGTGTAACCTATCACTTTAGTAAACTTCAATAGCCATTTACTCCAGCTTCCATCGCAGCAACGTCAATGAATGTTTCGGGAACACAAATTGTCCCTTCGCCTCCCCTGTACTCTCGGTCACAACAACCTCCTCTTTGCCATTCATATTACAAGCCTGGACACTCTCTCCAGTAACAGTAAAGATTGAGATCGGCCCAGACGGCCCATCAATGTTGCTCGTAATATCCTTTTCCTCGTGGATATTGACCACCGCAACATTCACATACCCATCCTCACCGAGGGTAGCGCTAACATCCAACCAAGGCGTATCTTTGACTCCGCGCACCCATTTGGGAGAAGTCTCCCCTTCATATGAAGCACAAGATAGATGCACACTGATAGTCCATCCCCGCATATACTTCGAGAATAGGTACAAAGGCCAATAAGTTGTCTGCTTAGTGATGCCATCCTTGCTTGTCATGAGTGGGGAGATGACATTGACGCTCTGCGCGATGCATGCCATGCCCAGGTCTTTGCTTTTCCTGACAAACACATTCAAGTAAACGGCAACGGCTAATGCATCGGAGAGTGTGTAGGACTCTTCTGCACCCTTGCTGCCCTCTGCGCGAATGGGATCCCAGACGTTCCATTCGTCGAAGCAGATGGTGGGTCGGTGTTGATCGGGTGGAACTCCGTTCTCGATTCGGGCGAGATCGATCAGAGATGAGGTGATTTCGATGGCTCGCTCTGCAGCTAGTGGAGCGGTAACGTTGGGGAGATGGGAGGGAGAGCTTGTGTAGAGATGGATGCTGTGCATGTCGATGAGAGGTACGGTGCTGGTAGAAAGAGGGGAGTGTGCTGGAAGCAGGCATTGCTTAAGGGTGTAGTAGTCCCATGAAGCTGTGCCGTCTTGTCCACAGAGGACCAAGATCAAGCTGGGATCAAGGAGCTTCAAGGCTATTGACCGTATCAGTAGGTGTTTATGAGAAGAGCAACGGATGGCTTACCCTTGGCCCATTGATAGGCTTTATGAGCATATGCTTCCTTGGTCATCTGTTCGACCTGCCAGGGACCCCAAGTCTCGTTGCCCAGGGCCCAGTATTTGACCTGGAGCATAAATGAGTACATAGGAAGCCTGAGGAATAGGGCATTCGGGATCATACATTGTATGGCTCCTCGCGACCATTCTTCCGCCGAAGATTAGCATAGTATGTATCTTTAGTACCGTTACAGTACTCGACCCACGCCAGCGCTATATCAAAGCCCATTAGTGATGTGCCTTGTATGAAGTTAGGATAAGTTACCTTCGTCAAGAGTACCTGGCCATACGTCAGCGCTTGTGCTTTAAGTAGGACGGATCACATTACCAGTTCCAAAGTTCAGGCAGAAGTAGGGCTCAGTGCCCAGGACTTCGCACCATTTCAGGAATTCATCAGTGCCGAACTGGTTGGTTTCTGTTCCCAACCATGCCAGCTCAGGTCTATAGAAGCAGTGAGGTTAGCCTTACAATATCTGTAGGAACGGAAAGAAATATTTACTATCCCAGAAGGGATTTAAAATCAACGAAGGTAAAGCGCATGTACGAGACATGTGGAAGGCTAAATGATCATGTGGACATACCTAGCAGGCCGTTTCTCCTTCGGCCCAACCCCATCGATCCAATGATATGTCGCCATGAAGTTCCCACCGGGGTAACGGACAACAGGGATGTTGAGCTCCTTCAGAGCTTCGAGGACATCCTTTCTGAAACCATTCTCGTCTGACAGTGGATTGCCCGGATCATAGATGCCCCCATAAATGCATCTGCCCATGTGCCTGATAATACGTGAGCTCACTGCTTGAATGCCCACAAGGCAGATGAGCTTTGACCAGTGGACCTACTCTGTAAACCCCGCGTAAATATTCGGATTGATCTTGGAAAGACGCCTCTCTGGGTGGATGGAAATACTAGGCGCATCCTGGTCACTAAGCTTGGTGAAGGTGGTCATGGCGCGAATGATTTGACAAGGTTCCAAGTAGGGTAAGTAATAACCTAATCTGAATTGGTATAGAGAAAATCAAGACGGTAAACTCTACCAGAGAGGATTTGTCGAAAGCCAGTACGATGGCAGACTAGCAACAGATATTAATGTGCGGGAGCTATTACCTGGAGTCCCGCATAAATCGGGGAAATCCCCTGCGGGGTGATTCCAGACCCGCGACTGACTCTCGTGTGCACCACGCGATGATGGTCTGTTAGGGCGTCGGGAGTGGATGAGATGCATGGAGCTCTTACGCCGTTGGCTTGGGGATCAAGCCGAGGCAACGCCACGGCAATATTCCATCAATCAGCACGCTTGTCAGACGGGAATCTTTTCTTGGTCCAGAAACCGTGCATACTGATACCATTCCCGTATCGACAAAGCGTTACTTGGCTTGACCAGGGTAGTCGTTAGCGATAGGTCACGCATGGCATGTTATTCAGTGGCTTCGGTTGCGTTGGATCCTGAGATCCCTAAAACATGATCACAAATGGCGTCCTCGCCGACAGCCTCGTTTAATTATCAATTAACCGAGATGCTCATATTCTTTACAGTGAGGTATGAGGTTAATACGGCCCATAGAATGGCTATACACGTGGAATGCGCGGCTCAATCCCCAGATGTTCTTAAATGGCCGAGGGTCCTGTACCCCAGATTTGGTCTCCGCATTTCTGTCATTTAGCTCAGCTTAGTGATCTGAGACACTAAAGCTTTAGGAGCGCTTTCTCCCATCATGCGTCTCTCCCCAGCATGGTATCAAGTCAGTCAACCTTCTAATCACCTGCTAAGAAGTATGGGCTAACTGAGTTTCCAGTTTCTAGTAGGCGTTTTCGCCTCGCTGGGTTCATTCTTGTATGGATGTGTGTATACTCTTCCTCCTTGCTGTGGATCCACGGGGCCTAACACTAGTCTCCGCAGACGATCTAGGTGTGATCGCTGAAGTCATCGCCTGCGGGTCGTTCATATCCAGATTCAATTTGAATGACACTCAATCGTAAGTCGCTAGTTCCTGGCATGTTGAAGCGTTCTGACATCCCGCAGTGGACTCGTGGTGTCCATGTTCACTGCAGGTGCTTTCTTTGGTGCAGCGTTTGCAGGCCCTAGTGGTGACAAGCTAGGCCGACGATGGACCATTACTGTCGGTTGTGTTCTCTTCTGCCTCGGAGGTGGTCTTCAGACTGGAGCACGAACTGTTGCCTTCCTCTATAGCGGAAGGTTCTTTGCCGGCCTGGGGTATGCTACTCTATACTCAGCGACCGGTCAATATCATGGGCTAATCTGTTTGCAGGGTCGGTTTCCTTACTATGATTATCCCTCTGTACCAGGCTGAGATCTGCCATCCGGACATTCGTGGTCGTGTTACTGCTCTGCAGCAATTCATGCTAGGAGTTGGGTCTTTATGTGCTGCCTGGATCTCATATGGCACATATATCGGATTTTCCGAAACCAATGACACACAATGGCAGCTACCCCTTGGACTGCAGATTGCACCAGCTGTCTTCCTGGGACTTTTGATCATGCTTTTCCCTGAGGTACGCAATGTCTCATCATTATCCTGCATTCATGCTGATGAATAGTAGTCTCCCCGGTGGCTCATTGACCACGGTCAGCACGAGAAAGGCCTGAAGACATTGGCAATGCTTCATGCCCACGGCAACGAAGAGGACCCTTGGGTTCGTGCGGAATTCAACCAGATCCAAGAAAGCATTGTCTATGAGCATGAGCACGAAGCCAAGTCCTACAAGGAACTTTTTACATCACGATCATCCTTTCGTCGCCTGTTTCTTTGTTGCGCATTGCAAGCATCTGTACAGATGACTGGTGTGTCTGCAATTCAGTAAGTACTCTCTTGAAGCTCAAATAATTATAATTCCACAGGCTCACCATTCATCTGATAGGTACTACTCCGTAACCATCTATGGTCAGATTGGTATTAGCGGCGACAAAACGCTACAATACCAGGCTATCAACTCCATCATTGCCCTTGTAGCTCAGTTCCTCTGCATTCTCTTCATCGATCGAGTCGGTCGCCGCTGGACTCTGATCTGGGGTAACCTAGGGAACATGGTAACATTCATCGTTGCCTGCATCTTGTTAGCGCAGTTCCCCCCAGAAAGTCACAACACCGGAGCCCACTGGGGCTTCATTATCATGACTTGGCTATACAACTTCTCGTTCTCGTGCACCTGTGGCCCTCTCTCCTGGATCATCCCGGCAGAGGTATTCGACACCCGAACGCGGTCGAAGGGCGTTTCGTTGGCTACTATGACCTCGTATGCATTCAACACGATGATTGGACAGGTGACGCCCATTGCCATGGAGAGTGTGCGCTATCGATACTACTTCCTCTTCATCATCTGCAACTTCACGAATGCGGTGTTCTTCTGGCTCTTGCTTCCCGAGACGAAGAAATTGCCGCTGGAAGAGATGAACTATCTGTTCTCGAATTCTCCGTGGATTGTGGCGGGAAAGCGTAAGGAGGATTATGTTCCTCATGATTTACAGCGGAGGCTTGAGGAGGAGGCGGAGAAAAGAGAGGTCTTCGCCACTCACAATGAGGTGAGTTGAGCACTGGGAAAGAATTTAAGGTCAGCCCGTTATGTGTTCTATGTTTTGATCAGAGGGTTGAGTAAGGAGAGTATGTTCTTACTGGCTCCAAATTATGATGATTGCACAGATAGCAATTATGTAACTCGCACTGACTCGAGGTTAATGGTCTGCTAAGTGAGCATGGTGAAGTGTAACTCTTGAAGCGAACAGACTTGCGTGGCCATCCTAACCACTTTTTGGAAAATGTGTCATCAAGTACTGTAAGTCTCGGTATTTTAAACTCGATACACATTAATCTGAAGCCTACAAGTATTGTAATAACTGCCATTTCTGAAAGCTAGTATGTAATATTATAAGATATGCGATATAGATAAGACCTAAACGCTTTTAGTGATCCAAAGGCCCCGTTGCTGATGTTTCAGTGCAAGCAAGCCAGTATCCCTCGAGCCCAGAGGGACGAAGCATCATGTACATTTCAATAATACTGCATCAGTAGTCCGCAGGCGCAGAAACCCAAGCGACGGAGAGCACGAACGTAAAGAGCAAGGACATCAAGTGCCTATTGTACAACGCATCAAGATCATTCTGAATCTGAGCCGTAGTCGGCTAATCCAAGGGATAACGAAGGTGTCTTTGCTGCGTTCGATGCAGTCTGCTTTGGGCTTGATTTTGGATCCTGTACAGCCTTGCTTGCGCCAGGCAATGTAGCTGCTTGCTTTGACTCTTCTGGCTTCTTTTGCGTTGGCTCCGGCTTGCTTTCATGGACACTTTTATCAACCTTTCCGGATTCTTTGTCCGCACTTTGTTCCTTGGAAGAGTTTCCAGTAGTGTCACCCCCCAGAGACTTGCGCTTTTTACCGGGTATAAGAAGGTCTTTGCTCTTCTCTCGACGTCTCTTGCGGGCAGGAATCTTCCAGTCCTCTCCTTCAGGGGCCGGTGCGACATCCGCAGATGTGTCCTCCAGCAGAGTTTTCTCTGCCTCTTCCCGCTGTCGACGGAACAACTCCAGCTGTTCGGCAGTCTCCTTCTTGACCGCAGCTTCCTTGGCCCGGGTGGACTCCATGATAGAATCGAGAAATTCGACTTCGTCTTCGTCCAGCGAACGGAATTGATTCTTCAACTTGATCTTCTCTTCGAAAGCTTCCTGCTTGGCCACTTCGCGCGACAAAACACATCACCCTAACATGTCAATCCAAGGCGTCTCCTAGCACACGCGCCTTATGGCTTCTCCGCACAATGTGGAGACTCACTTTTGTTCTGCTGAAGTACTTCGTATAAGCTCTTGCCATCTTCTTGCCTCCCTAGCTCTGCTTTGCGCTTTCGCTCCTCCTCGAGCTCATTCTGTACACGACGCCATTCATCGTCGCGTTCGATTGGCTCCTGATCCGTTCCGGCGGATACGAATCCAGACGACATGGTGATCTCGTTGGCGGAGTTGTACACAAAGCTAGCAGGCGGTCGTCGAATGGGATGTCCGGAATTGCGATGGAGCGGACAAAGCTCAATGGCCGTGGATCTGCAAGAGTCTCTGGCAATGGATCCAATGCGAGAATATTGTAAACGGCGGCGAGCAACGTCACGGGCGGCTTTGCTTTGCTAACTTCCGGCGGCTTCTTCCTTCACTTGTGACCGTTGCCAACCGAGAGCCACAGAAGTGGACCGGCAGAAACAGGCGGTGAAGCAGATGTGGTCCATGGTGATTGGGCCTGAGGCAGACCCACGCCGAAGCGGCGGAGTTCTGCTGTTTTGGTCGATTTAGGCAAAATGCCTCATTAGTCATCTGAGGGGCTGTGGTTCCTTCTGAACCACGCTGGCTAAAAGACCGTCCATATTATCCTCTGCATTGAACCTAGAAAGTCCTACTGTACAGAGTTACTGGGACGACTTTCATCCTGAGTGACCCAGATATTGCCTTCCGGCGTCTTTAGTACGTTCTCATAGAAAGTTATGGGCACAATGCGCCCGGGTAATCCGATGTTTCGATTTCCTGAACAGTAGCAGTTCCACGATATGATACAATCGGCAATCCGATGCTCTTGTATGCTTTTCTCCAATAATTTTAACCTGTTATCAACTCATTTACGCCTTTACCTACTACTCTCTGAGTGATAGACAGCACTCGAACAACCTCGTCTAAGCGCAACTGACCGGAGTCAAGGCTTCAATTCCCGTTCGGGCTCGGTGGTAACTCCTTTGATAACGGCAAAACAGGAGCCCCAGGTTGCAGATCGGAGATGACTGAATCCGTAGTTATCGTTGGCTGAAACCGACCTTCCAATGCAGGAGACCCGACCCCTGGGTCCGTCCGCTAAAAGAATGCCTGGGTGATCACTGGCCAGCGATGCCTCTGACGCTCCCCACTATCTCTAGGAGGGGCAGGCCGTGCCCCTCCATCGTCATCGTCCCGCTCGTGGTGTGCTGGATGGACCTGCCTCCTCTCTCGTCCGGTCCGCCCTCGGAGCTTGCATCCACCTGGTTATAAAGCCCACCTTCACCCAGACTGATCAATTCTTCATTTTCTTGATCCCCATTTATCACCTTCCTATTGCTCCTCCCATACCCCTCAGAATCACCAATCAATCGCACAATATGTCGAACCTCGAGCACACCAAGTGAGCTATTCCCTCTCTTTAACTGATTTCAATTGAAATCAGGGATCGTGGAACTTACTAACAATAATCCTTCACTCCTTAGGAAGGTCTACACCCTCAACACCGGCGACAAGATCCCCGCCGTTGGTCTCGGTACCTGGCAATCCAAGCCCAACGAGGTCAGAGAGGCCGTCAAGAATGCTCTCCTGAAGGGATACCGTCACATCGACACGTAAGTTAGAAGCAGCCACCAATTGCCGGACAATATAGGAGAACTCAATCTGACAATTCCATAATTAGTGCCCTTGCCTATGGCAACGAAGCCGAGGTTGGACAGGGTATCAGGGACTCTGGTGTCCCTCGCGAGGAGATCTGGGTTACCACCAAGCTTGACAACACCTGGCACCACCGTGTCACCGACGGCATTAACTCCTCCCTCAAGGACCTTGGCCTCGACTATGTCGACCTCTACCTTGTCCACTGGCCCAGCTGCACTGACCCCAACGACCTGAAGAAGCACCTCCCCGACTGGGACTTCATCAAGACTTGGTACAGTTTCTCTTCTTGAAGATAAAGTAGTTAGCGTTGCTAACACCATCTAGGCAAGAGATGCAGAAGCTTCCCGCCACTGGCAAGGTCCGTAACATTGGTGTCTCCAACTTCGGCATCAAGAACCTCGAGAAGCTCCTGAACGACCCCAGCTGCAAGATCGTCCCTGCTGTCAACCAGATCGAATTGCACCCCAACAACCCCTCCCCTAAGCTGGTTGCCTACAACACCTCCAAGGGCATCCACTCTACCGGCTACTCTTGCCTCGGCTCCACCAACTCTCCTCTCTACAAGGATGAGACCCTCCTCAAGCTGGCCGAGAAGAAGGGCAAGACTCCCCAGCAGGTTCTGCTCCTGTGGGGTGTGCAGAAGGGCTGGAGCGTCATCCCCAAGTCGGTTAGCAAGTCTCGCATCGACGCCAACTTCGAGCTTGATGGCTGGGAGTTGACCGCCGAGGAGATTGATCAGCTGGACAACCTCAAGGACCGCTTCAAGGTCTGCGGTGACGACTGGCTCCCCGTCAAGGTTTTCTTCGGTGACGACGAGTAAACTATTATCTACGAGACTATGATGATATCCATGTGAAATAGAGCTATAGAAAGCAAAATAAAATGTACATACGCTTGAACATACTTCTGATGTGAATTTGTGCGCAAACATAGAACGTGTTGTCTTGAAGCACCACTAGACCGCCGACGGCAGGATCCTCATTTCGAGGCAACTCTTCCTGTAGTGTCAAGGCGACCTTCCCTGGAATGTGAAGGTAGAATTATGATCGACCAAGTCTTTGTTCACTTATATGTTATTGACTCCAGAAGCCTGCCACTGGCCGGAAATATGCTGTATCACATATGTGAATGATCAGAAAAATATGCTAAATAAGCATCCAGTAATTGCTAACATAGCATGAGGATACATACTTGGGATGACCCAAAATTACGGGAGCACGTGGCGCCGGATCACATGCCGCACCGCCACCCCGGGCTCCTCCGTCATCAGGCCAGGTCCCTCCGTCATCCCCTTATCTCTCTTCCATCTACCATCATCCTAGGATGGTTACTCCATCTGAGAAATATCTCTAAATCTCTCCATTCGATTGCAGTCAGGATGCCGCCTTCAAATGGGCACCTGCTGCTCCCCAAGTTCTGGAGAGCAGCCAGGTGAGTCATTCGCCACTCGGATATACTTCATTCCGCTAACGGCCTCCAGGTCTGCCTACGAGAAGGCCTACAAGACTATCAAGTCTAGGTTCCCAGAGCAATTCCAACAAAGCTCACTTCGCCTTCAGCCCGAGTATGTGCGTGTAGTCAACAGACACCCTATCAACCGGGCTGCTGCTATCCGTCAAGCTCGTGGTCGCCACTACTACTCCACCCGTGCAGCAAGCTCCTTCGTCTCCTACATTCGCAGTGGCCTACAGGGCGAGCGTACTGCCTACAAGACATCTCGAGTCGCAGCTAATGTCAGTCGCTTGACTAAAAATGCTCCTTTCGCATCAACACTTCGTCCGAATCTGACGGGCGGCACCCTAGGCCGCACGGCGGGTGGTTATGCGATTGGTGCCGGCCGCATCGGTGGGGCTCGATACTTCTCCCATGGCGCAGCTGCCCCTGCCCAGGTCATCAACAATGTATCTGTCGGTGTCCGGGCGTTCTTCCTCTCGGGACAGAAGGCTCGCTTTGATGGAGTCGATCCCATCACTGGCAACAAGCGCTTCAAGACTGTGAGCAAGCTTCAGGATGAGGCCGAGCGCAAGATGGCGGCGATCCCTCGCACGGCACCCGGCTCCTTTGTCGACTTCCAGATTTCCCCAACTATCACTGCTTTCGGTCTGCAGAAGAACCTGGTAGCGACTGGTGCTGGTGACGCCCAGACCATCAACTCGGACGGTCTCTTGGATTTTCCGTCCGCGGACTTTGCCCGTGCCCTCAAGGATCTTGCTGCCGTGCTTAACGACCTGAAGAGGCTATCCACCCTGGGTGACCTGCCCATTTTGCTACACGATAATTCGACGATTCGGGTGCGGTTCCCTGGTTGCGATGCTAGTACTGTTGAACGTCTGTGTGACGAGGCTGGGATTCAGAGGGGCAAGATAGTGCAGGATGAAGATTTCGACATTCGTACAGGTGCCGATCTTGCTCTCTTGTTTCCTTTTGCCCCTAGTGTGCCAGCTTCTCCCGACGTGAACGACTACTTCTATCGCTCTGGGACCATAAAGTCACAGGCTCCTGAGGAGGTTGATTGGCATGCCATGATGTCTCCAGAGGATGTGTCAGAAGCATCTCCCGAACCCTACAAGCAGCCCCTAAATCAGCTCAGCTTTGAGGATGTTACCATGTTCGGTGAGAACCCATGGATGTCTTCTCCGTCGGGATATTCCAGCATCAATGTCAGCGAACTTGGCGATCGGGCCTTCTTTGCTGAAGTCGCAAGCATTGGTTTACCCGAGAGTGCCTCCGAGTACGAAGGATCGGATGGAATACGCAAATTCATAGCAGAGTGTGACCTTGCTTCGCGACATTATGGGCGGGCTTTTTAATCGTGATACTTATAAACATACAGACTTTGACAGTCATTTATTTCCTATTGTTTTGATTTATTTGAACCATATACCTTTATATTCCAAACACGAGGTGACCGATGACGTTAACATACGAAAAGACCGAAAACAGATTGATCAATAGCCTCTGCTTGAGAAGCTCTACATCTAGTCCGAACAATCATTTATGTATCTAGGAGAGAGTTAGTTCAAACAAACTTCAGCTTTCACCCTAAAATGCCCTGAGAACATCCCTCTAGTAGTAGGAATGCCTCACCTTCCGAATGGAGTGTCGGACCGTTGGACCGGATGGCTATGTCTGTGGTAATTTGTGATCGGAGTCTTCTAGTCACCACTACCTAGTAGTATTCTGGTTTAATCCAATCTGATGCCAAATGCAACCGGATTTCAGGGACCGTTTGGAAGAAAAAACATTGTATTTTCCCGTGCCTGCGACCACTAACGTTATGCAGGAGAGGAGAGGATCCTGAACTAATGCAGCTGAAACAGTCCTCAATATAAACCATTTATCCGTAGCTTCGCCAGGAGAGCGGACATAGCCCTGTAGAGATGAAGATCGACCGGACCGAAGCCCTTTCGGCTACGGAGATTCCGTCTCGAGACACGGAACAGTTTTCCTCATCACGACAATGTCCCTGCAGGAACAATTAGTCCATATATTCAGGCGTCTTGGCCTGTTACGGAAGAAGATGTTTAGCCGGATTTACTTCACCACTCCTTGTTATTTCATGGATAAACGCGTCTATAGAAATGGACTGATATAAAATGAGCTGGTATATTCAGCACAATTGCATAGTAGTCAGTAATAAGAGCCCAAACTCAGGAATTCACTTCGCTCAGTACCAGGCATTTTCATGAATATGCACTCCATCAACATGCGAGCCATCTGGCCCCTTGTCTCTCTCTTCTCTGCCGTCAAGGCCCTCCCCGCCGCAAGCGCGACTGCTTCAGCATCTGTTGCTGCTTCGAGCTCCCCGGCACCAACGGCCTCTGCTACCGGCAATCCCTTTGAGGGATACCAGCTCTATGTGAACCCCTACTACAAGTCGCAAGTGGAGAGTTCGGCCATTCCATCATTGTCTGCCAGCTCGCTGGTCGCGCAGGCGAGTGCTGCGGCCGATGTGCCTTCATTTTACTGGCTGTGAGTATCCCTTCACTGATATTCCTGGGTTTAGGCTGATGATGCGATACTTAACGTTCAGAGACACGGCCGACAAGGTGCCTACCATGGGTGAATATCTAGAGGATATCCAGACGCAAAACGCCGCTGGAGCGAGCCCTCCCATTGCTGGTATCTTCGTCGTCTATGACCTGCCGGATCGGGATTGCGCTGCCTTGGCTAGTAATGGCGAATACGCGATCAGTGATGGCGGCGTAGAGAAGTATAAGGCGTACATTGATTCTATCCGCGAGCAGGTCGAGACGTACTCGGATGTTCAGACTATTTTGATTATTGGTATGCTTGCTTTGGCTGATGGATAGATGTTGGACTGGAACAGGAGACTGACTGGCCCTCGCAGAACCGGATAGCTTGGCTAACCTGGTGACGAATCTCGATGTGGCTAAATGCGCCAATGCTCAATCTGCTTACCTGGAATGCACCAACTATGCCCTCGAGCAGTTGAATCTGCCGAACGTGGCTATGTATCTTGATGCTGGTACGTCTTAGTATATCGAGGATACTGAGCACAGCTAACGATGTCCACAGGCCATGCGGGATGGCTGGGATGGCCTGCCAACATCGGTCCTGCGGCGGAACTCTACGCATCGGTGTATAAGAATGCGTCATCTCCAGCAGCTGTTCGTGGACTCGCTACCAATGTAGCCAACTTCAACGCCTGGAGCATCGACACTTGTCCCTCTTATACATCGGGCAACGATGTCTGTGATGAGAAGAGTTACATCAATGCCTTCGCACCGGAGCTATCTAGTGCTGGGTTTGATGCCCACTTCATTACCGATACGGGTGAGTGTTTCTGTTATACGTAGCGATATGTTTAGTCTGACTCACTGGGTTAGGTCGCAATGGAAAGCAGCCTACTGGACAGAGCGCGTGGGGTGACTGGTGCAATGTCAAGGATACCGGCTTCGGTGCTCAGCCGACAACCGATACTGGAGACGAGCTGGCTGATGCCTTTGTCTGGGTCAAGCCTGGCGGAGAGAGCGATGGGACGTCGGACACTAGCTCTTCTCGCTACGATGCGCATTGCGGATATAGTGATGCTTTGCAGCCTGCCCCGGAGGCTGGGACTTGGTTCCAGGTGGGTGTTGATTGAAGTGTGGTTGGAGGTATCATGCTAACATTATGTTCTAGGCATACTTTGAGCAGCTTTTGACCAACGCCAATCCTTCCCTCTGAGTCAATCACCGAGTACTTTGATGGATATGCTGCATGTTGGAAGTAGATTTTTACAGTTATGTAGGGGAAGTGTTGATGTAGATCTTTGGGATGATGGAACAAGTGGGCAGGATCCCAATATATGGAGGATGCAAATTTAAATCAGCTTCCATAAGTGTTTCATCAAGTGCACCCGTTAAACTTAGTTATCATCTGGTGAAGCACAGCATAAGTAGTCACCAACGCTGTAGTGAAAGCATACAAGGCGGTGAACCGCCGCATGAAGAAACTCACCGCCAACCCCGCGCTAAACTGGAAGAAGGCGATCCACTGATAACAGTCCGGCTGGATGGAGAAGAAACACACACTGCATTCCCCCCCAACGCCAAACCACCCTCATTATCGCTCGCGAACCCCGAATCTGCTTTTCTACCGGAGACGTGACTGTTGGATGCTTTAAGAAGGATTGTTCCAACTGTACAGTTCTGGGGGCTCCCCTGCACTGGAGTTGTCCGACCGGCTCTCTCAGCAACTGCTACAGGCCAAGCACGCGAATACTAGTCTTTCTTAATCACATCCCCCTCGGTGGAGTCTGCTAAAGGGAAGGAACCATGGAGGACTTCAACAGCGAAACCGACAGTGACTACACTAGCTACTGGAGAGATTGGGTGAGTCCATCACTTGCTTCGTGATTTCCTGTGCGAAACGGGGACGACGGCGGCTTTGCAAGTGAAGGGAGATGCGTGGCTCCGCGCCTGCTCTCGACGATGTCGTTGCGGCTGGTGAGGGACCAGAAGTGAGAATAACACGGTCTCATGCTTGGAATCTTCTCTGCTGCAATCATTTTGCTCAGCTTCTTTGTTGATTCTCAACTTCGCGTTTGCTCCTGTTCCCTCACCAGTGAGACAAGATGGCTCAGTTTACTAGTTCTACTAGTGAGGAGTCGTCGCTGGCTACGCTACGACCACCCATCGAGGCTCGTCCTCGTCCCCAACCTCAGATTTATATTCGCTCTTCGTCTAGCTATTCATATGGCGTGGTACTGCCTCGGAGATATGCTGACTTTGTCCGCCAGTTCATCTCATCTCGTGGAAACGAATATTTCTGCGAAATTGACGAAGATTACTTGACCGATCGCTTCAACCTTACCGGCCTGAACACCGAGGTCGCCTACTACCAGTATGCTTTGGACCTTGTGACGGACGTGTTTGATCTCGACGCGGACGACGACCTGCGCGAGCAAATTGAGAAGTCGGCGCGTCACCTCTATGGTCTGGTTCATGCCAGATACATTGTCACAACTCGCGGTCTTGCCAAGATGGTATGTCTTACACTACGGGGTTGTGAAGGGTATGTGAAGGAGTTCTGACGGACAATTTAGGTTGAGAAATACAAGCGCTGCGATTTCGGCAAATGCCCCCGTGTTATGTGTGACGGACACCCCCTCCTGCCCATGGGCCAGCACGACGTTGCCAACCAGAGCACTGTTCGCCTGTACTGCCCCAAGTGCGAGGATATCTACAACCCCAAGTCGTCTCGTCATGCTTCCATCGACGGCGCTTACTTCGGCACTTCGTTCCATAGCATGCTCTTCCAGGTTTATCCTGCTTTGCTTCCCGAGAAGAGCATTCGCCGCTATCAGCCCCGTTGCTTCGGCTTCAAGGTGCACGCCATGGCTGCCCTTGCGCGCTGGCAGGATGCTTACCGGGAGGAGACAAAGGCGTCCCTTCGTGAAGCCGGTGTGGAAGCCAAATACATCGAAGACGACAGTGAGGAGGAAGAGCTAGATGACGACGACGAGGCTATCTCGGAGACCAAAGAAGAGAGAGTCGCCGGCGATGCCGCCTCTGGCCGTATGGATCTTGGCAACTGATTGACGCTCCCTGGCATGATCTTTCTGCTTCATCGGAGTTTCCTCATTTTCCTCTCATATCCACTTGGCATGGGCGCAGCTTTATGAACTTGCATTTCATCGCGCGTCTGGATCGTTTTCTCCGGTTTCACTTCCTTTTTTCTTTCTCCTTGAAACACATACGCGTCTTCCGACTAACGGCTTTCTGAAATCCCGGGCGTATGACGGGTCTTTACAATTTCATTATCTCATGTGCACTGCAATAATGATCACGAACACTGGTGGGCGTTGGAAGTTTCGAAGATGGCGGGTCTGTTTTCCTCTGCTTCTAATGTGTACTAGTTTATTCCTCGGGTTTGTCTCCCGTGACTTCAAGATCACTCAGACATGGCGAGTTCGGCTCTTATGTAGAATACCTTAGTTTCGGTCAGGAACAGAGACAGAGGGGACATAATGAACTGCATGCTCGTCATTCATCCATCCATTACTCTACGTAATCCATATAGGCTGCCTACTGACCCCTCACCTTCTCAATCGCAAACGCAATCGCCCTCGCCAAATCCTCTCCCTTCTCCCACGCATCATTATGATCCCCCTCGATATCCAACATCTCCACCACCCTCTCCTCACTCCCACTCCCACCACCCACCCACTCCTCTTCCAAAGCCTTCCTCATCACCTCCCTCTGCCCCGGATCCACCAGACTATCACCCCCGGAATACGCCAACACCGCCACCAACCGATCTCCATCCCCAACCCCACTCCACCCACCACATACCCCCTCCTCTCCCCTCCCCAAAGCAGGCGAGACCTCATCCCAAACCGCCTCATCAGCCCCAAACGCCCCCTCACTGAACTCCTGATACGCACTCACACTCCGATGCGTATCCCTCAACAACCGAAGATCATAAATCCCCGCCATCCCCACAATCCCCACCGGAGGAGGCAGCATTACCTCCCCCTTCAACAAGTCCCGAAACCTCCCCATCACAGACTGAAACGCCAGCGTAGCACCACAACTATGTCCCACTAGGATGTAATTCCTCCCGATGTTGTATTTCTCTTGCAGGAAGGACAGCGCGGATTGCACATCGGAGATGTGATCTGGGTGCTTTGCGGCGCGGAGGTGTGTGGGCTCGGTGGTTTCGGGGTCTTGCGGGTGTGATGGATGCGGGCTGAGACGGTAGGAGATTGAGGCGATGCCTTTGAGGTGGGAGGTGTTGTTGGTGTAGAAGGGATTGCTGGTGAGGGTGCTTAGGGCGGGAGTTAGGTAGTTCGTGGCGGTTTGGGTTGGGTCGCGCCAGGCGCCGCCGTGGATTAGACTGTGTGGATGGGTTGGTTAGTTTGGAAGGTAAGGAGGTAGAGGATGCTTTGTTTGGATTTGGGGAATTTACATCACCCAGTAGCCTTCATTGTTGTCGTTGTTGAGAGTGGCCACTGTGACGGTTTGGAGGCTGTGATCGGTGCCGTAGGGGAGGGTTTCGATGGGGGGTGCAGGTGCTGTGGGTTTGAAGGAGGGGTGTGTTTGGCCCATTGTTGCAATTGTTTACTATATGATATGCTTTGAGGTGCTATTGTCTGTGGATAAGAGATGCTTGTATGATTTATGTAGAAGTGCTGGGCTGGTTAGTGAGGGGTCAGTGATAGCGTTGGTTAGTTGGCTTGGGAATCTGCGGATGTAACTCCGTAGATAAGGTCACGGTTAGTGTTCCCCCGGAACCCGGGTACGGCATCATTATATGGAGTATTTTCAGCATATTTGCCTCAATTGGAAGTCTGTGACCCTCATGATAGCATAGTCTATAGTGAAATAGATATCCCCTGGCAGAAACGATGCTTTTGATCGTAAGTTATGCAAGGGGGATTGAAAGCGCCCAAAAAGGCAAGCGGACCGGCGGCTCGTATGGGGCTTGGCACGCTAGCCGGTTTGGGGGCTAGGCGGTGGGAAATGCTGAATTCCATCCACACAAACCTCGCCGCCGACTGCCATCTCATTGTCGCCGTCTGTATACGCAATTCCCAGGCACATATTCAACATGGCGGAGTAAGTCTTCCTGGTCTGTTCGATCTGATCTGGGCATCTGTATACTAATGCTTGCAATAGGAAAGAAGTCCCTCTCACGGCCGTCAAGGTCGAGGCCTTGGTATGCACACCATGAAAATCTCCCCATTCCCCCACCCGCCTTTTTCACGGCCGGCAGCAATGCTTACAGCGTGGCATACAGGTCGTGATGAAGATCATCAAGCACGGCTCTCAAGCCTTCCCGACGACTGCGACCGGTTCGATCGTTGGTATGGATGTTGACGGTACCCTGGAGATCACCAACTGCTTCCCTTTCCCCGTCGTTGAGGTGCCCGCCGAATCGCACTTTGACAACGCCGCTCCCAACCCGGCTGCTGCTGCCCCCCGCGCGAAGGCCAACGCCGCCTACGAGGCTGAGATGATCCGCATGATGCGCGAGGTCAACGTTGACGCCAACAACGTCGGTTGGTACACCAGCGCCAACATGGGCAACTTCGTCAACATGAACGTGATCGAGAACCAGTTCTTTTACCAGAAGGATATGAACGAGCGCACGGTCGCTCTGGTGCACGATGTCAGCCGCAGCGCACAGGGAAGCCTGAGCCTGCGCGCTTTCCGCCTGTCCCCTAAGTTCATGGCGGCTTTCAAGGAGAACAAGTTCACTTCTGAGGAGTACGTTCATACCCTTGACTCGGAGGGATGATAGACGTATGCTAATTGGTTCTTTTTTTCTGGCAGGCTGCAAAAGTCCAACCTCAGGTACCAGGACATCCTGGTCGAGCTCCCCGTTGAAATCCACAACTCTCACCTGATCACCTCCTTCATCCACCAGCTTCAGACCCCCGTCCAGGCGACCCCCTCCGATCTCCCCCCGTCCCTGGCCGCCCTGGAGTCGTCTCAGTACGCCAAGTCGTCCGTGCTGGCGCCCAACTTTGACAACCTCTCTCTCAGCATCGACCCGTTCCTGGAGAAGAACTGCGACCTTCTGCTTGACAGCATCGAGGTGCACCACACCGAGACCAACAACTTCCAGTACTACCAGCGGTCGCTCGCCCGTGAGCAGGCCAAGATCACCGCGTGGCAGAACAAGCGCAAGACCGAGAACGCCAGCCGCGCGGCTCTCAAGCAGCCCCTTCTCCCCGAGGACGAGTGGCAGCGGCTGTTCAAGCTGCCCCAGGAGCCCAGCCGCCTGGACAGCATGCTCAACAGCCGCCAGGTGGAGCAGTACGCTCGCCAGGTCGACAGCTTCGTGTCCGCGACGACGGGTAAGATGTTCGCCGTCAAGGGCAACCTGCTTCCGGGTGAGACGGCCAAATAGATGGATGCGGAGGAACGGATAGGAAAGGAAAATAGGAAAGGCGGGCGATGATGATTAGTTCTTGGAATTGCATGACCTTACGGCGTAGGGAGGGAAAACTTCTGTATCTGACGGGCTGTTAATATGACTCCTGTTTGCTTCTTCCATGAGAATTAGAACGGGCATGACTTGATACCATACCTCCTTACTTGACTGCTGCTACTGCTGCTGCTCTTGACTTCTATTGTATTTGATTATGATTAAAGAGTAGCTGATCCAGCCCTAATTCCGCCTTAGGGCAAGGCCAGTTACTGGCACGTGGTGATGACCTCATCGATAACGAGATAGATACTAACTAGATAAGATCATGGCTTACCCCTAGTAATTCCAATGAACATAGACTCAATTTCCTGTTTCAATAGATGATATGCATGATGTACAATACCAACACCGATATCTGGCTGGTACGTCCATCCCCAACAGCAACCCACGCACCCCAGGAAACTAAAAAGAAGTACAGTCCGGCGCCTTCGCCGTCCTAATTGTCGACTTCCTCGTGTACCCCATCGACACGCTCAAAACGCGCATCCAATCCCCAACCTACAACCGAATATACAAAGACGCAACGACGGGGGCAATCAACCGTAAACTCCTCTTCAGGGGACTCTATCAAGGTGTAGGGAGCGTCATTCTCGCTACTTTACCTGCTTGTATGTCCCACCCATACCCCCTTCCCCAAACCATACACCATCATCCATCATACTGGAATATATAATTCTAGATAGATAAATAAGTATATTGATAAACTAACATAAGAATGAAAATAAAAAAACCGATAGCAGGAGCATTCTTCACCACCTACGAAGGTCTAAAACACACCCTCACCACTACCACTACACACCAATCCCCCATCCTCCTTCCCACACCAATAATCCACTCCCTCTCCTCCTGCGTGGCTGAATCCGTCTCCTGCTTTATTCTTACCCCGGCGGAGGTAATTAAGCAGAATGCGCAGGTATATACTAATACCAATACCAACCCACATTCAACTTCCACACCCAATGACATCAAGGGCGGGGGAACTCCATCAAAAACAAATATAACCCTGCTCACGCTGCGCAAGTTCCGCCACAGGCCAACTTCCCTCTGGAGTGGGTATACCGCGCTCCTGGGACGGAATCTGCCCTTTACGGGGTTGAATTTCCCTCTTTTTGAATATTTGAGGGGGTTGGGGGCGGGGTATTTACTTCGGTGTCGGAAGGGGGATGGAGGAGATGGGAAAGTGGTGGGAGGGGATGTGTTGGGACAGTTTGGGAATGTGCAGAGGGCTCTTATTACGGGGGTTTCTGCTGCTATTGCTGGGACGGTTTCGTCTGTTGTGACTACGCCGGTGGATGTGGTTAAGACGAGGATGATGTTGGGGGCTGGGAGTGCTACTAGCAATGATACTGGTAGTGGGGAAATGAGGGGAGAAAGGAGGAGGTGGGGGGCGTGGGAAGTGGGAAAGAAGGTGTATAGGGAGGAAGGGGTCAAGGGATTGTTCAAGGGAGGGGCGATACGGTCTGTGTGGACGGCTGTTTCGTTTGGAGTGTATCTTTGTGTGTATGAGGGTGGGAGGGGGTTTTTGGAGAATAGACGGAGGGAGAGGGAGATGGTATCGCCTTGAGTAGGTGGGTTGTACTACTACTACTATACTACAACGTGAAGAGGATATAAAGTCATCAGTTCATTCACTCTGGTATATCCATCAAGCAGAGTCCATTCTCAGTAAGTTAATCGTACATCATGGCCAAATCGTATATCCCTTCAATGGCAAATATCGCTTCATGTCATTCATCATTCCATTCGTAAAGAAAAGAAACATCCTCTCATCAATGCTCCAAACCCACCAGCTCAACCCAAATTGGTCAGTCTCTTGAACCAATTCGGCATCCTGGGCCCATTGACTGGCGGTGCATAACGATCGTCGTACGACCGCATGCCCCGGGCCCGTTCGTAATCAGCGCTGCCTGAACTACGCTCAGATCGTCTAGCCTCGCGCTTTCGCGCCCGCAACTCGTCGATTTCCTGATCCGTCATGCCAGGATATCTGGCTCGTCGTCGGGCCCGACGCCGCAGCTCACGTCGCGCCTCCTCGTCCGAGGAGACCGAGTTCGCCTGAGCCGGCTCACCTGGACCAGGTGGCATGTCCAGTACGGTGGCCACGACCGGTGGTGGTTCAGGCGGGTCGCTGGCTTGCGAATGCACCCAGGACGAAGTTTTATCCTTGCGTCCTCCGGACATCATCGGTGGTGCGCGCTCCGGTTCTGGAGCCCTGGACTTGCGACGTTTGGGCCTCACCCCCTCTTCTGTAGACCGTTCCGGACGGTAAACCCTCTCGCCATCGTAGCCGCCGAGATAGAATTCTCGGGCTGCTCTGTCATCGACAGGGTGACGAGAGGATCGACGTTTGGACCGGGGCTCATACGCGGCGGCTTCTTGCATCTCTGCCTCCCTCCGCCGTCTGCGTTCGCGCCGTTCTGCTGCTCTGGCTTCGGCTTCGGCCTGCTCTTCTGCCTCGCGGGCCTCTGCTTCTTCTCGAGCCCGGCGCTCTTCACGAGCTGCTCTACGAAGCCTGCGTTCTTCCTGGCGTCTTGCTTCCCGCTCTTCCTCCTCTCGGAGCATTCTCTCCTGCATCTCTCGCTCACGAGCTCTCTCTCTTTCCCTCCGTCGAGCACGCCTTTCTTCGGCGTCGCGCCACTCGCTCTCACGGAGTTGATCAGACGGCGCCTGTCGAGAGGATCGTTTCGCTCGACGGGCTGCCCGTCTAGCCTCAACTTCGTCCATGTCGGTTTCCGGGAACCCACCTACTGGACCGCCCTCAGTGACAAAGCCGTCGAGCTCAGCCTCTCTTTCTGCACGTCTCCTGCGAGCTTCGCGTCTTGCACGCCGCTCCTCTCGCTCTGGTTCTGTCATGTACCTAGCATCCTCATCACGATGAGACCTGGACTTTCGGCGCTCTGGAGGGTCCGGAGGAGCATTCGGACGAGCATTCTTCCGCAAAGAGCCGATGAAGCCCATGAGACCAGTGGACTCTGGTTTCTTGGGAGCAGTACTTGATCGTCTCACGCGTCGCTCTCTTGGTGCTTCCACAAAAGCAATATCTTCCGGTCCCGAGAACACCTCAGCATCTTCATAATGCTCTTCTTGTCTAGACCGAGACTAAGCACGAAGTTAGCATCGTGAGAGAGCTTTCCGGGTAATATCACTGGTATCCTTGCTTACCTTCCTCCTCGATCGTCTGTCGGAGTGCATAGATCCCCTTGAGCCCTCCTTCGGGGCATCAATGTCGTCCCGATCTACCATGACGATGTCCTCATCTTCAACCGCATACGGGTCAGGAGCGCCTAAAAAACTGTTAGCAGCGCTACAGGCATTTATGTAAGAGAGTACATACGAGATCTTCTACGAGATTCATGCCGTCTCTCTCTTTCTCTCCGGGAGGAGCCGTTCACTCCCATCATCCTGGCGGCTTTATCCGGCATATCCCGGCTATCGTCCGGTGGAGGACTGGGGAACCCGGCGTCTTCCATACCCACGGATGGACGTCTTGAGGTATTCCTGGACGCGTGTGTTCCGTGTCTTCGACTGGACTTTGTCCTACTAGGCGGCGGCGGCGTGCCCAGGACAAAATCAGCAAGAGTCATACCTCGGCTATTGCGCTTGTCCTTGTCAGAGGTCGACTTCTCTCCCTCGTTCTCAAGATCCCTAGACCTTGGCTGTCTGGTCGATCTCGACCTGACCATAGGCGGGGGTGACTGTTCTCGTTCACGTTCCCGTCTACGCCGATGTTCCCTAGTGCTGGGCTGCTTTTGAGGCGTGGCACCCCAAAATCCCCAAGATGCTGAACCAGGAGTGCGCTCAACACGAACACGCTCCTTCCTGGCCGGCTTCTCTGGTTCAGGCTCGGCAGGTTCAGCAGGCTCTGGTGGAGGCGTAGGAGGGCCCGCGCCTACATCAGCTTCTGCCGCTGCTTCGTCAATCCCAGCATCGACAGGGGCTGGTTCCACGACCGGGGGTGCTTTTTCTCGACTAGACACCTTTTTGCTCTTTTTCTTCGGCTTTTCGGGCTTGGAAACAGGTGCTTCGTCGGCCACCGGCTCTATCTCCCGTGCTTGCTCGATCGGAGGCTCGGGAGCAGGAGCAGGAACAAATTCAGGCTCGAGCTCAGGTACGGGCTCGGGTTCAGGTTCAGCTATTGGCTCTGGCTCAGGTTCAGGTTCAAAAGCAGGCTCCGGTTGTTGCACTGGCTCAGGAACCGGTAATGGCTCAACGACCTTCTTCTTTTTCTTCTTCTTTTCAGTTTTTGAGATGGGAATAGGTGCGGGGGCTGGCTCGGGTTCCGGCTCGGGCTGGGGTTCTGGCTCTGGTTCTGCAACAGGCTCAGGGACCGGCTCAGGCACGGGCTCAGGAGCCGGTGGTTCAAGTACAGGCTCAGGAACTGGTTCAGGTACGGGCTCAGGCACAGGCTCAAGTACAATCGCCTTCGCCTTCTTTTTCTCCTTCTTCTTTGATTTCTTTGACAAAGGCACCGGCTCGGGCTCAGGTTGTTGAGGCTCAGGTTCTGGCTCAAACTGAGGTTCCGGCTCTGGGGCAGGCGGTTCCGGGGCAGGTGGCGGGGGTATATCGTAAAAGTCCTCCTCGTCGTCGAATGCGTCTGGGAAACTGCCTGGAACCAAATCCCTCGAGGGCTTTTTAAACTGAACCGGTTCGGGGTCAAAGAACTCGACAGGCTCGGGTTGCGGGGGAGTAGGGAGTTCCTCTGGGGGTGGGGCAGGCTCTTCCTTGGCAACCTTGTCCTTTGATTTCCCCTTCTTCCCTTGCTCCAAAACTTTGATTCGCTCTGAGACGGACAATTTGGCCGATGACTTGGTCTTCGAGGTGACAACGGGAGTCTTCGCTGGCGGCGCGGCTGGCGCGGGTGGTTCGTCGACAACTGGCGGGATTGGCGCTTCGGGCGCCTCGGGCATCTTTGAGTCGTCAACGTCAATAAGTAAATCATCCTCTGCAGGATGACTTGGTACAGGTTCAGGCTCGGGCTCTGGTGCTGCCTCTATGGCTTTGGTCTTCTCTGATGACTTTTTCTTTGTAGTCTTGGATTTGCCCATAGTTGCAGCACCTATGGTGGCCCAGAAACCCATGCCACTCTTAGGTGTCTCTTCCTCCTTGTAACCCTTCTTATTGCTCTTCGAAGGCTTATTGTCGTAGTCATCCCAGAGAGGCTGTTCCGGGACTTGGTCAGTAGGTACGTATCCCTCCGGCTCGGCAGTCCATCCCAGAGAGGGCGGTGTCGGTGCGGGCGGTGGAGGCTCAGCTGCGATCTTGCTCTTCTTCTTCTTCTTTTCCTTCGGAGCGTTCCATATTCCCCAGTTCTCCTCCTCATAAGTCTGTTCTGGGACCACTTCCGGGACAGGCTCGGGCGCAGGCTCTGGCTGTGGCTCCCAAGCTGGCTCTTGTTCAGGCTCTTGTTCAGGCTCTTGTTCAGGCTCTTGTTCAGGCTCCAGTTCTGGGGCTGGAGGTGGTACCGGCTCTTCTTGAACAGGCTCAGGCACAGGCTCAGGCTCAGGCTCTTTAGGTGGCTCAGCATTCGGATCAGGAAGGTCAAAATCTTTGCCCGGGATAGGAAGTCCGCTCTTAATCAATGATTTCTCACGTTTCTTCCTATCCTTGGATGACAGATTGTGCCAGTTATTATAGAGAGGACTGTCTGGTATCTCGGGAGCTTTGATCTCAGGCTCAGGCTCAGCTTCCGGGATTGGTTCAGGCTCAGGTTCAGCGGGTGGCTCTGGCTCTGGCTCTGGCTCCGGCTCCGGCGCTTTGGGGGGCTCAGCATTGGGATCAGGAAGCTCAAAATCTTTACCAGGAATCGGAAGTCCACTCTTTATCAATGATTTCTCACGTTTCTTCCGATCTTTAGATGACAGATTGTGCCAGTTGTTATAGAGGGGACTGTCAGGTATCTCAGGGCCTTTGACTTCAGGCTCAGGCTCAGGCTCGGGTTCAGGCTCAGCTACCGGCTCGGGCTCGGGCTCGGGCTCAGGCTCAGGCTCAGGTTCAACTTCCGGGATTGAATCAGGTTCTTGAACTGGCTCTGGCTCTGGCTTCGGAACCTTGGGGGGCTCGGCATTCGGATCAGGAAGATCAAAATCCTTGCCGGGGATGGGAAGTCCGGCTTTGATCAGTGATTTCTCACGTTTCTTCCGGTCTTTAGATGAGAGTGTATGCCAGTTATTATAAAGAGGGTTCTCCAGGAAACTCATGTCTGGCTTCTCGGGCTCAGGCTCAGGTTCAGGCTCAGGCTCCACAGGATCGGTTTGTGGTTCTGGCTCCGGCTCTAGCTCAAAGACCATGCCCTTTTTCTTCTTATCTTTCTTTGGGGCATCCCAGCCCGATGACCAATCATCATCCTTTATCTCGGCAGGCGCTGGCTCCTCAGCGACTGGCTCGTCGAGGATGGTACCCTTCTTACCCTTCTTGTCTTTCTTTTTCGTTACAGGGCCCCAAGGAGAGCTCCAGTCATCTTCAGGCGGCGGATCGGCTGCGGCAGGAGGCTCAGGGGCGGGAGGCTCGTCAGCCTTCTTCTTTTTCTTGTCTTTCTTGGTAGTTGCCCCCCAGCTCCAGTCATCATCAGCAAATTCTGGCTCCTTCTTCTCTTCAGCGCCCGGCCAGGCGTTATCTGATTTTGGTTCTTCTGCGAGAAGGTCGGGTGTCGGCTCCTCTTCGATCCCCTTCTTCTTTTTCTTCTTGTCCTTCTTGGTCACAGGAATTCCCCAGTCGTCCTCTGGCTTGTTCTCTTCCGAGGCAGGAGGGGGTTCGTTGGCAGCTGGAGTACTTCCAAGGTCCGCACCAAAGCTGAACCCAACGGAGGCGTTCGACATGCCGTTGGTGCCGGAGAAGGACCAGGGGTTACTATTATCTTTTGGCTTGTCGTTTTTCATGCCGTTCAGGGTGTTAAGACCCCATTTATCACCAGATCCCCAATCTTGACCCCAGCTCCCAAAGTTGAAGCCCGTCCCTGGCGCTGCTGGAGGCAAACCCAAGTCTAGTTGCGGCGCACTGTCGTTCAAGCTTATGTCTTGGAACCCGTTGGACGCCGGTTCGGGCGGGCTAGGGTCGGCGCCCTGTTGATAAGTTAGGATTTATCATCTGTATTGCAGCGACGATGCAGAACATACCATGCCTTTCTTCTTCTTTTTCTTGCTGGTTGTTGTGGCAAAACCCCAGCCATCGTCACCGTTGGCATTAGTGTCATCTGCCCAGCTAAGGTCGGGGGGAGCGGCGGCAGCGGCGGCGGCGGCTTCTTCTGCAGCCCGCTTCTCCTCATCTTCCTTGGCCAGCCGTTCTTCCTCCTCTTTGGCCAATCTCTCCTGTTCTTCCCTGGCCCGCTGTTCCTCTTCTTCCCGTTTTCGTTGCTCTTCTTCTTCCTTCAGTTTTTCCTCTTCCTCCTGTTTCTTCTTCTTCTTGCTCTTCTTCGTGCTTGTCGTATTCCAGGCATCCCAGTCGTCATCCTCTCCATTATTACCGTCGCCGTTCCCATCTTGGCCATTGTCATCTCCATTACCACCACCTCCAGAATCGCCGCCTCCATTCCCACCGGTATCACCGTTTTGCTCATCTCCGCCGCCCTCATCTTGCTTGTCGCCTCCACCTTCCTCGGCCGGCGGGGTGCTCTGTCGCTGGGGTTGCGCGGCCGGCTTACTCTTCTTCTTCTTCTTTCCTGCTCTTTCCCGAATGCCCGTTGCAGACCCAAAATCGAATGGTCGTGATGCACCCTTAGACTTTGACTCATCTGTAGTCTGTGGGGGCACGGACGCAGAGTCCTGGATAAGACACTTCCGCTGGGCTAAGGGAGCAAGCGTGGCGTAATGTGGAGGTAGATCTTTGATCACATCATCATATGTAGGCGGCGGTGCATCATAGCCTTCGGGCTCGACGGCATGGATGTCAGCTTCCAGAGCCAGCGATGATTCGTAACCTAGTTTTCGCCGTAATATTGTATCCTGCTTACAGGTCTAGGCATTAGCAACGGGAACAGCAGTCTCATGGCTAGTAGTTTATTTGCCATTGAGTTCACAGGTAACTGACCTTGTTTTGATGTTCCACCACTTGGAGGACTTTGCCGTAATGCTCACCACCACTCCTGGTGGTGTATCTTCGGGACCCGAGACACCCCGAACTTAAACCATGTATCTGCAGCCAGCCATATGACAAGTCGCATGTTTCCTTCTGACGTCCGGCAGGTCCCAACGGGGAAGGGAAGTGTACCCTCAGTGGAGATACAAATTCATCACGAGGGATTGTCCGCATAACTTCCATCCTGGAAAAACGACCGACACTCGTCTGACGACCAGCGACTGCTCTATGCCAGGCGCATGGATATTAAAAGACTATCGGCCCCAATTGAGGCGGTTGGCGTTCGAGCGACGAAATCGACGTACAAATAGGCGACAGCGCAGGAGGAATGAATGCAAAGACGACGGAGACTCAAAAGTGGGAAGGACCCAGGACTAATGGTAGTTACACCACGCGAAACGTCACGTCAGACGCCAGGCAGACCGAAACTTGCGATAAGGACTGGAAATTGGGCGAGACAGGAGTCGATCGACCTCAGAAGGAATGTCAGAGGAAGTGAGGAGATCTAGATTGACGAAAGAAGTTCAGCAGGGAGAAGCAGGGATACGAGGAGAGGCCATGGAATTCATGACCCTAGGGCGGTGGCAGACGTGGAAAAAAGGAATGGAGCGCGATTCTGCGGAAGATCCTCTCAGGCGAGAATGGGATTGGTAGATTTGGTATGCGATAGACAGTGAGGAATGCGAACTAGTATACGTCGGGAAAATCAGCGGTCGCTCGAAGGTGAGTATGGAAGAAGCAAGTAGTAGTTGAAGACGGGCTGCGGGAGTGCCACCAAAAGTAAATAAAAAAGTTCGAGGGGAGAAAAAAATGAGTGAGACTGCAAACCTTTTTTTTTCTTCTCTTCTGCTCAAGTTTACAAGCAGCTCGTTGATCTGATTGATCGGCGTATACGGAGTAAAAGCGTGTGATTTGATTCTCCGAGGCCCAGTAGCGTAACCCGGTGGCTGGGGAAATGGTAATGGGCCAACGGGGCAGCGGGATCGCTGGGAAGATGCTGGTATAGTCGCACGCCGCGGTAGGTGAGAGAGTCTGTGGATGGTGGATGGTGGATGTGGATGAAAGTTTTATTGGCGCATTCAATGCAGCGACCAACGAGGGACTGAGAAGTATCTAGTATGTAAGTACTGTGGTGTTATGTACACTGTAAGTGAGACTTGAGATGAATGGCAATGGGAAGATGAAAGGGAGTCAGAGTCACGCAGGCACAAGCCAGTCACACACCCGGTTGGGTTGCGCGCAAGGACGGGGGCGGTGGGCAGATGCTCCTATCGATAACGAATGCCCCCCTCCTTCGCGGTGGGAAAGCGTTGGCGCGATCGACGAGTCGGACTATGAAGGTATGTACTTTAGTGGTGGTATGTACTGTGAAGTACATACACTCTGACTGACTTGCAGTGGTTGCGCATATGCCTCTGGACGGGTAGATTGGTCTCTCTATATGTATGTAACCATCATCGGGAATGACCTCCCTCCCCATCATGCAGAAAGGAGCCCGTCATCATCAGAAGGGGTGGGGGAAGGAGTCTGAGAGAGCCCGACAAAGGGTATTCAGAGCATTACCAAAAAGGGTTTAAACAGTCCAGGTATTCGTTGTCATTCTCTTCCCGGCATCAAGTGGGGTCCGAACATTATTATTACTGCTTTGATGGAAATGGAAAGTCTGCTAGGGCAAAGAAAGAGGAGCTAAAAGATCACCGGTTCCTTGGTTCGACTGGCGGACATCTACTAACTTACTAAGACGAGACTAATTTCTACCGCAGCTAAAGTAAACAAATCAATGGCTGGTCAATGAAAGTCGCATAGGGCATCACTGCAAAATGGAAGAACAAGAAAGAATCACCACTCATTCGAATATCACGCACGTCGGACATATCAGATGCTGTCTGTCCCTGCCTACTGTCAGTACTGTACGGAGAGAATTAATTCATTGATCCTCCATCTAAGCCTCGCAATCTCTTCGATCCACCACCGCACGTGCCTTCAGATCTATGCAACAACACCAGCATAATTTCCCAACATTGGTCCGAACTTGCATTCATCATCATGCGGAAATCCAAGAAAACCCGTCCAGTCTCATTCTTAGGCAGCCAAAATGCCCTCTCCTCCCCTCTCGTTTTAAATTCGGCGAGAAACTCGGATGTCAGAAAAAAAATAAAAATAAAAATAAACGACCACCCCATTCTTGGGTGGATGCGGTGGCCTCTTTCTTCACCGCATCGAAGGCAAAGACCCCTCCACCAGCCTATGAGATCTCGTTCTGCGCAATGGAGACCCAACCACTGGCCATTCGCAGCTCCCCTTCGTCGGGGCTCTTTGACACCGTCGCAGTTAATCCGGTCAGACTAGTCCTGATACACCACTATGTACATCCATCAGCTCCGCCTGAATATGTCTCCTCCCCCATTATCGTCCGAGTGTGCTGTACAGTTGTCCATACTCTATCCTGTTGAGAATCTCCGAACGTCCGCAATTGCTGCATCGCATGCGTTTTCTAGACCCTGGCTGTTTCCCGTGCCCCGCCGCGGAAAAAGCATATGCAGTGATGCACGCCGATTCTACAGCCACTTGGTTGCTGCTATCTACAGGCTGTTACTGCTTGGGGAGTTGAGTGGAATGCAAAGTATATGTTGATACTAATTCATCATAGTAGACTCCCCTGTCTGCGGTCTCTGCATGTATCCCAATTGGGACATTCCTAGCTTGACGCGCTAGATCGCCCGTTTAAAATGAAACACCCCCGGCAAGAACGGGCCAGCCCGCATACAATGCAGTTGAGGGAGAGAAAAAGAACAGGGTATTACTACGGGGCCCTGGAGGGCAAGTCAGGTACGGCTTGTTGACAATGACTCATATGTCCGTCGGACCGCTGCATCATCCCAGGGCATGCGTACCCACCACATGAATACGATCTTTTATGCCCAACACCCGGAGATGTGCGTGCATCTATCTATCTATCCGTAAGTCGTTGAATAATCAGCATGCAGTAAGTAGTTCTTCTTACGACGACCTCTTAATTGACTCAGTAGACCCCTTCACCGGTCATCGTCTTGAGGGACATGGCGTTGGTCTAGAATTTGAAGATCCCAGGCTGCGCTCGAGTAACATGCAGTTTGACCAAGCAGATACCCGTCTAAAACGACACGTCCAGAGGACGAGAAATGTCTCAGCTCTTATGGGTGGGAGACGGTTGATCGTTGCTGTGGATAGATATGGCTATGACTCCCGCGCAGGCACGTGGTTCGGATACGTCACTGTATCGCGACTATGCGGCTTTTGTGAGCCCAGCCAGACTTCCCCATTGTTCCTACGAGCACTCGATCAACAGGGAAGGATGTTTCCTTTCATAGGGTACAATTCCCTCAAGAGACATTACAAATGGTGAATACAGGTGCACGAAAAACATGGAAGGCAAGCAGCTAAGACCGAGTGGGCAAACGACACACCATTATCACTAGGACCCGCCCGCAGAACCTTGAAACACAATTGACCTTCCTGGTATTGAAACAATGGTTCCACCTCATTACCTGACAGTCATGCCACAATGCTCAATCAGGATGCTCATTTAGTCGCGTTCTTTCCCACATAGGGGGGATCCTCGCCATAGACGACCTTGTATTCCCGGGCGTACCGGTCGGCATCGACTTCTTGAAGTCGCACGTATTTCTATTCGCTGCATTAGCATTCCTTCTGACAACAACTCGGGAGAGGCGCATCGAGCATACCTGTTTCTCTGCAGCGGTCATGCCTCGCCATTCTTCCGCAATCCGCACACCACGCTCGGGGATGGGCATGTGCTTGAGGTCACCAGCCTGATGGCGTTCCTCGGCGTAGAACAGATACGCGATCTTGGAGCGCTTGACTAGGCGAGGGTCATGAAGAGGGAAGAACTTCTTGTTCTGGATCTGGGCGAGTCTTCGCCGGGCGTCGTTGGCTTGCTTGATCTCCAAGGGGCTGTGCGAGTCAAGCCACTCCTTGTATTCCTTCTCGTAAGCTTCCTTGTTGGTAGCAGCAGTAGCGACAAATTGCTGTAAACAGATGTCAGTCTCACGGAACGTCTCATGTCTTTAGAAACAAACGAACCTCGCGCTCCGCTTCACTGATGTTCTTGGCACGGTCGGCGGCCTCCTTGAATGCCTCCTTGCCCTTCAATCCCTTTCCTTCCTTCTTGACCTCCTCAAGCTTGCTCAGCATAGTCAGGGTGAAGTGGTTGGTGAGCCTCTTGGGCGGCGTAAGAGAGGCGGCCTTCAGCTGCTTCACAAGCTGTCTCAAGTCGCTCTTCTCCTTAGCTTCCTTCTTGGCGGCTTTTTGCTCATCGGTGAGCACCTTCTTCGCCCGGGGCTTCTTGGTAGTCTTGGTGGACTTCGTAGACTTGGTCGTCTTGGTGGAAGTCGATTTGGTGCTGGCGCCCCCCTTGGGGGAAGCCGCAGTCGCATAGCCGCTGGTCAGGTGTCCGGAGATGGCAGCGGAAAGAGGTGCATATCTGACATTGGGGGTTGAGAAGCGACTCAGAGCGGCGAGGGACATGCGTCTAACATGGCTCTGAGAGATGGCCTGGCGAACGGGACGAGAGAAGGCCTCGCTAAGCTGGAGGTGTTGGAGAACACCCCCTCCGCACCGAGCTAGGTTCAAAGGCATGGCCCTGAACAATGGTAGTCGCGTATCGGAGAACCGGGATGATATGTAAAGGGTAGGTTGCTAAGTGACCAAACAACGATCTGTCGAAGGATTCGCCCTTGTGCAGGATGCCTGTCAGTGACGAAACCGGAGAGGTTGGGGTCGCGTAGCTCAGTCGTTTGGGAGATGCCGAATCGGGTAATGAAGCTCTCACGTGAGCATTACTGATATCGGTATTAATCACGTGATAGATAAGTGGGCTCACTCGCCGCCTGAGGCGCGAAAGCCTCTTTAGTTTGGGAGAGAACAGACCGTCGGACACCATCACTTCGACCACACCTTGAGCTGCTCTCGCCACCGGGTTCCTATCGGCAGTGCCTGGTTTTCGCAGAAAATAACTAAACTGTTTCTCATAATTTGAATGGAAGGGTAAAACTCACTTTAGTATCCTGTCCACGTGCTCGAGCTTTTTCCTGAGTCTCAGTAATACTCACTCATCGTTGGCCTGCAACAATGGCTCGCCACGGGGATACTCGCTCACCATCACCTGTAGGCAGCACGTATTCCTCATCCAGACGGAATCGCAGAGACGATGATCGCTATGAGAGGAGCCGGCGAGACGATGGCAGGAGTTATCGCCGATCGCGCAGCCCTGAGGTACGCATAAGCTCATCTTCTCCATCTGATGACAATAGACGGCTCTAACAATTTCTTTTCTCCTGGCTACAGAGACGATACCGTGATCGCGAACGTGATCGCGACCGCGATGCTTACCGCAGACGTGACCGCTCGCTAGACAGACGCGACGAAGATTCATATCGACCCGGTCGGAGAGAACGCTCTCGCGATCGACGACGGTCCCGGGAGCGCGATGATTACCGTCGACGAAGCCGCGATAGGGATTATCGAAGCAGGCGAGAAGATTCCCGCGACAGGGCTCGAAGGCGGACAGATGATTCTGCTGACTTGAAGTACAAGTCTAGACGGGACGATAGCCGGGATCGGGCTAAAGATGCCCCAAGGTCTCGTGAGGTAAGCTCTAAGCCAATCCTCGTTGCTTTTTCTGTCGCATTGGATAATCGCATCTAACACGGGTAGTAGACTTCGAAGCCGTCAACACCAGCAGCCACCGCGGCCCCGACAGAGGACGAAAAGAGGGCGGAGAGACTTGCCAAGCTGGAGGCATGGAAGCAAAAACAAGCCGCTGAGAAGGAACGGAAACAGCGAGAGGCTGCTGCAGCTGGTGGAGCGAGAAGTATCTTAGAAGAGATTGATCGCAAGTCTGGTTTGTCACCGGCTGTCAGTTCTCCCCAATCTCCTGCAACACCAGGCGTTGATGCTACTCCCGGTACATATACTGGGAAGTTTGATCCAAAGGCGATTGCAAAGAGTGCTTCTTCTACACCCGCGCCCCCGGCAGTGCTGGGCAATGATGTTGCCGTTCCGCCATCTGTCAAGCCAGTTACTACTATTCCCGCTCAGGTTAAGCCCAAGCCCGCTACAAGCGGTGCTTCAGGTATGTTGTTCTCTCAGTTTCTATTGTCATAGAAGTATGTACTGATTTCTTTCACAGCTACCTTGAAGGCGAAAGGCAACGTTGGTCGGTTTGGCCTAGGAACCAAGCAAGCAGCAGATACCGAAAAGACCACGGCTACCAAGACTTTAGGATTCGGAGAGGAAGAGTCGACTCGGAGGAAGTTGGAAAGGCTACCTACGCCTCCATTAGAAGACGCGAAGGATGTCAATGGAACTGCAGATGGTGCCGCCGATGAGGATGAAGACGACGTCGACATGCAAGACGGCACCGAAGAAGAGGCTGCTGCTGCGGCACGAGCTGCGGCGGAGAGGCGAGAAGAACGCTTGCAGAGCGAAGCCATAAAAGCCCAGTCTAATGGTGCCGAATCGAGCGACACTGTGATGGGCGACGCTCCTGAAGCCGCAGACAACATGGAGGTCGATGCTCAGGAAGAGGAGGAGGTTGATCCTTTGGATGCGTTCATGTCAGAGCTTGCTGAGTCGGCACCTCCAAAGAAGAAGGTCGGCGCCAAGTTCTCGAAGACCAAAGAGCAGCAGCCTGAGGCTATGTTCGGTGACGAGCATGATATTGATATGACTGCCGTCGGGGATGGGGATGCAGATGATTTCCTCGCTATTGCGAACAAGGCCAAGAAGAAGAAGGATATCCCAACCGTTGACCACAAGAAAGTTGAGTATGAATCCTTCCGGAAGAAGTTCTACACGGAGCCCTCTGATCTGGCACAGATGTCGGATGAAGAGGCGGCAAGTTTGCGTCTGGAACTCGACGGAATCAAAGTCCGTGGTGTTGATGTTCCCAAGCCAGTCCAGAAATGGTCTCAATGTGGGTTGGGAGTGCAGACCCTGGACGTAATCGACAAGTTGGGATACGAGAAGACTACCTCGATCCAGGCTCAGGCCATTCCTGCGATTATGTCTGGGCGTGATGTGATCGGTGTGGCTAAGACGGGATCTGGTAAAACAATCGCCTTCTTAATTCCCATGTTCCGACACATCAAGGATCAACGGCCGCTGGACAATATGGAAGGTCCCGTTGGTCTGATCATGACGCCTACTCGTGAATTGGCCACGCAGATTCACAAGGACTGCAAGCCATTCCTCAAAGCTTTGAACCTCCGAGCCGTTTGTGCTTATGGTGGAGCTCCCATCAAAGATCAAATTGCTGATCTGAAGCGTGGTGCTGAGATCATTGTCTGCACACCGGGTCGAATGATCGATCTTTTGGCAGCAAACGCTGGTAGAGTCACTAATCTACGCCGGGTGACTTATGTGGTCCTTGATGAGGCAGACCGGATGTTCGATATGGGCTTCGAGCCACAGGTGATGAAAATCATGGCTAACATTCGCCCTGACCGGCAGACGGTGCTTTTCTCAGCTACTTTCCCTCGCAATATGGAAGCGCTGGCTCGCAAGACCCTGACAAAACCGATTGAGATTGTGGTTGGTGGCAAGAGTGTCGTCGCTCCCGAAATTACCCAGATAGTCGAAGTGCGCAACGATGACCAGAAGTTTGTGCGTTTGCTGGAACTCCTGGGTAATCTGTATTCGAGTGACGAGAATGAGGACGCACGTGCCCTCATCTTCGTTGATCGTCAGGAAGCTGCTGATGCTCTGCTTCGTGAACTCATGCGCAAAGGTTACCCATGCATGTCCATTCACGGAGGCAAAGATCAGATTGACCGTGACTCGACCATTGAGGATTTCAAAGCTGGTATCTTCCCTGTGTTGATTGCCACATCTGTTGCCGCCCGCGGTCTGGATGTCAAGCAACTGAAGCTCGTCGTGAACTACGATGCACCGAACCATCTGGAGGATTACGTTCACCGCGCAGGACGTACGGGACGTGCCGGTAATACCGGAACAGCGGTCACATTCCTCACGGAGGACCAAGAGCGCTACTCCGTCGACATCGCTAAGGCACTGAAACAAAGTGGACAAAAGGTGCCGGAGCCGGTGCAGAAACTGGTCGACGCGTTCCTGGAAAAGGTCAAGGCTGGCAAGGAGAAGGCCAGTGCCTCTGGATTTGGTGGAAAGGGTCTGGAGCGTCTGGACCAGGAGCGTGATGCTGCTCGTATGCGTGAACGGCGCACGTACAAGACTGGTGAAGAAGGCGAGGATGAGGAAGAGAAAGAAGAGAAGAATGAGCAGGCTGAGGAGCGGTTCAACAAGGCCATCTCGTCTGTGCAATCCACGGCAGCTCCATCCCTGCCTGGTGTACCAAAGGGTATTGATCTTGATGGCAAGATTACCGTGCACAAGACCGAAAAGGATCCCAACAGCACGTCCAAGAACCCACTGGACAAGGTGGGCTCAGCCGTTGCGGATATCCACGCGCGCTTGAGCCGCGCAGGAGTGATGAGATCTGGAGTGCCCATCGACAATCGCGGGCCTGATGCAGGCGCCTTCCACGCCACCTTGGAAATCAACGACTTTCCTCGTAAGTCCACCGCCCCTTTTGTTCAGTGTCAGATGCTAACCTCCCTACAGAAAAAGCTCGGTGGGCCGTCACCAACCGCACGAACGTGGCCAAGATTTTGGAGGCCACGGGTACATCCATCACTACAAAGGGCAGCTTCTATCCTACGGGCAAGGTGCCTGGGCCCGGCGAGAACCCCAAACTGTATATTCTTGTTGAAGGAGAGACGGAGCTGGCCGTGACGAACGCGATGCGCGAGTTGATGCGACTGCTGAAGGAGGGCACCATCGCCGCGGCGGACAGCGACGCGCGGGCACCCGTGGGAGGCCGCTACAACGTGGTTTAGTATATCGGTGTACCATAGAGACATATTATCGATAGGCATTCTACCTCCAGATGATGATCTAATGTAGATATGAAATAGAAGAAGAAAACAGGATAAGATACGCTAAGCTGCTCTGGTATCAACAATAAACACAAGTCTTAACAAATCGAAAAAGGCAGTCATCATGTATCCCGCTAAACCGCTCACTCACATCCATAAATATATCAACTCCACGCAACCAAAACCACAAACCCCCACCCTGGCACATACAGATACATAGTAGTAGTAGTAGTAATACTACTACTGCCACCTCCTCGCCTCCGCCGCCCCATCGGCGTCCCTAGCAGCCACCTCATCCCGACTAGCCTCATTCAACGTCTGATTCTGCGTCTGCGCCTTCTGCGCCGCTAACTTGGTACCTAGCTTTCCTTTACTCCCGGCTGCAGATGCGGACTCGGCTCGTTTCTGTTTCCAAATCGTAGTTGCAACATTAGCCTAGCCCCAGTAGATACACCCCCAAAAACATATCATATCACTGTTAAAGGAAAGGAAGGAATACACACCTGCGCCGCCAACGCAGCTTTCGTCCTCGCATCCGCAGTCGCATCCCCATTACCCTCCCCAGCAGCAGGCGACCCTAATGTCCGTCCAGAGGGTCCAGAACCCCAGTTCGAGGCGGGTTTGGCGTTGGAGGGGAGCGGGGCGCGCGGGGCGGAAGAGGAATCTTTTGCTGGGGGGTTCGGGCCTGATCCGAGGACACGACCGGGGGAGGAGAAGGCGTCCGGTTGGTTGGAGGATTTGGAGCAGATGTTACCCATCTTATTCTTGTGTGACTTTGGTATGCGGTGGTGGTTCGTGCGGGGAAGGTTTGGATGGATTAGGTCGGAGGGATGGATGGGTGGATGGGTGGGTGATTGGTGGGTTTGTAAGGATAGACTATTGTATTGTTGAGAATGGAGAGTATTGAGTGTGGAGGTTAGATGTTTGAAGGGTGTGATAGATGGTGGATAGTATGGGGAAGATAGTAAGGTTGATTGATAGGTAACAGTGATAATGGTAGTGACGCGGAGGAGGATCCGGTCCGAAGGCACCGGGCGGGCACGTGGGTAGCGTTATCCGTTAGTCGGTAATGTTAATTGTAATTGGCACATGGGGAATGGAGAAACGCGGCTGTGAGGGGGAGGGGTTCAAACTTTTATCTACGGGAAGTTTCTGTAGTTTCTTGTTTGGAGATAACTTTTATTGCGTTCAAGTGATATATGGATTGCTTAGGATATTTTTGGTTTCCTTTTTGGATCTGCATTAATCTACTCCAAAGTCAAAAGTTCACCGATGGACAGACAAGGTTGTGGTGGTTGAAACTTTGCTTGCAGTAATTCCAGTCAGGTGACGTTGTTTACAGGTATTTTTCACATTAACTCATCATTGATAACACATTTTAGGGAGAAATTGAGTCCTTCCGAAAAGGTGTACCGATGTTACTCCCGTCCGGGTCAATCGAACAGTATCAACTTCAAACACACCAATATGCAGGAGGCATCATGGATTTGTACTGGATGCTGTCCCACTTCAGCCCAAGGCGGCAACGGAGTATTGCCGGGCAGAATCCGGCCAGAATTTTCTCCGCCTGGCCCCAAGGTTCTCACTCTCTTTCCTTGAGGGATCTTCAGGGTTGAAAGCACATTCCTTGAATATCCCTTATTAAATGGTAATTGCTGATAAAAAAAAAGGTACATCTGAAGAAGACGGATATCACTGATAATTATACAGAGAAAAACTCTGACATTGGGAGAATTATCATTCGCTGCGGCGACCACAAACTAATGACGCCATCCCCCAAGGTCCTCGTCCCCAAGGTCCCCAAATTACCGATTAAGATCTGCCCCGTATCGCGACGGTAACCTTACCGAAAAAGAGCCCTACTGCGCTGTATCCTCTCCTCCTCCATCACCACCAACTCCACTCTTGCGCTCTCTCTACCAACTCCTACTCGCTCCCTGGTCCATACTACCTCTGAACTATCCTGTTCGCCCACCATCGCCTGTCACCCGCCTCTCATGCTGGCCCCCAAGGTCCTCATCCCATCGCTTTCAGGCGGTCTGTCTTTTCTCGCTCCGACGTTTCTATCGGCTGTTCTTCACTCTTGGTGAATTCTGCGCATTGTCCAGTCGCACCACTGGCCTTCTAGCCTCCCGTTGGACGATCTCTGCATTGCCGACCTTGATTGCAGTTTGTTTGATTGGTAAGAGTATCTCTGCTTCCGCTCGCGTGGTGTGGAGGGCAAGCTAACTTGCCACTTGCGTGCTCTGCGTCAGACAAAGACAGGCACACCCCAGATCATCCAACTCCTTTCCCCCCGCCTCAGAGCTTCTCTGGCAGTTTATCCCGTTCACCACCCCCTCTTTAGTGTGATAATTGTTCAGCCTCGTGGTTGACTGGGGACTCTTTCTGTCTATCATCTAAGCCTGTCGATCGTCATCGACACCATGGCTTCTCACACGAAGAAAGACGATTTCTGCCTTGAATGCCACTGGGAGGCGTTCCACCTCGATGGAAAGGAGGCAGAAGATGTCTCAGAGGCGCAGCCAGTCCAATGGAATTGCTCCGACCAGGTACATCACACCCCGGTGCCCCCATGCAATGGGGATGACGAGTGCAATGTCGAGGAGGACTGTTGTGATGTCGACGACTGTTCCATTACCTGCCCCTCCGTCTGCGACGGCTTCATTGAATGTGGTGATGCTGCAGTGTGCTCTGTGTCACATTGCGACGAAGATCATTGCGAGAACACCGACCCGGTCTGCTTTGATGAACACTGCTTCGGTACGGGCACCAACATAGATGGCGAGCACAGTTTGGAGTCGCTATTAGGGTTGGGAACACCCCTCAACCTCGACACAACTGACCTACTATCCCCGACTTCCATGCCACAGTCGCAGGTAGAGCAGCCCAAGACCATGGCGCAGCCCACGGGCATGGTACCCTCTGCACCGAGTGATGCCTTCTTCAACCCTTATGCACCTGCGTCTCACTGTCACTCCCACAGTCATCAACATTTCCACTGTCATGATATATCCAAGGATGCTCACCACGCAGCAAACCCGTGGTTACCTCTGCAGAACGCAGTCAACCCGGCAGATGTATTTCACATGATGTGTCCTGACCTGTCTGCGTGCCATCAATTTCACGTTCACGAAGTGCAGAACTGCTCTGAGCAGGACAAACCTGCCGATGATGCGGCTTCGAACTCGTTTACCTGCTTCCACATCCCTCATCATCCTCACCACCACCATCCTCCGAACGAAGTGAAGAGCCCAGCTCCGGCGCAGAAGCCAACCAATAATTGGAAGCCATGCCGCACGCATGTCCATCGGTGTCGCACGCACGGACACCATGTACATTCCTATTCACCTTACTCGCGCCACTCACGGTCCAGTGTGAGTTCCCAGTTGAGCCCGGGAGAGACGCCGCCCCCGCTGGAAGGGGGTACCTCATCCGTCTTGACCAGTCCGGAATACACTCCCGATACCGAGATATACATGTGCCGGTGGACCTCGAAAGCCGACGGGACCAAGCTGCCCTGCGGCGCCACCTTTGCCGATGCATGCGGTCTGCAGGAGCATCTGGTGGCGTGCCACATGGCGACCGTAGATGGCGCCAAGGGCACGGGATATTACTGTTGCTGGGAGGGGTGTCACCGGCCGGATGAGCCGTTTTCGCAAAAGTCGAAGCTGCAGGGGCATTTTCTGACTCACAGTAATTGTAAGTGCATGCCGCGTGTTTTTCGAGCTGGAGCTGACAATGCAGACAAAAACTTCAAATGCTCTGTCTGTGGAAAGATGTTTGCGCGACAGGCAACATTGGAGCGGCACGAGCGGAGCCACCGAGGCGAGAAGCCGTACAAGTGTACCGAGTGTGGAAAGTCGTTTACCGACAGCAGCGAGCTGAGTATGTGCATGCTATCTTCGAGATGAATAGACACTGACAGGATAGAAACGCATTCGCGGACGCACACGGGCGAGAAGCCATTCAAATGCACGTACCCGGGGTGTAACTTTCAGACTGGTGATGTAAGTACAGCCAATCAGAAAGAGAAGACATCAAGCTAACAGGTTCAGTCGTCCAATATGTCCAGCCACCGATTGAGTATGTACATCGTAGATAGATTTATGCAGTCGATACTAACTGGACTAGCACACGGCGAGCGTCGACACAAGTGCCACCACGCCGGATGCACCAAGAGCTTCACGCGACACGGTAAGCCCAAGCCTCCATGTAGTCCAAGAGACATACTAACAAAGCAGACCAACTCAAACGACACTTAAGAACTACGCACAAAGAAGATATCTCACTGGGTACTCCGATGCCGGATGACTTCGGACTTGCCTTCGCCGAAGTGGCGTGAGAGCAGCACAGACGGACACAGGCGCAGATCAACGGGGAGGGAATAAACTTACATACGTGATTTCTGATACCGGATTGAATGGATTGGATATAAAACGGAGTACGACGGCGAAACAGGACTACTGAATGAACGAGCGATTGACGACGGGTTAAAAGATCATTATGAGTGGACGACACCTATACCTACTACTACTACCTACTGCTTAGTATATATTATCCGACACGAGTTGAACAACCCCTACCTACTAAATAGTAGATAGTCACACACACATCTAATGACACACCATCACAACCTTCATTGAATCCCTCATTCCAACCCTTAATATTACCACCACTATCATACACACATCCCACCCCCAAACACAATCACAAATATGATATTACAAATCACTCAGCAGAAGCCCTCTCCTCCAAACTCTCCACAGCCCCCACAATCTCCCTAACCCTCGTCCCCACCCTCCTCCTCACCTGCTCCCGCACCTCATCCCCAATACTTCCCGGATCCAACCCCGTATCCACATCCACCTGTCCCTGCGGCGAATGGCTCACAAACGACATATCCCTCGTGTACACCGTATACACAGCAATGAGTTCATTCAGAGCATCCCTCGCCGACTCCCGGTCCGACGCCGCGTAGATGGTCGCTGAGTCGGTGCTTTCTGTGGCGATTTCGAATTCGTCTTTTGCGACTTCGTAGCTTTATTACCAGATTGAGATTGTTAGAACGTATAATACGATAATTGGGAAGGGAAAAAGGTATACGAACAGTTCTTGGAGTTCGTCGATGATTTGGTCGGCGGGGGGCTTTGAGGATGTTGTTGAGTATGAGGATTTGTTGTTTTTGGGGCTGCGGGTGAAGCTGAAAGTGTAGGTTCGCGAGATTGTTGATGTTGGTGTTGGTGTGGTGGTGAGTCTGGGTGCGGAGGTGAGTCGGGGTCGGGCGGAGGTGGTTAGGGTGCGGAGTGGGAGTGGGAGTGGGCGAGGGATTGAGGGCTTGTGTAAAGAGCTGGAGAGGTGTAATCTGCGGAGAGGCGTCCGGAGAGACATTTCGGATATGAATTGAGATGGATATGGTGGTTAATGGATAGATAGGATAGATGGAAGGTGATGGTTGTAATGATGGGATGACGTCGGTTGGGGATGGACCGTGCTGACTAACCGGGGTGTGCCCTTACTTGAACTAGTAGAAGAGTTGCGTGATACTTGTCTAGGTTAGGCTATTTGTTGTTTTCTACTCTGACTTTCTAACTATTGATGATAATACTCTTAAGTTTGCCCGTTCAATATGTTTTCTTCTACCGGGAATTCTGGTAACCGGTGATTCAATGGTATGGCTGATGCTACTATATTAGTATATCCCGGTGACCGCGATAAAGAGACAAACACTCTATCGCTAGCAAGGGCACAGCCATAGCAGAGAACCTGTGTCAAGGTAAGTATCAACAGCCATATATGTCCATGGTAGCCCTAAATGAAGGATCCTGCAAGAGCTGAGTTGCAGTCAGGCGTTCCTCAGGGATAAGATTTCACTTGCACACAAGACATATCTAGACAAGCAACTCTTTAGTGATAAAATATTAGCCTAAGCTGATTCATTGTTAAAGGACTAGCTAGTGGCGATAATGTCTCCTGATAGAACATGGCTCGGCGAATATCCCCTGTGTCCTTAGACGAGCAAGTAAAAAGGAGCTAACACAATTCCACCCCATTAACATCCTCGGCATCAATCAAGATTGCCTGCTCAAGCCATGTAGGCGTCAGCCAAGCAGTTTGTCACGTAAGAGAATTACTCTGCCAGGAAAATTCAGTCTAATTCAGCCAATAACTACAGAAAATGAACCAATACCAATTCGCCCTTCTATATATAAGGACCAATAGATAAAGGATTTGGGGTAAAAGGAGCAGCCCCTTCTAGTCGCCTACATTCATCACTACTACTATCACAGCCTTGCATTTCAGCTATACTGCCTAAAGCATACTGTCCTCTCCTCTATATATCAATTCATGTGTCCATTTACAGATAAAATCACAGAACTATCTGGTTGAATAGGGAGACTTGTCCTCGACGGAATCAAATTTTATATATTGTCAGCTACTCTCAACCAACCCCTTTACAATATGAGGAGAAGAGTCAAAAAATAATCGGGATACTTGGCGATATTATAGGGTACAGTCATATATGGTATACATATGAGATATTACACAGATTGAACTCCATATTTCCCCCGAGGCTCTTTGTATGGAGAACTCTATACAGATCGAACATATACTTTTCTTTGCTTTTTTATACCGCATTGACAGGCAAAGATCAGGTTCTCACCTGCGAACAATTGCCAAAACTGTTACCACTGCTGCATGCTGGAACATATCTCTCCGTCTGCTTTCAGATAGACGCGATATTAAACCGTTATTGGTCCACCCATTAGCGCGTTGACACTATATATATGGAGCCTTTGCTGAATACCCCTCAGTGTTCAGGTGTTGTATAGCAATGCAGCGAGAACATCAGCGCCTAGACCTGACCATTCTCTTGATAGATCCATTCATTGTCATAACATCATGGCTATGAGGTCTGTTTATAGTCCTTTCTATTCCCGAGATGCACTTAGCCAAGGATGTCGATCTGCGAAATCGGCCACTATTGCAAGGCCAAGAGATCGACTCAACTCATCCTCACCATGTTAGGGTCGCTTTTAACCCAGAACTTCCCTTTAGCCTAAACCCGCCACGGCCCGCCTCCAAGCATCGTCGGAAGAGTCACCTATAAAACCCTCAAGCATGCTAGCATCTTTTCCTTATAATGTATTAACCACATCCCACCATGAGGCTCCCCACCCTCCTCGCAGTCACTCTACTAACAATCACTGCATCCTCCTCTCCTACATCAAACCACACCTACACCAACCCCATCCTCCCCGGCTGGCACTCCGACCCAACATGCGCGCACGTCCCGGAACACAACACCACCTTCTGCGCCACCTCCACCTTCATCGCCTACCCCGGCCTCCCCATCTATGCCAGTAAAGACCTGCAGAACTGGAAGCTCGCCAGCAACGCCTTCAACCGGCCCTCTCAAATCCCCGATCTCCGAAACACCACAGACCAACAAGGCGGCATCTACGCCCCAACCCTGCGCTACCACAATGGTACCTTCTACCTGATCGTCACCTACCTCGGCACAGACATCCAAGGCCTCCTCTTCACCACCACCAACCCCTACAACAACTCCGCTTGGACCGAGCCCCTCGTCTTCACCGTCACAGGCATCGACCCGGACATCTTCTGGGACGACGACGGCACCGTCTACGTGACATCTGCGAACAGTGGCTCCTCCAGCGGAAACCACATCCAGCAATACTCCCTCGATCTAATCACCGGAGCCACCGGCCCCATCCACAACCTCTGGAACGGCACTGGAGGCTCCAGCCCCGAGGGACCGCACATATTCCGCAAAGACGGATATTACTACCTTATGATAGCCGAGGGAGGGACAGAACTTGGCCACTCGGAGACGATTGCTCGGTCAAGGTTCCGGACCGGGCCGTGGGAAGCTTATCCCCGGAATCCGCTGTTGACGAATCGCAATACGACGCTGTATTTTCAGACGGTCGGACATGCGGATCTATTTCAGGATAGTGTGGGAAATTGGTGGACTGTGGCGCTGAGTACACGATCTGGGCCGGCGTGGAAGAATTATCCCATGGGGAGAGAGACGGTTCTTGCGCCGGCGAGGTGGGAGGAGGGTGAGTGGCCGGTTGTGCAGCCTGTTCGGGGGATGATGAGTGGGCCTTTGATGTCGGAGGATAGGGGGATTGCAGTTGGTGAGGGGGGCTGGATTGATCAGCCTGATAGAGTGGATTTCATTCCGGGGTCGGCAATTCCAGCGCATTTTGTGTATTGGAGGTATCCGAGGACGGAGAATTTTGTGGTTTCACCGGAGGGGTATCCTAATACTTTGAGGCTGACTCCGTCATTTTATAATCTGACAGGGACGCCGGAGTTCAAGCCAGATGACGGGTTGACGCTGGTTATGCGTCGGCAGACGGATACGTTGTTCACGTATGGAGTGGATATATCGTTTGATCCTAAGATGGATGGTGAGGAAGCTGGGGTTACGGTGTTTTTGACTCAGGAACAGCACATTGATTTGGGTATTGTGTTGCTACAGAATAATCTGTCATTCAGGTTCCGTGTCGAAGGCCAGGGTAACTACGATGGCCCCCTTCCTGGACAGACCATTTCTGTGCCAAAGGAATGGCAAGCAAACACTATAAGGCTTGAGATACAGGCTGTCAACGACACGACCTATGCCTTTTCCGCTGCGCCATCGAGGAACCTGGGCCATAAGAAAGTCATTGGGTGGGCAGATACGAGGATTGTCAGTGGTGGCACTGGTCGGTTTACTGGTAAGTTGGCCCTTTACATTATCGATTTTTCTTTCTTGCAGTGTTGACAGTTGTAGGCGCACTTGTTGGTGCTTATGCTACGAAGAATGGAGGCGCTGGAAGTACACCCGCTTATATTAGTAGATGGAGATATCAAGGACAAGGCCAGGAAATTGACTATGGTCGTATAGTTCCGAGCTGGACTAGGTCTGTTGCGTCGTTGGAAGATTAGTATTCTTCTTACTCAATCGGATACGTCTATATAAGTTGCCAATATAAGTAATTTCCGTCCCTATAATATTGACAATGCTTGACGAGAAGTCTCACTTAGCATAACTTGCTTGCTGTTTGGCACCTGCCCAATGTACTATGAACGACCAGCATACTTCCACCTTCCACCCATTCGCTTGAAGAACGGGAGGTGCTGAAGAGTGCCATGCTGATTACTACTGAAAATGGTAGTCCCCTAGCAATTAGGGGTTATGCATACCTGTCTCGACACCCCGGCATGTCCACCTTCAGCTCTGCATCCTGTGTCTGGTATGCTCCGCGGAAGTGTAGTGATCTACCCCAATGTTTTGCATCCCCTTGAAGATATGTGAAAGTTGACTGGATCTGGATAGTTTTGTCCTACATTGATGAGGACATCGTATGGCATGGTTCATAAAGCCTCCACGGACTTATTCCGTGTTTTCGATTCCTCTGCTTCTGCCTCACCGGGAAGCTGTCGACATGCCACAGCTGACAATACACTCAGCAGCACCCCTAGCGAGGCCAGCTATGCCCAGGGGCCATCTTGCACCCATTCTTCTTATCACGAGCCGATGACCGGCATGAGGCAGGTGTATCCCCAGCTAAGTCGCTCAACGTCACGTACACCCCCGCATTCCTTGCACATCCTTCTTCTATACCAACGGATCCCTTTCCCGGGCAAGGACATCCAAACAATATCTTAAGTGGACTTAAAAGGAGCGACAAATAACCTACCTCTGGCTCTGGAAAACATACTCAACAGTGGCATCTAGCCAGCCGACACCATGAGATTCGTTCCTGCTGCTGCGGTGGCACTGCCAGTGTTGGCGGCGCATGCTGCGCCCCTTGCTGAGCCTACTTGCAAGGATACAGATGTCTTGATTCTGTAAGCTGATACCAGGATACTCATAAACAATTGACTCACATATGCAGTGGAGCTGGAGTAGCCGGTCTTACCGCCGCTGTAGGTTCCTTTACATCTCGCGTGCTGGATTCAGCTGACCATAACAGCAAACCCTCTTAGACAACGGCGTCAATAATTTCATCGTGCTTGAAGCTAGGGATGAATCTGGTGGCCGGCTTTACAGTCGCAAATTTGCTGGGCATATGATTGAGGTTGGCGCCAACTGGGTGTGTATCATTCAACAACTCTTACAACGGCTGAATCATGAATCAATGTTGACCAGTTAGGTTCATGGACCTGGAGGGCCAGAAACAGGCAATATTAATCCAATTTGGACCATGGTAGGTAGATCCTTGGTTGTGTGGTCTTGGACGAACTGGCTAACTCAAGGTAGGTTGAAAGGGCGAACTTGAATAATGTGTAAGACTTCCCCGCCTTTCCCACACCACCATTCTAGTCCGGGGCGGAGGAATAGTGTTGCTAAAAGCCCTATCAGTAAAACCAAGAACGAGGATAGGGTCGTGTTCCCGGAAGAAAGCAGAGATGCTTTCCAAGCTGCCATAAAGCAAGCTGAGACCGCAGCTGGAAATGTGTTGATTGACGCCGTCGATATACTGAAAAAAAATCACCAGGATCGGTCCTTCCGGGCCGCTCAACGCCTTGAGCACTGGGATCCGGCAAAGACCGATCCAGCCGGACAGCTGGCCGACTGGTGGACCTGGGATTGGGAGTATGCATCGCCGCCAGAGGAGAATTCAGAAGTTTTCGGCGCTATCTCCACGATTGCTTCCTATAATTACTTCTCAGAGGGTGACTATTTCGTCTGTGATGATGACGGATACGTTTCTGCTTTGCGGAACAATGTGAGCGACGTTCTCAACAAGCATGCAGATCGTGTTCTCTTCAATCACAAAGTGACCGACATCAAGCACAATTCGGACGGGGTCACTGTGACTAGCGGCGGGGAATGCTTCAAAGCCAAATATGCCATTGTGACCTTCTCCCTGGGAGTTTTGCAGAGAGGGAAAGTAAATTTTGACCCGAAACTTCCACTTTGGAAACGCCAGAGCATTGCTGGCTTCGAAATAGGCACATACACCAAGATTTTCCTCAAGTTCAAGAGCAGTTTCTGGGACAAAAAGCAATTCCTTATGTGGGCAGATCCCCATGTTCGCGGCAATTACCCCGTGTTCCAGCCGTTGGATATTCCCGGTTTGTATGAGAACTCTAATATCCTTGTGGCCACGGTGACCGGAGAGCATTCTTACCGCGTCGAGTCTCAGACAGACGAAGAGACGAAGCAGGAGCTCCTTGAGGTGCTTAAGCACATGTATGGTGATAAGGTTTCAGAAGTGGAGGAATTTTACTATCCGAGATGGGCTACGGATGATTGGTGAGATGTCTAAGCCACCCTGGGACAACAGCAGCGGCACTAACCTTTCCAGGTCCTACGGATCCTTCTCCTACTGGCCTCCATCGACCAGTCTGCAAGAGCATCAGAATCTCCGCGCCAATGTCGACAGCGTCTTCTTTGCCGGTGAAGCCACCAGCCAGGAGTTCTTTGGCTACCTGCACGGGGCCTATTACGAGGGCAAACACGTGGCCGAATTCCTGGCTCGCTGTATCAGGGGGGGCCAGCAAGAGTGTAAACAAACGAATTACGAAGTGCTGACAGGAGTCACGCCGTATGACTTGTATAATCCGGATAATGGCTGGTATATCTACAATGAAACCCTTGGCGTACCTGGCCATAACTGACCCTATGCTCGCCTTGAGATTGGGTGGATGTTATGTCCTCTGGCATATCCAGGGATAAGATGCTCTGGACTGATGGAGATCATGGAGAGATATCTGTGCAGGGATAGTATGATTGACAATGATGATGTGGAGGTCTTTTGGGTGCTTCGTCACTCGCTCTAGATATTTACTGAACACCAATTTAATCTATATTGCTGAGAGTAACACCGATATCTCCTTAACCATTGCCTCTCCAGCTTATATCACCTTTCATAAAAGTCCTACATCCTGAATACATAGTCCCTGTTAGATAATATAATACAAATGGACTACACAACTCTCAACACAGCAGAACAGTATCCAGAGACAGTCCAACCACCTATAGAAGACACCATACATAGAATACAATCTTATACACCCCGAACCAGAACCAAAGTCCCAACAAACACCCAACATGTTCCCAATGATAAATATATACATAAATAAAAAGAAGAAGAAGAAGAAGAAGAAGAAGTAGAAGACACCTCACGAAGCCCGACCACGCCGAACCCCCTCCCTCTCCACCGCAACCCTAACCAACGAAACCAACCAACTTAAAAACCCATCGACAATATACGCCGGGGGGAAGAACCTCCCCTCCCCGTCCATATCAAACACTTCACAAGCAAACAATCCCCTCATATCCTCCAACATCCTCAAATCCCTCGTGAAGGACGCACTCCTCGGATCGGGGTTCTCAATCAAACACCAGAAGACAGTGAGAATGGCGGAGAGGATGAATTGTGCGTGGATCCTATTATCTTTCGTATTAGTATACTATGTACGCATAGCTGGAAATAACGGTAATGGTTTGGAAAATGTGTGTACTCACCAAACGCTAAACCGATCCACCAGCCCGCCCTTCCCTGAATTCAGGTAATATAGTAATGTCGATCTCGAGGCTTGATAATACAACTCCAGACTCGAAGCAAGCGGGGCAGAGACGACAGATAAGCTAGTTGTGATACTCGCTTCGTGCAGTTTTCGAATACAGTGGTGGTATTCAAGGTGGATGTTGATAGGGCGGATATTGACCAGTTTATGATTACTACTTTCTTCGTTGGAGGAGGAGGAGGAGGAGAGTATTGTTGGATCTCGATTGTTGGGTGTGCTTGTTTCGGATCTAGGTGTGTGTACAGGTGTATGTCCTAAGGGGAACTCGGCATATAGTTCACTCAGATCCTGATCGAGTTGGCGGATGTGAGCGAGACGGCGGGCTTCAGGGAGGGATTGGGCGTGGCTGGAGTAGAGGCGGTTGTAGATGTGGGATTTGAAGATGGCGAGGCGGATGTCTGATGGGTAGAGGAGGGGGATTTCGTTGCCATTGTACGATGATAATGATGCTGATGATGATGATGGGGATTGTCGGGGTGGTGGGGGCGAGTGGGTGGTAGAGCCGATGTAGGTTTGGGGAAAGTCGAGATCGACGTCAATGTCGTGGATGAGGGGTGGGGAGCAGCTGCGGATGCACATTTCTTTGTCCATGCTGTAGCAGAGCCAGAAGATGGCGCGGAGGTGAGAGTGGGATTTAGTGTCGTTGGTGGTGGTGGTAGAGGAAGCTTGTGGTTGGTATTCTGGGGGAGGGGTGATGCGGTGGCCGCCTAATTGATACAAAATGCGGATGGCGGTTGAGAGGAGGAGTTGGGCTTGTTGGGGATAGCCTGCTGGGGCGATGTGTAGGGCCTATTCATGTATTAGAATATGGGAGACATGGTAGAAAAGAAGATAAAGATACCAATATGACGAATGTTTCTAATTTCCACACACTAGCTAGCTCAAGCATGAGCTTAGGTACTAGTGTCAGTACGGCCTGCACGTAAGCTTCCGGGTCTGTATCTGCAAACTGCGGCTGGTGTTGATGCTGCTTGGTGATAAAGGCTGCGAAGGCGAAAAGATGTGCCTTTTCCGCCGTGGTAGGAAGGGAATCCGTACGGCCAGAGACGAGGGCATCAAGGACAGCCTGGGAAGCAGGTACATCCACAACAGGGAACATGGAGTACATGCTCTTGGCAGCGTAGTAGTCGAGACACTTCTGGATCAGTGCGTAGCTGGGCCACTGGGGAGTAGAGATTGCTGGCGAGATGGAAGCATACTGGGCCTTGTAGGACTCTGTCACACGGGCTAAGAAGCCGTGCAAATCCAAGACAGCGCCGGTTTGGCGGTAGACAGCAGCATGGAATGAGTTGCGCTGAGGGGAGTTAGTAGTGCCGGGCCAGGAAACTTCCAGATGCTGTTTGAAGATTTCCATGGCTATGTCGAAATCCGACGAGTTCTGGGGATGCGATGGCGCGGCAAAGAGCGACAGGGGCGGACATGGTGAGGCAGATCGCAGTTCATCCTGCAACTGGATGTTTGGTGAAACTGCTCCTGGGAGATGACGGCCGGCAATGAAACTTTCCAATTCTTGTACACGAGCCTTGGCTTCAGCAAGTTGTCTGTCAGAATTAGCAATAATGTTACAGTTGATTTACCACTGGGAACATACTCTCGAATAGTCTTCCTGGGTTGACCAGTCACGGTAAACGTGCAGGTAACACCAGCAAAATGACAATTCTCACATGCTGGTTTCTCTCCATCGCATCGAATCTAACCCGCATCAGTGATGAGTCCGTACTAAATAAAGGGTATAGGGTTGTACCTTTCTATGCCGGCACAGGTCACATGCACTCCTGGCCCTCCCGCCACGTTGAGCCACAATATCGAGGATATCTGCATCCATGCTGACAGGCTGCATGAATCAAATGACACTGGAAGATGCTAATTAAGCGGGAATGAGATCCCCCGGCGGGAAATACATGATTAAGACCCTTCAGGGTCCAGGAGAACTTTATCGCTGCCTAGAGGCTTAGTCATCTGCGTGCGTGGCCTGGCGGCCCCACTTGGGCGGGATTCCGCCGATTATGCATATATTGTGAGGGTATAGATATAGGTGAGTGGAAAGTGATTGGTTTTATTGTCAGTGATATTGTCAGTATTCAGTTGCACTTATCTCTGTTCATATAACTATTTTGCTTGGAATATCAGCAAACAAACAGCCTCTGATACTACAAATCTACCGACGGTACTAGCGTTTCACTTTAAACCTAACCTAAATATGACCAAAATTGGGCTATCCACTTTGCTATCGCCGTTCTATCCGGTACTCGCATCCATTATAGCATGCTGGTATTCCATGCCGCCTGATATAGCTCGGTTGTCGATGCAGCGTGCCTACCATAAAGGGTAGGAACACACAGGCATCCCCTTCGATTTCTGCCACTCTTTTGCATCCCTAAACACTACTGTATTTAACTTAAATAGAAAATGATATTCTTAGACACCAAGTCTTTCTTCTCTTTCTGCATCTTCTTTAGTTCTACATTGTCTATTTAGCAGACGTTGAAACGCTCCAGGTCGGAGCGAACGGGCAGTCGAGAAGTTAGGGCTACGGTAGTCACGGCATGAGGCTGACGGGAACGTGCATAACCCTAACTCGCATACCAAGAGGTAGACACCGATATAATCCTATACGTAGTAGATCTATACCAGCGACTGGTTATTTTTATAATTTATCGGCAACTAAAACATAAGCGACTGCTCTTATGACACAGTTCGAACACTGTAAGCAAACCCCATAAATTTTAGTTTACCCAATGCAGAGAACTACCTATCAGAACCAAATCATAGCGCACTATAGGAAATATAGCCTCCAGATGCATAGTAGTAAGTAACCACTCGACTACTTGACCAAATACTACAATTCTAAGCCAATTCAGGACGTGTATCAATAATAAGATAATTCAATATATTGTCAATGTGGTTCCACACCACCACTCTATTCTAATCATTACCTGAACCCTACATAACCCCCCAACCCGAAACCCCCAAGTCCAACAACAACAACTAAGTAGTAAACTTCAACCCGCCATTAGCACAAACCACACTTCCCGTACACCACCCCCCATCCTCCGTACAAAGCATCCCCACAACCCCGGCAATCTCCCTCGTAAACGCAGGCCTCCTACCCCCCATCTTCTCCCTAATCAATCTCTCCTGCTCCTCACTCAACCCCTCCTCCCCATCCTGCAACTTACTCAACGGCGCATTATCCTGAAACCCCTGCATCTGCTTCCAAAATTCCTCGCCCGTAGCAAAATACATATCCCCGACCACGGGACCAGGATTCACCGCATTCACCGTCGCCACATCCGCCAACTCCCTCGCCCACGTCCTCGTCATCGCCTCCAACGCCGCCTTGGTACCCCCGTACACCGACTGACCCGTGAACCCCAACGAGGAGGATATACTCGAGATATTGATGATGCGGCCGCTGTGTGCGGGTTTGCGGGGGAGGTACTCGGCGCAGGCTTGCGTGAGGAGCAGCGGGGCCAGCACGTTGATGGTGTAGTGCCAGTTGAAGTAGGCGGGGTCGATGGGGCCCGAGGAGGGGTCGTTGAGGAAGCGGTCTTTGCTGACGCCGGCGTTGTTGATTAGGATGTCGATTGTTAGGGTGCCTGTGGTTGGGGAGGTGAAGTGGGTTTTGGCGGCGGAGAGGATGGTGCTGATGGCGGGGGTGGGGTCCGAGAGGTCGGCTTGCACGGGGATGCAGGTTATGTTGTGCGTGGTGGAGAGGGTGCTGCAGAGGGATTCGGTGCGTGCGCGGGAGCTGTCCGAGGTGTAGTTTAGGAGAAGGGAGCAGCCTTTGCTGGCGAGGTTGTGGGCGATGGCTTCGCCGATTCCTGGGGGACGTTAGTGGGGTGGTGGATATGGAGAGGGTATGGGGGATGGGGATGGGGGGTACCGCGGGAGCCACCGGTGACGATGGCGAATTTGCCTTCGAGGGGACGGGACATGTTGATTGATGTAGATGTACTTCTGTGTAGTATCTTTAAGCAGAAATAAAATGTACAAGAAGGATAGTCGGGGAATCCAATTTATAGTTAAGTTTCAAAGAAACTGTAACTCGGGTAAATGGCCACCGGGAAATTACCTCATTGGTGCTCCGGCGGCACCAAGGTTAAAGATGTGCAATTAAGTAGGTTTGATCTACATAGTAATTGAAAGTTAACATATACCCTAAATTCAGTTCAACTATACTACAACTTACTAACTACACTCTTCAACAACCCCAACAACGTCTCCCCTACACTCTCCGCAAACTCCTTACAATTCACATCCCCCTGACACCTCACAACCCTCACCCCGGACCCCTCCAGCCCCCTCTCCACCGTCCCAAACAACACCTCATCCACCTCTCCATCATAGAAACTATTCCCCGGAACGTCCATCATACTGATTCCCCCCGTCGGTAACATAACCACTACATTCCCGGGACACCTCGCCTTCCCCAACTTCCCCACAATAAACTCCCCGATCCGTCGATTCTCCTCCTCATCCGTCCTTACAATCGTCACCGTCGGATTATGCTCATAGATCCTCCTCCCACTGAACCGTTCCGGAATTGTATCCTTCGTCCCAAAATTAATCATATCGCATGCCCCCACACTCACCACCTGCGGGATGCCCCTCTTCGCCGCGGCGTCTAACCGTCCCGGCCCGGCGGACAATACCCCACCGGCGAGCTCATCCACGATCTCGGAGGTGGTCAGGTCCACGATGGCATCGAGTTGTTGTTCGCGGATTAGTCGCTCCATGGCTTTTCCGCCGGAGCCGGTGGCGTGGAAGACGTAGATTTCGCATGCATTCGGGAGGTGGGATTCCAGGTAGCTTCGGATTTGGTTTACGGCGGGTGTGGTCACGCCGAACATGGTGATGCCGATTCTGGTTTTCTTGGGTGTTTCCTGCTTCGACCCATTCTGCTTCTGGTGTCCATTCTGGGCATGTCCGTTCGTGCCATTAGACTCGGGGGTATGAAGCTGGTCGTGGTATGATATCGCCATTCCGGTTCCTGCGGCTGCCGCGTTGCGGAGGATTCTGTTCAGAATGCTGTTTGTGCCGGCTACGTCGACGACACTGTACATCATGGTGATGTCTGTTTCTTGGATGTAGGGACCCACGTCGCCGGAGGCCATGGTGGAGACCATCAGTTTCGGGAATCCGATGGGAAAGGCATCGCGCATGATGGTGGTTGCGATGGTGGTGCCGCAGCTGCCGCCGATGGAGAGGATGGTGTGGATTTTGCCATTGTGGTAGAGGTCGGCGACGGTGGGGGTGGAGAGATGGGTGATGGATTGGATGTAGTCGTTTCGGGGAAGCTGGGTGTAGTCGATTGTTTTGTTGTTGAGGCTGGGATGAGGAATGTTGATGAGCGGAGAGGAGGTGGCGGCGCGGCCGACGTCCATGAGAAGGACGGAGATGGAGGGATTAGAGGTTAATTGGGAGTGGAGGTAGAGTAGTTCGGACCACTTAGTGTCGCAGGTGCCGAGGAGGAGGATGGTCGGCATGTTGCAGTATACTATAACTTTGATTGTTGTGAAGATGGGATGTGTTTTTAAAAAAAGGTGATGTTACTACTACTATTTATTGGGAGCGGGGTTTATAACGTTGAAGAGGGACATGTTACACTGTGGCTGGTGGCAGGCAGCTGAAGAACTGATCGGCTTTGCGCTGCACCGTCATGTCGGAGACTACTATCGTGCGTAATACCGACTGGGATTCGTCGCAGGAACTCAAAAATACTCAAGGCGAGATAAAATAAATTAATCACGCAGAAGAGAGGAGTCTCAGCTGCAGACAAAAGCACGCCGGTGCAGACTAGTTAGGGTTAGCCGTGGGTCAAATCCCGGACGATCCGCAGCTGAAGTGGTTACCAGGACTAAAAGTACCACTCATCCGCCACCAAAATGGATACTTTGACTATCAATTATGTGGTAACCGCCTGATCCACTGATGATTTGGCATTACCCCCTCTTACCCCTCCTTCGGAGATAGAGTCACACTATCACGGGGATGTTTGTTTCCGACATTCTTTTCATTCGTCATAATTCCGACTTTTGTAGGTCGGAGGTTATTTAAGGCCCATCCTCAACTATCCTCCACTAGCCCTCGATTTAGTACTATATAACATACTACTCTCTTAATACCTACTACATCCACCCTACATTCTCCAACATACACACATACACACCAACACCATTATGCCCCGCCCAACCACCCGACAAGAAGTCCTCGACCGTCTTCGCAAGACCATCGCCGATGGTTCGATCATCATCGGTGCGGGAGCCGGTAAGTACCCATGCACCCCTTCACTGCCATATACCCTCACCCATCTTCCCAATCATCAACATCAACACCACTAACCACAACAATGTCATGACTTACAGGAATCGGCCTCTCCGCCAAATTCATCGAAAAAGGCGGCGCCGACCTAATCCTAGTCTACAACTCGGGCCGATTCCGCATGGCAGGCCGAGGCTCTCTCGCAGGCATGATGCCCTACTCGGACGCCAACGCCGTAGTCGTTGAAATGGTACATACCTCTCCCCCTCCCCCTCTCCCTTCCCTCCCACCACCAATACTAACCAAGAGAACAGTCCAACGAAGTCCTCCCCCTCATCCAAAACACCCCTGTCCTCGCGGGCGTCTGCGGCACCGACCCCTTCCGAGACATGCGGACCTTCCTGCGCCAACTACGGGACATCGGGTTTGTGGGGGTGCAAAACTTCCCGACAGTCGGTCTGATCGACGGGAACTTCCGCGCGAACCTCGAAGAAACGGGGATGGGGTACGAGAAGGAAGTGGAGATGATTCGCATCGCCAGGGAAATGGATCTGGTGACGACGCCGTACGTGTTCAATGTGAAGGAAGGGGAGATGATGGCGCGGGCGGGCGCGGATGTGATTGTGGTACATGTGGGGTTGACGACGAGTGGGACGATTGGGGCGCAGACGGCGTTGACGCTGGATGAGTGTGTTAAGGTGGTGCAGGAGGTGCGGGATGCGGTGGTGAAGGTGAATCCGGAGGTGATTGTTTTGTGTCATGGGGGCCCGTTGGCGGGGCCGGAGGATGCGGAGTATGTGTTGAAGAGGTGTAAGGGGGTGCATGGGTTCTTTGGGGCGAGTAGTATGGAGAGGTTGCCGGTGGAGGTGGCGTTGGAGGAGAATGCGAGGAAGTTTAAGGAGATTCAGTTGTAAGTATATCTAGTTTTTGGGGAGGGGGAGGTATCTTGGTAAACTACTGTAGTAGGAATCTGATGTATTCAATTATCTGGTATCTTCTGTTGAACAATTACTCCACAACCACCAATGCAACCCTAGCCATACCCAGCCACTTTTATTTGCCGTTGAAGACAATGCTTTTGAGCCCCATGTTGATAAAGAACCCTGTATATGTCGTCGTAACATCGTGAATGTTGAAGTCTAGCAGTAGGATTTCGACATCTAGTAGCGGTAGCTATTTCACTTAGTCAGTAGCTGCCAATATATTAAAGTTTTGAGTATAGGAGGGCTTACTGGTCAGCCTTGAAAGGTCCGGTGACCTCCAGGCCAAGGTACTCAGCCTGGACGGGGGTGAGCTGAGACAGCTTGGCGTTGACGTGCTCCAAGTGCTGGAGAGCGACCTGCTCGTCGAGAGCCTTGGGGAGAACGTAGACACCGACGGGCTTCTTGCCGGTGGTACCGAACTCGACGTACTTCTTGCCGAACTCGGCGTCCTCGGCCTTGAACAGAGCAATCTGGGCAAGGACCTGGTTGGAGAAAGAGCAGGACATGACGAAGGAAGAGTGGCCGGTGGCACAGCCAAGGTTGACGAGACGACCCTCGGCCAACAGGATGATGTGGCGGCCGTTGGCCATGGTGTAGCGGTCAACCTGGGGCTTGATGTTCTGGACCGACTTGGCGTTGGCCTTGAGCCAGGCAACGTCGATCTCAATGTCGAAGTGACCGATGTCTGAGCAGTTAGCTTGATACAGGAGATCATGATAGAAGGGACGTACTGCAAACGATGGCGTCGTTGCGCATCACCTCGAAGTGACGGCCGACGAGGATGTCACGGCAACCAGTGGTGGTGACGAAGATCTGACCCTGGGGAGCAGCCTCCTCCATGGTGGTGACCTGGTAGCCCTGGACAGCAGCCTGGAGGGCGTTGATGGGGTCGATCTCGGTGACCAGGACGCGGGCACCCATGCTGCGGAGAGCATCGGCACAGCCCTTGCCGACATCACCGTAACCGGCGACAACGGCAACCTTACCGGCGATCATGACATCGGTGGCGCGCTTGATACCATCGATGAGGGACTCACGGCAACCGTACAGGTTGTCGAACTTGGACTTGGTGACGGAGTCGTTGACGTTGATGGCGGGGACAAGGAGCTTGCCCTCCTTGAGCATGCGGTAGAGGTGGTGGACACCGGTGGTGGTCTCCTCGGACAGACCGTAGCAGTCCTTGAGCTGCTCGGGGTACTTCTCGTGGACGAGGGAGGTCAGGTCACCACCGTCGTCGAGGATGAGGTTGAGCTTCTTGCCATCCTTGAAGGCGGAGAGCTGCTGGTCCAAGCACCAGTTGTACTCCTCCTCGGTCTCACCCTTCCAGGCGAAGCTATCAATTATTAGATCGAGCCGATAAATTGGTATACAATTTTAACTTACACAGGGACACCGGCAGCGGCAATGGCGGCAGCGGCGTGGTCCTGGGTGGAGAAGATGTTGCAGCTGGTCCAGGTGACCTCGGCACCGAGGGCAACGAGGGTCTCGATGAGGACGGCAGTCTGGATGGCTGCAAGGGATTAGAAAGGTTTCAAAGTAAAAAAAATGTCAGGCCGACATACTCATGTGCAGGCAACCGGCGATACGGGCACCCTTGAGGGGCTGGTCGGGACCATATCTGCGGCGGATGGACATGAGACCGGGCATCTCAATCTCGGCGAGCTCAATCTCGCGGCGGCCAAAGGCAGCCAGGGACTAGAGGCATAAATGAGAATTGCGATCATGGTAGAATGGTATAACGGGGAACGTACGATGTCGGCGACCTTGAACTTCTGGGCGGGGGCAGCCATGGTTGTGTGTGGTGAAGATACTAGAGAGGCAATGGTTAGAATCAGTCAGATTGACAGTGAGAAAAATGAAGAAAATGGAGAGATATGGCTTACAGAAAAAAGGGGGGGAGGATAAGTGAGGAAAGATGGAGAGTAAAAGGGAGTAAGAGTAGAGGGGGAAGAAGAGAAATAAAAGGGCGGAGAGAGAGAGAGCGAGAGAGGGGAAGAATAGCGTGAAGGATTCAAACGGAGCAAAGCTCGGCCGGCGGGGCTGATGCGGTCGGACTTTCTATGCTTCCGGACTGCGTGCTGACGGTGCCTCTCCTGATTGCTGCCGTTGGTCCATCCCCTCGGTCTCGGAACTTAACCTGAAGACTAACCATCTGCCTCATAGTTAACTAACTAACTAGTTACCTATTTACTGACTAACTACAGCTGGAGGATGACTATTGTTCTCCGGTATCCATCGCGACCGGCGGATCCCACTGGCCCCAAATCTTGGGTGTGCCGACAATCGGATTTTGGACATTCCTCTCAGTGCATCTGGCCCCTCTTACCTAAGGCCGTCAGCAAGGGATGCCACGTCGGAACAGCCATAACTAGTGAATGCGATCAAAGAAACAAAAACAAACTCTTTGGGCATGAAGATAATGCATGAGCAATTAAGGCATCAAAAGATTGAAAGATCAACGAGTCAAATCCCGAGTATCTATTCCCCATATCGATAGCAGATCGTGCTGTGTAGCACCGGACCATCCGCAGCCATGCACGAGCTTCAATCCAAGTAATCCCCTCTGCAGATCCTTCACAGAATGCAGCTACCCTGCTAGCCAGTCAACCAAGGTCCCTCCCCAATCTTACCTAGGCCTATCGTAGCAAGGGGTAATCTCTCTGGTTGACATCCACCACCGCCAACATCCACTAGCTCTTAGCCACCAACTAGAAACTAGCTACACCACGATGAAAACCGCCCTAGTCACCCTCTACTCCTGCCTCGGGTTGGGTGTGCCCGCCCTGGCTGCCCTCATGGAAATCATGCTGAGCAATTCCACCTCGTGCCAGATCCGTGGTGGGGATGACATTGCGAATCTTGCCTGTCGGAATACGGTAGGCTGGTTTTCATCGTAATTCAAGGAGGATAGGCTAACTCAAGGGTGCAGTGTATTGAACAGGGTGGTGGGTGGACTGGAGGGTTCTGTGATGATCAGCAGTAGGTATCATTCAATCTTGGTAGTATGGAAGCTAACGAAGGACCCAGGATCTGTCATTGTACGTTTGATATATCTACTACGAAGTAGATGAATGCAGAAGGCAAAGTTATGGATGCGAGTAAGCAGGTGGAAGGATCATGTCATGTCTGTCATAAGTTTATGTTCAATTATCCAATACTGTCATTGTCCCAATGTGACCAATTAAACACCGTCATTGAATCGGTAAAAGTTCATCCATCTCTGCAACATTATCAGCCTTCATCCCATACATCACAGAATCCAGGTATAAACCCACCTTATCATAAGGCCGGGACGAGTCTGCAAACCGCAAATCCGTCGCCAAACGGATCACTCTATCCGGGTCATTGTTCACCGTCGATGCGTGGATCTAATCCCATCAGCACTATCCACAGGCTTCTACTATTAGATGCTGCTTACCATGTGAGGCTTATGCAGCACCACATCCCCCGCCTCGTATTCCGCAACCAACCAACGCCGGCCATTCTCCTTGGCAAATTCGGCGGGATTCTCCGACAGCATGCCCGTGGACATCATATTCGAGTTGAAGGCATATTTAGCCTCTTCCTCCGTCATGCCCGCTGCCAGAGCCTTGGCCGTGAATTCATTCTCAATCTTCTGGCCCACGACATCACCTGTCCTCGTCAGCATCCCCACATCATACAATTAAGATGAAAGACATACTATCCTCCAAATAGATCAAACCCCCACCACTCAGCTTAATATCCCCAATAGGCACCCAAGCCGTCACAGCCGTGGGCTCCCCATGTCTAATAAAGATCTGATCATAATGGACACCAATAGGCTTCGTCTGGGGGATATTATTCCGCAATAGCGTCCGCTTGAACGTCAACGTATTGTCCCCCCACCCCGTGAACTTGGCAATAAAGGCATACAGCGCCGGATGCTGGACCAGCTTCTCGGCATACCAGTCCTTGTAGTGAGCTTCGATGGCGCGATCGACGAATTGTGCGGCGCTCTCCCCACCCGGCCGGCCATTACCACCAGCCGCACCGGCTCCGATGCCGGGGAAGTCGTCGGGGGTCTTGTCGGGGTTGAAGATGCCGTGGACGGGGTCGCTGTCTGTCTTAAGGACGCCGGTGGGGGCAAGGTAGGAGAAGTATTGGCGACGGGCTTCGAGAACGTCCTCGCGGGGGAGGACTCCTTTGAGGAAGAGGTAGCCATCGGCGTTGAAGCGAGCGCGGAGCTCGTCGAGGGGGAGGTTGGGGTCAGAGGGGCGAAGGAGTGCAGCGTTTTCGGAGGTGAGGGGACCGTCGCTGACGGCGAGGGTTTGGGTGAGAACGCCGGGCATTTTGTGTGTAAGTAGTGCTGATACTACTAGCAGTACTAGATAGTATCGATTGAACTACTATTTTGAAGATAGAAGGGAAGAGGGTCGGGGGTATAGGGCTATATATATTAATCTATCCGGGGCAAGTGTCGTGACGTATCCTAATCCTAAATCTGGAGAATAGGGTCTGCCCCGCGTTGAGGAACGTTCCATACAGCAAAGCCATGACAGTTGACAAGTTTGATCGGCTGCAATATGAATGGGGATGTTACAATCAGCAGATTGGAGATTGGCGAACAAAATCCCAGTGGAACTTCCCCCCTCCCCACCTCCGCGTGGAATGATACTCTTCTGGAAACGCCACAATGCGCGGGTGGGGAATCCACTATGCGGGCAATGCTGCCCTTTTGGCTGTCCACTCTGGATTCAGTAGTGTTTTCCGGTCAGCAAAGCTGCAAGCGAGATTTTCATTGCTGATCTTTCTTTGAATCAAGGGTATAACTGTTCACAAGAAACATGCAGTATTAATAATTAGGAATTGAACACCCATTCAATGATATGATAAGATCAAGCTATTCATCCACCCACTCCCCAAACTCCCATCCCCAATTCCCTTCTTCATCCTCCCCCACCACCAACTTCAACGTCATGAACTCAATTCGTTCATACATTTCCCTCGCCGCCCCACGTGCTCGTCGATGCCATGGTCCTGACCCTCCTTTTCTTGCATCTTCCCGACTGCGCCATACACCTATCAGTCACTCGTTATTAGCACAACATATTCTAAGTAAACTCTAAAAAAATCAGAGGGTAGAGAACTCACAAGTAGCTAACCCCCTCCTCTCCCCATCCACATTCCCAAACCAATACTTCAACAACCCACCCCCCGCCACCGCCTCCCGTAACGACATCTCATCCAACACATGCAACTTCTCCCCATCTGCATCGGCCGTCAACGTCGACCGGAACACCACCACGTAGAATAGATTCTCGTGTCTCTTGCCCCAAGTATACCCCTCGCTTTTCGCTTGTTTCCTTAGAAACTCAAAGACACTGTCCCAGTTGAAGGACTCGGTGTAGGGCGCTGTGGCGTAGTCGGGGCGAATGGGGTGGAATAGGGTCAGGGCTTTGGCGAGGAGTTGGGAGGCCGGGTTGAGGGTCTGAAGGTCGAGGAGATGGTGTGGGGTGTTGTAGGGGGAGATGATGAGGTTGGTGTCTGAAGGTGGTGGTATTAGGGATGAATCATTGGGGATTGTTGGGTTGAGAAGAAGTTGGAGGGAGGCAGCGGCTTGGAATTTGAAGGCTTCGGGGTTGGTGGTTAGGAGGGTGTGGTGGTTGAGGAGGATGTTGGTGGGTGGTGGTGATGAATTAAGCCGTTGATGTTGGGTTTCGGGGGTGGAGGGACGTGGTGAGGTTATGCTGGGGGGCATTGTTCTAGTAGTATTGTCTAGGGCTGGTGGTCTATGATGGTAGTAGTGTAAAATAGTAGTATGGAGTGGTGTATAGGGGTGTATGTATGTAGGAACAAAAAAGGTGGAAGGTGATGCTAAAGAGTGACAGCAAGAGAAGGAAAAGGACAAGAAAGAAGTATGATGGGATAAACGTCGCCATTTAAAGAAGACAGGAAGAAATGAAACCCGATAATAGAGCAACTGCTCATACAGATCCACCCGATCCGACCTCTACTCGATGAAATCCAAGATCGATCAGATCACCCTCAAAGCACGCAATATGCCGACACTTGAGTCGGTCAGCCGGAATGTTGCACTGCTCGTTGGATGATCAAATTTTGAGAGCCCGGGTGCCTGGATGATCATCGGCTACTAATTTTATGCTTATCATCGGATCCCCGGGTGCGCGACATGCAACTGGTCTGCACTACAACATCTCCGGTGGCTGGTTAGGGCTCTATGATATGTTGCCCAGGGACAATAACTACAAGTGCTAGGGGACGGTGGTCAGCCGGTGTGCCAAATGGAGAATAAAGAAAAGTGCTATGAAACACTGCTCGGCGCAACCCCCAGCAGAATTGAGTTCTTGCCCGTTATTGTCACATTCAAGACAATAGCACGACATATTTTCCGGGCTTGCGCCATCAGGCTGTGTGGGCTGGGCTTTGCCTATCCCCAGCCCGCGAAATTTCACCATCCCGTCTGGAACCATGGCTAGCTGTCCACTGGTTCGCATGGAATTCGGCAACCTTGCACAGTACCGTCCACTGATGACCAAAGAAGCTAAACCATAATTAAGCACTGGTATTTTTGTTTAATCCTATCATACAGTTCCTGATGGTATCATGCAAATCCCACGTTATAACGCCTTGTGAATGCTCGTAATCCTGAAAACACAATAAACCCCCTTTACTGCTTCACCGGCGGCGGTGGCGGTGCCATCTTACCATCGCCTGTATCGACCTTCTTCTTCGGAGGCAATGCCGGAACCTTGAAACCTCCATTCCCCCCTTGAGGCGCTGTGCTGCTCTGGCCACCAACTTGCGTGAATGTGCCAGATTTGAACCACCGATCCTCCTCGGCCTTGCGTTTCCGACTCAACTCAGCTTGTACCTTAGGATCCACCAACTCCAACCCTTGCACGGGCGTGAAGGCAATAGTACTGGCAGTACCGGCTGATCCTCCCAGCGAGGTGCCAACTCCAGAGGTCCGCAACCCTTTCGCCTGAAGCACACTGGCCGTCCCACTAGCATTGGAGCCGAATGCACGGAGAGATGTAGATGTGCCACTGACGGGGGTTGCGGTACCCCATCCCTTGTTGTTCTTGCTAAGCTTCGCTCGGGTTCTTTGGTCGATCTGAGTCGCGCGGATCCGCCCATCATTCTGTTGGCCAAGCATGCCCAGTCCGACTGTTCCCTCTCCGGTACCATATCCGACTTCTGCCTCCTCCCTACCAAAGGCAACCCGATTCTGGGCTTTGCGGAGTTCCGTCATGGCAACAGCTTCCTTTGCCTTTCTCGCTCGTCGTCCACCTCGCTTACGGGACGGCTTGTCGTCCGGAGCGGGGAGCGCCTTCACGCCCGAGTTCGGCGCGGGTTCCGTAAGTTTTTCCAAACGCTGGAAACACTGCTGCTTCAGCTCTTCGCCGAGTGATCCGTCAGGGCTGTACTTGGAGACGTCCGCTCGCGTAGCAAGGACCATCTTGGCAGAGACGATGCGAATGGCCTGCCGCTTAAGGTCGTTCGGGACACCTTGTATAATCGGCGAGTTGTACAGAAATCCCTGAGAGCGAATACCAATATTTGTAGCAAAGCCCAGTCCCTCCGACCGCTTCGAGCCCTGTGCAGCTAGGTTGCACGCGGGGATCTTCGCTAGCTCAAGCAGACCTCCGGTCTGATTCAAAAACTGAGCCGCTGTCTCCGGTCCGATCAAGGCCGCCAAGTTGGGAGCGATCTGGCTCATTCGCGACTGGATGCTCTCTGTAAGTGCCGTACGTTCGCGATCGAGCTTCAGGATCCGTTCGCATGTATCCATCACGGTCTTGAGTTCGGACTCGGTCATCTCCCGGCCTCGGGTGGTGGTACCCTCCACGGCCACAACCATCAAGGATGGCCCATCCAAGATCGACCTCAGTGGCACGCCAACCATGTTATCTGGCGAGGTCGACAGAGCCTTGATATCGTTGAGCGGGCCATTTTTCAGAATAGCGACAGTTTTCGCGTAGTCGATCGGGGTAGTCACGAGCGTCTCGAGCTCAGGAAATCGGATAGAGTAGTGATCGCGCAGCACTTTGTGTAGACGAGTCAGTTCGTCGGCGGTCGACAAGGCAACGTCAAACTCGTTGGTGAGCTCAGGCGCTTGTGCCAGCTGCTCCTCATCGACAGCTTCCTCTTCGAGGCCATCGCCAGCCTGAAGATCCTCGTCGTCCTCTTCGAAATCTCTCAAAAGATCCTCCGCGTTTGACATGATGGGTAATCGGCAGCGTGACCAGCAGACAAGCTGTGTAGGTCCGCAAAGTAGAAGCAAGGCCGCGTAGATGAGATGCAGGTGAAGTTCGAGGTTTGGTTTCGCCGCCACACGGACTGGGCTTAGCAGGCCTGAGCTGAGTCAGCAACGCGGTGGCTGGGGGTGGCGCCAGAGACCAACACCGCAGCTTGTCCGACTTTGGATCGCAGCATTCATTCGGAATCTGGAATCAGCATCAACCTCGACTACCGCCCGGTCGCCAGCACAACGCCTTTGATTTGGGATTTCTGGACGTGTTATCAGTTCAGCCGGCTTTATTCTAGCCCTACGCGCACACCAGAACTCTCGGTGGCCTTGTCCGGCTCGATCTATACCTCATTTACCGATCGATTATCGTCGCATAAACTATACCACGATGGAGTCGTCACGCGGCCCTCCCAGGGTCAAGAACAAGGCCGCGGCGCCCGTCCAGATCTCAGCGGAGCAGCTGCTTCGCGAGGCCGTGGACCGGCAGGAGCCCGCATTGCAGGCGCCGACGCAGCGCTTTGCCGACCTGGAAGAACTGCACGAATATCAGGGCCGCAAGCGAAAAGAATTCGAAGACTATGTGCGTCGGAACCGAATTAACATGAACAATTGGATGCGCTATGCGGCATGGGAGCTAGAGCAAAAGGAGTTCCGCCGGGCGCGCTCAATCTTTGAACGGGCGCTGGACGTCAGCCCGACCTCGGTGGTTCTGTGGATTCGGTACATTGAGTCGGAGATGCGGAATCGCAACATCAACCATGCCAGGAACTTACTCGACCGTGCGGTGACGATCTTGCCTCGGGTGGATAAGCTGTGGTACAAGTATGTCTACATGGAGGAGACGCTGGGCAACATTGCGGGCACACGGCAGGTCTTTGAGCGGTGGATGTCTTGGGAGCCGGAAGAGGGAGCTTGGAGCGCCTATATCAAGCTGGAAAAGCGGTACAATGAGTTCGAGAGGGCGCGCGCGATCTTCCAGCGGTTCACGATTGTTCACCCCGAACCACGCAATTGGATCAAGTGGGCTCGGTTTGAAGAGGAGTATGGAACGAGCGATCTCGTGCGGGAGGTGTATGGAATGGCGATCGAGACGTTGGGAGAGGACTTTATGGACGAGAAGCTGTTCATCGGCTATGCCAAGTTCGAGGCGAAGTTGAAGGAGTATGAGCGTGCTAGGGCGATTTACAAGTATGCTTTAGATCGACTTCCTCGCTCAAAGTCCATGGCGCTTCACAAGTCCTATACGACGTTTGAGAAACAGTATGGTGACCGGGAAGGCGTTGAGGACGTGATTCTTTCGAAACGCAGAGTCCAATACGAGGAGCAACTGAAAGAAAACTCGCGGAACTATGACATATGGTTTGACTTTGCCCGGCTTGAGGAGACCTCGGGCGACCCCGACCGAGTACGCGACATCTACGAACGCGCGATCGCTCAAATACCACCATCGCAGGAGAAGCGGCACTGGAGACGGTATATCTACCTCTGGATATTCTACGCCATTTGGGAGGAACTGGAAGCTAAGGACGCCGAGCGTGCGCGCCAAATCTACAACGAGTGTCTCAAGTTGATTCCCCACAAAAAGTTTACCTTTGCCAAGATCTGGCTCATGAAGGCGCAGTTTGAGATCCGTCAGATGAATCTCCAAGCCGCTCGCAAGACGCTCGGCCAGGCCATCGGCATGTGCCCGAAGGATAAACTCTTCCGGGGATACATTGATCTAGAGCGCCAGCTGTTCGAGTTCGTGCGGTGCCGGACGCTGTTCGAAAAGCAGATTGAGTGGAATCCTTCCAACAGCCAGTCGTGGATCAAATATGCCGAGTTGGAGCGCGGGCTGGACGACACCGACCGTGCACGAGCCATTTACGAGCTTGGGATTGACCAACCAACTCTCGATATGCCCGAGTTGGTGTGGAAGTCGTACATCGACTTTGAGGAGTACGAGGGCGAATACGACCGGGTCCGCCAGCTGTACGAGCGTCTGCTGGAGAAGACAGACCACGTCAAGGTGTGGATCAACTACGCCCGCTTCGAGATCAATGTTCCCGACGAGGAGGAAGAGGAAGAGGAAGAGGAGCGGCCGATCAGCGAGGATGCCAAGCGTCGTGCTCGGGCCGTTTTCGAACGAGCCCACAAAGTGTTCAAGGAGAAGGAGCTCAAGGAAGAGGTAAGCTGTCGTCAACGTTCCTTTTCTGACATATCCCTGACTAACCATGACACAGCGCGTGGAACTGCTCAATGCTTGGCGGTCGTTCGAGCACACGCACGGTTCACCAGAAGACATCGACAAGATCGAGAAGCAGATGCCCCGGCGAGTCAAGAAGCGGCGCAAGTTGGACGACGACCGGTACGAGGAGTACATGGACTATGTATTCCCGGCGGACGACCAGTCAGCGGCAAATCTGTCGAAGCTGCTGCAAAGAGCTCACCAATGGAAGCAGCAACAGCAACAACAAGGGGATGGAGCTTAGATCGATGTACCAGGGTAGTTCTATACATAGCTGGGGAGTTAATGGCATCACGAGGTGTATCATGTCAGTAGTGATAGCTTTTGCATCGGTTCAGACGTGCGGTTACCAATTTTTTGTAGCACAAATCCATCCTCTGGCACTCTGTGGACTCCGTCTGTCTAGTGCAGTACTCGATAGTCACATAATTGCCCGTGATCTAAATGCTCAGATAATGAACATATCAACCAACTTCCTCTTACAGAGCCTTAAACGTTATGCCTCAGCCAGAACAGGGGACGATGGCGCATCTGGGAGCGCGTCAGACTGAAGATCTGGAGGTGGCCGGTTCAAGCCCGGCTCGTCCCATTCTTTTTTTCCCCATTTTTGACTTCGGAAGTCAAGGAAATTACAGTTATAATGAAGGCAACAGTGAATGCACTGGATAAAGAACAGACTACATACTGTAGGATAATATACAACCACAATTACTATCGTGAAGAAGTATCAGGACTAGGATCAGAATGCGCAATACTCATCTTACCATCTTTAAACTACTAGCAGCAACCCTCATTTGGTAGTCTTTCCTCTGGTTGCCCGGCGTCCTCTTATTTTCTTCGTCTCTTCTTCCCCTTTCTCCTCTTCTACCTGCTGGCCTGACTTTTTCCCTGCTGCTCCTCTTGTTCTTCGTGCTCGCTTGGGTGCTGGTCTTTCCGTATCTTCATCTGCTCCTTCATCATCCTCCTGCTTCCCTGGGCTTCCTTCTATAATCTTTCCCACCTCTTCTCCCTGTGTCTCTTCCTCCACTCTTTTGCCCTCTTTTTGCTTCTCTCGTCGTTCTCGTTCCCATTCAGCCTGGTGCTTCGCCATTACCTCCTGTTTCTCTCTGTAGACCTCACGCGCCTCAGCTTCCCGTTCTTGTTGCAACTCGTGGTACACTTCTTCTGTACAGTCGCCATCCTCAATCACTGCGACAGCCTGAGCCCATGATTCTAATCCCCCGTCGAGGATTGCCGCTCCCGTGCGTGACACTGCAGGTTGCAAGATGAACAGAATACGATGTCCGTCCAGTCTAGGCTGGTGCGGCAGGAGAATATGACGGTCCTCTGCAGTCACGACTTGATCCCCTCCCGAGAACAAGGGCGAGGCCAACTTCGTGAGATTTCGATACGTACAGATACCATGGGAAGAGCCGAGACTGATAGCCAACTTTTCGGCTTTCTCGTAGAACTGGACAAGCTTTTCCTCCCGCACAGCGGTGTCTTCACAGTTTTCAAGTAGCATTTGAAATGGTGGATGTTTCAGCATGGCGGAAGCGAATGATCGAGTCAATCCCTCACGTCGACTCTTTGTATGCCGGCCCATCTCAGTGTTGTTGGCCTGTTTATCATTGACGGAGTTCGCAAGACGAACGGTCTCGGTCTTCCACAGGCTGGCAGACTTGGGATTCACTATTCAATAACAAGTCAACAGTGAGACTAGGCGGTTAGGGAACCTAGGTACGTGAAGATATTGGTGGCCTCACCGATCAGAAACTGCTCATACAGATGCTGCAGATGTTGTGCAAATGACAGCGAACTCTGTGCTTGAGGCTCAACGTCTATCGCCTCTGTCTTGCCCTCAAAGTACCAAAAAAGGATTCTCGAAGACTTTATCGAATATGTCCTTTACGAGCATCGTTCGGGCGAGCACAAGGGGTATGAAAGTACGGATCGGATACGGCAGAGACTTTAGAAAAGTATCCCAGTCCAAATCCTGTACACAGTAGCCAACCAGGCTCTGGAGAATACTTCGTTTCTCACCGGGAGCGAATTCGGCCAGCGCAGCCGTATCTCTTTTCACATAATCATCCGCCCACCAGTTCGCCGTGATGAAGAGAGAGTTAAACGCATTCTTGTAATCGATGATAGGCTTTGGCCAGCCGCGCCCCCCAAAGACTGCCAGCCGCATTTTTTCTTGACGGTCTCTCTCTAACTCATCTATTTCAGCCTGCAGATGATCGATCTTGACCTGGAGTGCATCGATATCTTTATATCTCTCTGACTGGTTCAGGGTTGGAGCCGGGTTCGTGTCGTCGGGAACATGGGGCGGCGAAGATGCTTTGGAGGATGGTGCCTTAATGATGAAGGGGATAAGTCAGAGACCAGCTGACGAATGCAAAACTTCCGAGATCAATATGCTCACCTTGACTTCCTTTCTTTTTCCCATGACGCCGAGACGATGATGAATTTCGAGCTTGAAGGGTTCCTTTCCTGATAGCTGAGTGATGAGAGAAGTAGAATCGAACCCTGGGCAGGAAGTAGGGTGATACTTAAGAGATTTTGGAACAAACAACCGCGATGAAAGAGCCGGACTTGATGAGCAAATATGTTGTCCATAACGGGGCAAAGGGGGCTTCTTTGTCCTGTTTTCTTCCTTTCTTCTGGCTCTCTTCTTCTGGCTCTCTTCTTCTGGCTCTCTTCTTCTGGCTCGCCTTACCTACTAACCTGTTCTCAAACGGACTGTACGAGCATACCGGCCTATGATATCTCGTTGGGTCTCAAGCGATGAAAAACCTTCCGAGACATTGCAACCTTCTTAGGCCTATCAGCTCCCTGGCCGCCAGGCCGGAGGTGGCGGGTTTCTGAGACGCTTTGGCCTGGGAACCCGACCCATCGAGCATGACGAGCTGCAAGAGAGCCACTATTGAGGGCTTGGGGAGGGACCAACAGACGGTGATAAATACCCCATCCCCATTCCCATTCCCAGGTTCCTCATCTTGCTTTCTCGTTAACTTTCCTGTCTTCATTTCTTAACATCTGACTCTAATCATCGTTCATCCAAACTGCTTGTCATCGATCCATTTACCTCATCTTCTGTACCCACTTCTGTGCACCTTTGCCCGTCAACTCTCATTATGGCCCACTTCACAAATAAGATCGTCGTAGGTGTGGATGTTGGTATAACGTTCACTGGTGAGTGTCGGCATTTGAACCAGGAGCTTCGTGCAGGAACTAAGTGATTCCAGGCGTCGTTGTAGCCCATATGATACCGAACGAAGAGCCCGAATTTCAGGTCATCGAGGATTGGCCTGGAAGAAAAGCCTTAAAAGTGCCGACAAACATAAGCTACCCGGGAAGGGAGCCTCGGTGGGGCTGGTGTGCCTACACCTATCCCCCAACTTACGCATGGTTTAAGCTTTTATTAGACCCTAGAGGCCGCCCTACTGGGCCCCTGCCCGAGTCGTTTGCAAGCTTGACATATCAACATCTGCTACAGGAAGCGCCGGGCAAGACCGCCGTGGACATGGTCGGAGATTTTCTCGGACGGATACGTCAGTTCATCCAAGACTATTTGACATCTCTTTGTCTTCTTACCGACAAGACGCTTGTACAATTCCGTTTCTCTACGCCCGTAGCCTGGGAAGAGGAAGCTCAAATGGCCATGCGGACGGCCATTTCACAAGCCGGATTCCACACTATAGGTCTGGAGAACGTTTTTCTCAGTTCTGAATCGGATGCGTCGGCCCGCTATGTGTTAGAGCAGAAAAGCGATATGATCCAGGTTAGTGAAGGGCTGCGAGGGATCCAGGGAGACCGAACTCGCTGACGTGGGCATTCTGTACAACAGGTCGGCGAAATATTTTGCATCTGCGACATAGGCGGATGCACCATTGTGAGTATCTCCCCAGCAGAGACTTCCAAAATGGTTCCCTGACCATTGCCTAGGATTCAGCCTGTTACCGGGTGGTGTCAAAAACTCCAGCTTGGGTGCTGGAACCCTTGAGTAAATCCTCTGGTATGTCTAGCTTCGACTTGTGTCAGTTAAGTTCTCTTCTCACATTCATAGGTCACATCGGTGGTGCAATTCAGGTCGATGTGCTCTTTCTTGCGAAGATGTGTGTAAGATTTCCGGAGGTGTTCGCCGAAGAATTCGATAGTAATGGTGGTATGGTAGGCTAATTTATGGCTAAATTTACGGAACTGAAAGAAAATTTTGATGGCACTGGGGGAATCCGTAGGCTGGTTTTTACCATGAATGTGGCTTCACTCCCTGATGACGCTCACTGCCATTATGACGCTCAGACTGGAGAGGTCCTACTTTCTGTCGGCGATATGGAGGGTTTCTTTGAGCCGACCATTAAGAGTTCTATCCAGATGATGGGCGATCAACTCAACGAGGTTGATATGATGTGTCGATAAATATGGAGGCCATCAGGTCTCCCACTTGTTTATCACTGGAGGGTTCGCTGCCTCTCCTTATGCTCAGAGCGTGTTCAAGGTCTTCTTTGAGCAGCGAAAGGTGCAGCTAACCGTCCCGGACAACCCTGCCATTGCGACGGCCTACGGGTCGGCCCTTCTAGGTGTTTTCGATGTGTCATATACCATGGTGAATTGCGCCCGCACTTACGGAATTCACCATGACGACTTCATGCCATTCCTCAAAAAGGCAGGCCGGGAGCGACCCATAAAAGAGCGATTGGACCTGATGCACAGCAAAGAAAAGGCGCCGATCACCTGGATACTCAAGAAGAATAACCAGTACCAGGCGGTTGAGAAGTACACCTGGGGATTCGAGCTTCTGCATCAGCACAACATGCCGTTGATCAAACCGATTGCTATCTACTCAGTCGACGACCCCAGCCCACGCTCGAAGCCCGAATTGCTCAACCCGGTTCATTCAAGTCTACTCGACTATGTTCAACTCGATCTGTCTCAGGTTGACTTAACCCACCACCCTCACATAAATGACAATGAGGGGCACACATTCTTCCAAATCCTTATTAATGTACAGGCCACCCTCTGTCTCAAGAAAGGGGAGTTGAGCTTCCAATGTTTAGTAGGCGAAATCAATTGTGGCAGTTGCAAGGTCTATACAGTTTGGGCATAAATTGCTCAAGATGTCGCTGCGCGGCCCAGCTGGCTAGCTGGATGGTTGGGTTTTCAACAAAACATGGATGAGCAAACGCTGCACCCGGTTTGTTCAGCCTCGGTAAACCGCTTTACTGTAGCGTGTAGCGTGTCTTCAAATATTGTAATTCGTTTGTTGCCTTTTTCGCGATTTCTTTCTTCTTTCTAAGTTTTGATTTGCCATCTTCTCCGTTCATCTTCTTGTTTCACTCACACTCTTTCTCTTATCCCTGAGACTTCCTTTTTCATATTTGATTTTATTCTTTATTTAATTTTATTATTTTTTATTTTTGATATTTCCATTACTCGTTTATTTAGTTTCTAATGAAATGACCGCGAGACTGTTTTTTTGGAGGATATTTCTTTCTTTGAGTATTCATCGGATCAGTCAGGCAGGACCCAGTATGGAGTAAACCAAATTTTTATCTGAGTCCTGAAATCAACATGCTTCGCTTTAATTGCGTCCTCCTGTATCAGTAAGCTGATACGAACATTAATCTCTCCCCATGTTATCGTGGACTGTTGTCAAGGGGTGAATGAACCGACTGTAAACATCCACATCAGCATACTGGGTGGCGGAGGCAATGCTTAGAGAGAGTCCTTGGGACAAAGAATGAGAACGACAGGACCAACTCATCTCAGACAATGCCCACTAAAGCCTACCATGATGCAAATAGTTATGGCACCCTCATAAAGAAACGTCGACTCTCAGTCTCACTAATATTTCTTTTCGGTGTGCGTGCATGTTGTACCGCAGCTTGTTTAGTAAAGTTTGAATTGTTCACTTTCTTTTTCACTTTTTTTTTTCCCACCCCCAAAGGCCATCATTAATTCTGTCGAAGTTACGGCAGTGCTAATAGTTTCATTACTGTCAGCTCCCAATTCTCGAATAATTACTCTGCTAGTTTCAATGTGACGCAGTCGTTTCCCTCTCGAGTCTGCCCTAATAAGCAGGATTTTCCCCCAAAATTTCTAACAACATTTAGAAGATTCTTACTGTTCATATGTGATTATTAATCTTGCTAGCCATCGCGGAAGCTGGAAGATCTCAAGATGAAGAAACAATCTTCGATATGAGTATCATTACATTTTACCTTGTTGGCCGTACAAACACTAATTCAATTTGCCACAAGATGCACATGTTGAAAAAGCAGCAACAGGAAAGATAATAATTAATAGTAAAAATAGAAAGAATACCAATACTGAGCTTATGTAATTGCCACAAGTCCAAGTTCAGAAATCACACTTGCTGTTAATGGTAGATAACCGGACATCTTTGACAGGGTGAAGGAGGGTCGAGGGGACGCCGCAAACCCTGTCTTTGTCGGGCTTCATCCTATATTCGTCACATCGAACATTAATAGCTACCTTTGATGTAGAGTTTAATAAAGGAGAAGGTGGTGGGGGGGGAGGCGGCTGTGTAGTGTTCTAAACAAACAGCAGATCCATTTACCACCTCCCATACAACTTGTCCCCCTCAAATCACGGCGCGAGCATAAAGTACTAGTAGTACGAAAGTCCCCAAAATCTTATTTCATTGGACCTGTAAGAACGGGATATTCGGAGACTTGTCACTCCGAGCATTTGACTCCAGAATTGAAACCAATCCAATCCAAACTCTCCGGCGGCACCTCCTTGGAAACATTTTCTCGTATGGATATGTTGGATGTGGTTATTACTTCGAAGATTTTGAAGATAGAGGCCAAAAATGGAAATTCTCCTCCTGTCTGTTGTGTAAGGCTCGTTTATTACTGATTATATCATTCACTGTATAGTAATTCGTCTCCCGTGGATTTGCGGATAAAAGTGGTATTACGTAGTTGCTCTAGGGCAGGACAACGGCTCTGATTCGGGCTTCTTAGGCATTTGTGTATAGCCGAGCAGCATTGCGCTAGAGACACCGAATTTATCGATATCATTGTTAAATTTCATCCCATTTTACTACTTGCGTGAGATAGATTGATAATGAATGACTTGGTAAATTGCTTTGCCGTAGAAAGAGAAGCAAAGTTCCTAATGAGGATGGTTTGTAATGAATAGGAGTGATGAGGCGAGGAATATACAGAAATAACGAATCACTGCATTAAAACATTCGACAGTCTGGGGCAATTATAGACAAAACGATATATAACAAAAGATACTACAGACACAGTCCTGAACTTATCTCCCTTATTCTTCTTCCGTCTCAGCCTCTTCAAGGATTTTTGCAGAAGGCTTTGGTCGCTCTCGCTCATGATCTTCCTCGGTGTAGTCACCATGTTCCACCAATAGCTCGGCTTTATTCAAGACGTTTTCGTCACACCTCAGAGTCCTTAGCTTTAGTATTACAGCCGGCTGGGTTATACCTAGGATGCGACGGCCAGCCAATCTGGCATCGTCAGCAGCATTACCCCGGACATTATGGAGGTTATGGACTGTCGCTTCGTGGGATCTCGGATCAAAGGTGGTTCCCATAGTCGGCAGTGTCTTATACACACAATGTCCCTGATTGGAGCCGAGGGTGATTGCTGTCTCATCAGCAAATTTGCATAACTCCAGAAGACTGTCCTCTCGCTTCGTCGCTTCGTCGCAATCCACACTTTTTAATAGCCTCTGGAAAAAGACGTCGGAAAGTAAGGTGGAGGCGAACAAAGCGACAGCGTTTGTGCGATATTCCTTTGTCTGCCGACCGAGCTCGAGATTGGGTGCTTGGGATACCTTGACCGAATTTGACAGACGGACAGTTTCTTTATTCCAAACGGTGGCTCTGGGGCCATTTGCTGCAGTCCTGGTCAGCATCAGATGAGGATGATAGAAGGATGCGGAAGAGAAGTTCCCACTTTCTAGAAACCGTCGGTACAGATGTTGCAGATTCTGTGTACGGGAGACTGAACCCGTCGTATGATCCTGCCGATCGAGACCTTCTTCTTCAAGGTACCAAAATGGGTTGACAAAGAACTTATCCACGATGTTCTTTGTCAAGATACTCTGAGCGAGCACCTCCGACATATACAGAGAGAAAGGGTAGGGAAGAGACTTCATCAGTGTATCCCATTCCAAATCTTGGACCCAATAGCCTTCTAGGCTATGAATGATGGCTTGCTTTTCCAAGTCATGCAGTTCAACGGTATCAGGCATACCTTGCCGGGCATGTTGTTGGCACCAATATTCTATGTGATACATAACCGAGCGGATCCGGTCCCCCAAGACCTTGAAATCATAATCTGGCCAGCCCTTGGCCCCGGCAGTAAGCATCTGCGTTTGCAACTTGATGTCGAGCGAAGCTTTTCCCTGAAGAATCTCCAGTTTGTCCCGGAGGAGGGCAACTTCGGCCTTGAGGGCTTCGACGTCCTCAATCTGGGGTGAGCTTTCGTCTTCTGAAACATGACGGTCGGAATTACGGTCGGTATCGGCGGGGGAGGATGCCTCCTATAAGAAAGAAGTTTAATCAGCGTGTGCCCGATGTCTGCATTTTAGGATTTACAAGAGGGTCTTTGAGTCTGAGCCCGAGAGAATATTTACCTGAACAGAAGTCTTATCCATGTCGGCGGTACGGAGCTGTGCAGAGAAGGAAAGCTGAGGAAGACAGGTAAATGAGAAGTAGACGATGAAATTAGAGAAAGACCAAGGGGCAATGAAGAAGTAATTGTAACGTGGGGAGACGATGAGAAGGCGTTAGAGAAACCAGGAATTGAAAAGAGGTCCAGTGGCTTTGTTCCCCGTTCTTCCCATTGACAAAGCAACACGCAAGATGGAGCATCTAGACCTTCAAAGGTGTAACTCACTTCTCTCCCATTCTCTCTATTACGCCCCTCGTTCTCCTGATACCTTCTACCCTGAGACAGCTGAGTGAGAACAGGCCTATCAGGTATGCGAGGTCTCCAGACTAGTGATCAGCCAGCCTCGTATCTGCCGGGACGGCCAGTTTTCCCTCCGAGACAATTGCCTGCCCTCTTCAGAGAGCTAGCAGACGGTTTATGTGTTGGGCAGAATGGGACACATGAAAGGGCAATACAGTCTATCTCTGCTTTCTCCTCCTTTTCCCCCTCCTCTTGGATGCTTTTGAGTGTCAGCGATATCTCCCACTTCCACACCCCAACCCCAGCCCCCAGTTCAGGATTGCCATTTTCAAGTCCCCTTATCATATGAGTGTTCGTTACAGTCAATATACCAAGGTCTACAAGCGAGCCCTAAGTTGAGCCAGTAACAATATGTCACAGGCCAAGTCAAAATTAGTCTGTGGCATTGACTACGGCACGACGGGTACCGGTGAGTTGACGGTTCCCAAACTTTTATACATCATGCACGAGGCTAACTGTACCTAAGCCGCTGCTTGGGGCTATGGTACTGACGAGCAAAGCATAGATTCACCCATCTATCAAGTGGATGAATGGCCAGTTCAATCCTGGGCCAAACTGCCATCGACAATGCAGTACCCAAGTGGCATGCAACCTCGATGGGGAGTGGAGGCTACACCTGAGCTCGAAACTTTCAGGTGGACCAAACTCCTGTTAGACCCAGACTTGGAGTCAACAGATTTCCGGGACGAGGAATTGGAGAGGGTATCAAGACAACAGATCATGCGGCTGCCAGCCGGAAAGTCGGCCGTGCGTGTCGTTGCCGACTACCTCAGCGGGATCCGTAACCACCTGGAGCAGTCGTACATTTTTAGTCAACCAAACATCAAAAAGGAGTACTGGTTTTCCATTCCGGCGGGCTGGTCCAACGATGCACAAGTGCGGATGAGTGAGGCTATCCACTTGGCCGGGTTTGGTCAAAAACCGAATGAGGAAGTGTGCCTTGTTACTGAAAGCGAGGCGTCCGCGATATCCATCCTAGAGGCATCTGGGGAACGAAGAAAGGTTCGTGCGTGGGCCTACTTGACCTCAGGGAATATTTCTGGCTAATGAAAGATTGTGTCAATAGTCCGGAAGCACATTTTGCGTGTGTGATGTGGGCGGGGGCACGGTTGTGAGTAGAATATGCGCGATTGTTCAACGTTTCAAATCCTGACAAGAAGCTAGGACATCGCCTGCTATATGATCACGGATGTAACCGCAACATCGTATTCACTCACGGAACTGAGCAGTGCCATAGGTAAGGATGTTCCTTCACTGGTTGGTCTACAAACGAAGATCTAATGCATCCACCATAGGCCCCAAGTCTGGGAGTACCATCATTGACAGAGAGTTCTTGAAGCTCATGAGACATCGCTTCAACGCCTCCTTCGTAAATCCGTTAAACGACGACAAATCTGATCGCAGGGAAAGGCTCATGAACGATTTCAGAAAAAGAAAGGAAAAGTTCACTGGAGATGGAAGTAACCATCGTCTTAAATTCCGGATGGAATGCTTTACGTCGCAATGGTATGACTCAACGGCAGGTCATATAATCTTGTCCGACAGCGATATGCGGGCATTTTTTGGCACTGTTGTCGGCCAAGTCTTCCATCATGTGAACGATCAGGTGGACAAAGCCACTCGTGGCCACTTCAAGATCGACGTACGTTCAGGTTCTGAGTAGTCCCCTTGATTCTAAGCTAACTGACCTGCAGGAATTGTTGATGACTGGGGGGCTGATGCGCTCTAAATTTGCGCGGGAGGCATTTTCGGAGGGGTTAAAAGATGCAGGATTTTCCAGGATCTTGTTTTCCGAAGCACCGTGAGTTTCAGAGGTTTTGAGGCGTGTGCTACATGCTGATCCAAAGGCAGTGAACTATCCGCATCTCTCGGTGCTGCGCGAAAGGCCCTGAGCGGCATCGTCACGAAGAACCAGACATGTAACAAGAGTTACTTCATCGAATGCTCAGGATTACGGGAGGAACCCGGAATATGTCTGCAAGCTTTCATTGATGAGCCCGATGCGCCCGCTAAACCCCAACAGATTTTGGTCAAGGTAAGTTGTTGGAGAAGAGAGAGAGAGAGAGAGAACATTCTTCTCACTTGCCTTCTCGATAATGAGGTGCTCTTTGCTAACTCCTCACCAGGGCCATGTCTACGAGGAAGATAAACCATACAAGACTGTATTTCACCTATATAGTCGCCCGGGGGAGCCCCCTGTCAAAACGTTCTTTCTGAAGATGAGCGATGGCCAAAGTAAGCTGTGTCCCACCATGCTACCAATAACAGCACTGACTCTGGAGCTACGAAACTTGCAGATTCGCGCGTACTGGCCCGGTTGACCTGCAATTTGTCTGACATACCCACCGACGAACGCGCCCTCCAACCTGCTGCTGCAGGCGGTGTATACTCGCATCAATGCATCTTTGTGACTGCGACATTTCGTGTGAAGGGGTACCTGGAAATCAAAGTGCATACTAAATGTAAGGTGTTGGCCCAAAAAAGGGTTCCTAGAATATGGAGTGAGCGTGCGGGTAATTGAAAGGGTGAGTCTCTCTCGTGCGATTTGCGGACTGTTATGCGATGAGTGGTAAGTATGTGTTTCAAAACATCCCATATAAATTGGTATCTGCTGGAGTTGTCTTGGAGTTTGGCTTTATCTCTTTTCTGTCCTGTTCTTTTCTTCTCTCCCATCCGACTATCTGCTTTTCTATCTCCCTAATGTTTAATATCTTTACTATCAATGATTCCAGTTCCTTTGTTTTTTTTTTTTTTTTACTTTGATTTTCCTCCACTCTAACTTGGTCTCTTTCTCTACTTTAATATATAAATCTTTTTTCGGGCCTATTGTTTTCTATCTCCTACTACTACTGTACTTAGATTGCCAACATTGATCATTTTCGTCTGCAAAGGTACTTAGTATATATTATGCCAGTACTTTGATTGAAGTCGAAGTCGCGATGGTAGTAGCCACTACAACTGACTACTAAGTCGCGGTACTATTCCTAGTAGTACTTCTGTGCTCCTTCAATAACTGGACTAGGCAATCTTACTTGAAATTCCCATAACCAGTAGTATTATAATTATAATAATCTCAATTTGTTGTCATGGTTGTTCTCATCTCAATTGGTATAATTAGTTACTATCTAGTCCTTAATTGGTTTAGTCAAGTATTTAGTTAACTAACCAAGTTAGTTACAGTAGTTAGTTATGATGGCAGGCCGGGGATTACGTCAGTCCCGGCGTGGGTTTAAGTGCCTGAGGCTTGCAGAGCTATCCACCAATCAGCAATGTGATGCATTCCCAGTGGGGCTGATGAAACGGCCACGAGTCATGTGAGAATTTAGGATGATACAAAGTAGATACTTATCTACATAGTGGTCCGCCGCCTATAAATAGATGGGACTGATGATGTAGGAGAGTGTTCGGCAAGGTCAGATGTGGAAATTGGTATCTCTTCTCGCGACGGGAGTTTTCTCCGTCAGCAGTAAATACTCAAGTAAATTCTGTAGCAGTAAAAATAATAACTGTTGTGTACCTGCATATCCAATGCTGGCGGGTGTGCCTGACTAGTCCCGCCACAACCAATAATCGGGCAGTTGATCCCGGTCGGGCGCACGAGGGATGATAATGATAATGATAATGCATCATCATCAACAACCATTAACTATATCATAACCTCTTTGGGTTATGATACCTTCAATAGGGATGTTGCTGACTGGTTTCATCTCACCGAACCATCCGGATACTAGTAGTATCTACTATCTATCTACCCCGAGGATACTAATGACGGGGGGTCAGCACAAATTATTACTGTGGAGACTCACCGTTTAATTGCTTTTCTCCCTTTCGCACGTTCTGTCGGACATAATCTTTATTAAATATACTCCCGAGCAAGGCAGCACCATTTCTTTTGGCCCGATGCGATCGTGGGAAGGTTCGGGAACTTTTTTCTTCCTGCTTCCTTTCTTTCCTCTCCCTCTCTGATCATCATCATCATCATCATCATCATCATCATCAGTCAGCCTTGAGTACCATGGATGCAAGACCCAAGGGTCCAATTCCCACGGCAGGATGACATTGGGGGCCCAAGGAAGGGGGAGGGTTGGGTCACTTGGTGCAACCTGCATGACCTAATTTAGTAACCAGTAGAACAAGTTGACCAACTAATGGTATCTATTGTTCATGATGAGAAGGAAGATTGATGATTGTTGGCACGTTCTGAAGTGCCTGCCTGCCTGCAGTGACAAGGGTGGTTGGGGGGGAGGAAGTTTCTTGACCAGCCTTGCAGCTTCATGCAGGTACATTCCCTTTCACTTCTGTCTGTCCCTCCCCTCCTACGGTCGCGCGACTCATGTCAAACAGATGATGGTTTCGCGTAAAATTCGGGGAGTAAGTGCGCAAGAAGAGTCGTAGTCTAGCTATCACAATCGGTCACTTGTTGATTTATTGGAAGAAAATCAATGGTCGTCAGCACAGATGTTAATTAGATGGTGTAGTGTACTAACTAACTAACTAAATAACTAACGAGGTGGTGGTCGCTCCTTCCCAATTCTTCCCATCGCCGCCTCCTCCTTTTTCGCTCGCTCCTTCCATTCTCTACTCTCATCACTCTCACTCACTCACTCTCTCTCTCTCTCTCCCTTCCTTCTTCTTCCTCCCTTCCCCTCCTCCTCCTCCTCCTTCTTTCTTATCCAAAACGTGCTGTGCACTAGTGTTTCCCTCTACTTCTTCTTTTCACGTTCGCTCTCTTTTTGTTGTTGTATCCTTTACCCTCACCCCCCTCGGTTCACTGAACTCTCCACCAGGGAGAAAAAAAGGGTGAGTTTCTCGGCTGCCCTTCCTAGTGCTGGTCTAAGCTGCCCGCCGGCGTTTCACCCTCCACCCCCAATCCAAATCCCTCCTCGCCCTCTCTCTCTCCTGATGCTCTCGTCCCTCCTTCTCCCATCCCATCCCATCCCATCCCCTCCGTTCGCTGGCTTTTCGCTTCCTTCTCTGCCTGACTCGGTCTGGCTTTTGCTCTCCTTCGTCGCCCTTCTCTTTCCTTTCCTTTCCTCTCCTTCTTTTTCACGTTTGCTGCCGATTTGATATCGTGCACTCCGTCCATCGCTTTCTCTTCGCAAACACCCTCCCCCGTAAAGCCTAACCTTCCCAATTGACACGCTCTTTGCCAGGTCGTCGTTCGTTTTTCACCCACTCAACGTTTAGCCCCATCTTTCCCAAGCAGATCAATCTTCTGGATTTCCATATCTATCATCGCATTTCTGTGCTCTACCGGGACAATTTCCTTCAGATATCGCCCTCTCTCGCTCGCTTTCGAATCATACGTTTCCCAATCACAGCTCCGATCCGCGATCATCGCCTCCCCCTCGGTTGCTCTCTGCACCTGAGAACACGACCCTCTACCGTGTCGATCATGCGATAGTGCTCCGGCAGTCATTCTTCATCCTTTCTCCGTCCTGACGCCTGCGTGCTGAACCCCTCGGACGGCTGGTTGTTTCCTGATCGTCTTCGGCTGGTACATTCGAAGAACTTTTTACTTTTCGCCCTTCTCCCGCACATTCGACATGCTTGTTCCGAAACCTCTTGTGGATCTGGAGGGTCACTGCTCCGCTGTATACAACAACACTCTCTACACCTACTCCGCCAATGGCTTCATGTCGATACCCCTCGAGCGCAATGGAAATTGGACCTCATTGACCATGGGTGAGGCCGTCTCAGACGCAGCGTGTGTGATAGGTGGCACAGACGGCGATGAGACCAAGCAATCTCTCTATGTCATTGGCGGATCCGGCTCCTCAAGTCAGCCGGGCTTGCAGCGATACTCGTTTAAAGACACGACGTGGACCACCATTCAACCCCCGCAATCGGTCATGGGGAACCGTACTCACCACAAGGCCGTCTACCTGTCGAACTCTTCCTCCATTTTGGTCTATGGGGGCCACCAGACCGACGAAACGGTTGCATCTTCTGACACATACGTTTTAAGCACCGTATCGCCATACTCCATTGCGGCCCACAATGCGACGGAAGCGTCACCGGCCGTCAACCCTGTTCTGTTGCCATGGAATGATCGCGAGGCAGCGTTGGTCGGCGGTACCACAACCCCGAAGAAAGTGCACCTATTCAACCCGAGTGCGGGCTGGTATGGATCCAACGTGACTCTGTCCCAATCGCTGCCCAGTGGCGTGCAGTGCGCGATTCTCGAAGGATCCGACGGAAGCAAGGTGTTGGAGGCATTCGACATGGACGTGGCGCCCAACACGGTCTCGAGCGTGGTGTTGGTGAATTCGTCCGGGAAGGAGCAGAACCCTGCTACCGCCATCAGCTCATTCTCGTCACGCAAACGGAAGAGAGAAATTACCCTCAGCAGTTACCCGACATATGATAGTAGCCTAGCACAGTCCACAACACGGCAGAACTACTCCCTAGCTCAAGGGGAGGATGGCCTAGTAGTGATCTCTAGTGGCAGTGGTACGGACTCCTTGGCCATCTTCAACCAAACCTCCAACAGCTGGGTGAACGCGACGAAATTATTCTACGGTAACGAGAGCCGGCAGCAGATTCTCGGGTCAACCACAACGGCGGCATCTACATCCACAGCAACGTCGACATCCAGCGCATCCAGTGCCGGCGGCGGCTCATCCAGCAACGATGTCGGAACCATAGTCGGCGCCACCCTGGGGGCGATCCTGGGTGTCGCGGCCATCCTGGTGATCATTCTCCTCCTGATCAAGCGCAAGAAGCAGAACTTGAAGAAAGCTCGAGGCGAAAGTGACAAAGATCGCCTCAGCTTCCAGGACCAGGGTGTGGAGCCATTGGCCCAGTCAGCGTACCCCATGGCCAAGAGCCCAGTACCGCTTGCCGCTTCCTCGGTAGACTCGCTTGCAATCTTCTCGGGCAAGGTGGGTGATGAGAAGACCCCAAGGCCGGCTGGTGCCCGCCCTACTCTTGCACAGAATTCGACTCCGCTGAAGTCGAGTCCTCTGACGACCATTCATTCCACCGGAGAACCCTCGTCACCCAGTGTGTACTCGAGTGCTGCCTTTGACAAAGAGATTGAGGCCCAGAGCTCTACCTCGGGGGGTCGACCAGGTGACCGGAGGACCAACGAAGGGTGGAGTCGCTACTTCCAGGACAACAGTGCAACAAGCTTGGTTGGAATGCAATCACAATCTCTCCAGCCCCCACCGTCAACTGCCAAGCCGCAGCCGAAAGGCGCTGCATGGCAAATGAAGACACTCACACCCCTGGATTTTGGATTCTTGGATGAGCCAAAACCTCTAGGACAGGTAATAAGTGGTAGCCCCACAACAGAGCATGCCTCGTCTATCATCTCCTCCGAGGGTCGTCCTGTGGCAATCCAAGAGAGTCAGTCAGCTCGTATTTCTAGCGCCTCGTCGATGAGCGCTGAGCTGGATGGTGACGGGCCCTGGCAACAGCGCAGCTGGGCGGACCGGCCTCCCAGCAGTACCTACAGCAGAAGCTTCTACAACCCCAGCACACATGTGCCTTCAATAGCAGTGCCATCCGAAAGTGACTACCGAACACTCGACCCGTCTCGCACCAACACACGCGGTTCAAGCGTTCTGATACCCGAAGAAGTGGAACCGATGCCGCCACGCCATCCTACCAACGTCAACTCAGACATGAGTTGGCTGAACTTGAATGCCGATCGATGAGCGCTCCCTAGCATCTTCTAGACCGACACACATGACTATCGTTCTCCCCGCAACGTCGCCTCTAGACCCTTTCACCCTCATTTACCCTCATTGATCCTTGCGCCATCACCCACGGCTCTGACCTGATTCCTTCATTGCATTAGCCTGGCTCCTCCATGGTTCTCCTCAGAAGATGCATTCTGTAAAAGTTTCGTTCCCTCCACCTCGTTGGGATGTACAGCTAGCTGCGCTTGACCGTTTCCTTACCTCCATCGTTTCCACATGTTCTCTGCCAGGTTTTCTCCTGTCTAATGGGTGCCTGCACCCCTGCTTGACCGCTCTGCTCATCAACGTATTTGTTGCATCAGTTTTGCTTCCATCCTGCTGGCAAAAGAATCGAGCGTTCTGTTCTCTCTCTTCCCTTGCTGTGCCTGTCCGTCTGTTTTTGTTCGTGCTAGGACACATTCTTCTCCTTACTCGCCTGCCATCGTCATCTTGCATGTAGTAGTACTACTGGCTCGTTTTGGTTCTGCGCTTGCTTGCTTGCTTGCTTGATTGATCAATGATCCAAATTCCTGATTGTTCTGTTGACGATTCCTGCCCCCATCTATTCAGCAGGTGTGTCTGCATGTTGTTTTCTTTTTGAGATATCATACCCGGTGTTGTGCTGTCTTGACTTGTCTTTTAACCCATGTCTTGTGTACGTGTGTGTGTGTGTCTTGTAAATATCTTGTCTGTTGCTGCGCAAAGGGGATGGTCTATAGGACCCCCGTTGAGAGTTTTATGTGCATGCCTGCATGTCCGCATGCCCCGAATGGATTATGCCGTTCATTTTACTGTTCGCTTCTCAAGTAAACCCTGTATGCCTAACAAGCCATGAAAATTTGAAACTGTGTTGCAATACTATCTGTAAGCTACCATAAAGTATCGGAAATAACAATCATACCGATAGAGAAATAAGTGGATGATCAACAAAAGGCAACAAGCATATGAAGACAACAGGCCGTGTACGTATACAACATCAGTAATTAAACTGACAGACATCGAAACATCCAATAAGCGTTATCAATCTGCATAAGAATAACAAAGAAATAGATTGCATAAAAGCACAAGTCATCAATCATCAATCATTATCATAGCACATGTCTGCACCTGGATATCGCTGAATTTTTCTTTCTTTCTTTTTCATTTCAATCTAAGCATATTGTGCGACGGGCGTTCTGGACGATCGTCCTACAGACCGAGATCGAATATCGGTTGCTGACCCGTACTCCGATGGATGATGCTCCTCAATCTCGTCAGGGTATATGGTCCGCGGCTGTCGAGTCGTCGTCGGCCCTTGGCTCTGAACACGGCGGTGTCGGCGCTCTCGTCGTTTGTCGCAGTTTTTGGCAAATTCATGTCGTTCGCGGCGGGCTTCCTCCACATGTTTCCATTCTCCGATTGCACCCTTAATCCCCAGGGCGGCCAGGCCGACGCTGGCTACATCGCCGAGCTGACCCTTGATCCGAAGACGACGGGCTTCCTCTGGGGAGAGCTCACCCTCGCGAACTAGCTCCGCTCGTTTTTTGTGTTTTTCCATACTTTCGTGCAGACTATGTGCGGCGTGGATGGTGGCCACCGCGGCCAGACCGGATTTCACTAGGGTTTTCCGGGTAAGTTTTTTCCGTTGGTGTTCTTCATCGGTACTGCTTCCCAGGTCAGAATCAGACTCCTCGGATTGACCGTCTCCATGGGGGTTGTTGACACGACCATGACCAGCTTCGCCGATTCCTTTGGATGTGGTGTGCGTGGACGGTCGTGTCGAGGTGCTGACGGTGGATAAAGGTCGACTCACATCTCTAGAGTGCCTGGAGCGCCGTGGGCTGCGATGGCGCCGTGGCTCGTCCTCACTCGAGAGCTCGTCGTCCGAATAGACATCGCGACGAGACGAGCGGCCGCCATGAGCTCTCCTGTCACGGCTGTCCTTTTGTCCTAGGCCTAGAGCTTCCATTCCCTGGTTAATATAGTCGGTCACGCTCTTGCTCCGTTTGCGGGGGCGACGGTCGTCGTAGCTATCCCGAGAGCTGGACCGGCCGCGGCCTCGGCTTCGACTCCGAGGGCGAGACTTGGAACGGAAACGATCATAGGCCTCCTTGCCGGCTGCGGCCAAGGCCCCTGTGGCAACCAGATTCTTGAGTCCGCCCTGGCTTTGCGAGCGACCCCGGCCACGAGACCTCGACCGGGATCTTGATCCGTTGATGAAATGGTTGGCGGCCAGACCCGCCAGGGTGGATTCGACGACATGGCGCTTGGAATGTTTCTTGGGGTCTCGGTCCACAAGTCCATCGGTACCGCCAGCCGTAATCGCAGCTGTAAGGATGCGCTTGCCCTTTTCACCGGTCCACTCGCCAGGGTCTTTGCGAACACGGAAGGCCTCTATAGCACCTGCAGCCAGAGCCGCTCTAACAGCCTGGGCAATGCGCTGCTCACTCTTCTCCCGTCGGTGGCGGCTTCTGTCGCGGGTGGGTGAGGGCGAGTAGGAGTAAGACCTACGATCCCGGGTATGCGAGCGGCCACGATCATGTTCGCGATGGTGGGATCCAGATGACGCGAGCGAGCCCAGACCTAGCGCACCCAAGGCCTGCTCGGAGATGGACTTGCGACGTCGTCTAGGGGGAGAGCGACTATCGGATGGAGAGCGGGAGTATCTGGGGCGATCACCTAGAAATCTATGTCAGCATACAACTTACTTTCAGTAGCTTTGTATTCTTTGGCGTGCTATCTGTCCGAGCACTGTCCGAGACATGAGATACATACGTCGGTCATCATGTCGCCTCGAATGGCGATGGGATCGACGGTGGTAGTCCGAGTCATCGTAATGGGAATCACGATAACCCATGGAGTGGGATCTGCGCACCCCCTCCGAGAGGGTGGAGACACGGGACGGTCTGGCCTGAGGGGGGATGCCGTAGCCGTATTCGTAACCATAATCGCCAGGCGGGTAGTCGCGCGGAGGGGCATCGTAGGAATCAACGCTGCCATCGCGACGACGGACGACATCCGTTTGGTGACGAGCGGAGCCATGAGGAGGGGCGGCATAGTAGTAGTCAGGATTGTAGCCGCCGGGGGGCCGGGCGTACTGACGGCTTTCGTAGTGGGTCATTGTTGTCCGGGTTAAAGCGACTGATTAGAAGTTGAAGAGATCTAGATGGGGGTGGTCATTAGATGGATGAGGCAAGTGGTGTTATGGGAAAGAATTGATGAAAGCTGGATGAGAAGAAGAAAAAGAAGAAGAGAAGAGATGGTGCGAGATGGAAAGGGAAGAAAGAAAGAAAGAAGGGAAGGGAAGAAGTAAAAATGGCAGTGGCGACTGGGGAGGGAAAGAGCGAGACAGCGGGGCAAGCGCCCGTGACGTAGGGGCAGATGCACCCATTTCAGGCAGGTACGAAACAGCTACAGGATTCACTATTCGCTATTGTTTGTGCAGCCTCACCTTCAATTCATTGGTGACAGGAGAGTCCCGCTGGTGTTTCGGGGCACCCGTCCACTGAAACTCGTTATGTCGGATGATGACATCTGTGGAAAATGGATACTCGTGATTGAGTAGATTAATGTGAATGGATATTGTACCTCGCACAATATCCTGTCATAACATCAACATCAACATCAACATCCTAGAAAAAAATTCAAGGGTCCAGACAAAAAACATCACCGCATCCTTCCCTCACTGACATCATTCCCCACCCGCGATGACTCAGCCCCTTCCCGACTGGACCGATGCAGTTGGAGAAACATTAGATCTGAATTATTTTAATAGGTATCAGTAAGTCCTGTACTGTATAGAAATAATTGATGTGTTAATTCTGCTGATCATTGACAGTGGTGGTGACATTCAGGAACATGGCTTATACCCCACACACTGATAATATGGCTGACTTCTAAACCATGGAAATCTCAACCGTGGAAATCAGAAATAAGGTTCGGTCATCCCCAGGCTCCCTTTTTTGGAACACAAGCTAGGTATACGGACTCCTAATTATATTTGATATTGCTTTCACTTACGAAGTGGCCTAAAACCTCTTACACAACACATTCATACCGAGGTGACTGATTCGGAGGAAGATGATTTACATAAGTTATCCCCATCTGGAAAGATAATGATCTATGATGGTACTATAGAAGATGACTGAGTTTCAACCTATTGCGCAGAAACAAATCTAGATCCAAGAATATGGCAAGGCTGATAATTCTGATCATCTGACACAATTAGCGTCACCTGACCGGGACATTACTCAATTATAGTTGCCCCAACCCTATACATGTCCTCATCTTTGTGACTGACATTATTGTAGCTACTATATAAATATCATTCACATGTCACACTATACTAACAGACGATCCGGATTATAGAGCTGTTAGAAACTCTGCCACTCCAGGGATGACGGACACCGAAGTCTATATCACTCGAAGCGGCATAAAAAAGCCGAGGGATATCTCGCACCAGAAGATAAGAAATCAAACAACATAGAAAAGAGCAGACATGTGTTAGCTCCTTTAGCACAATACACAGGCAGCTCTGAGTCCGCTAGATTGACTATAATATCCTAAATGCGCAATACATACTTTGATCGCATTGGCAAGGAGTACCATCTCGGGGAGCGGACAGTCATAGCCAACATTTTACCATATCTGATAGATATAATTGCGAGAGGATAACGTTGTTTTTGATACGGGCCCTGCAACGGTAGCTATCACTACGAACATCAGATTATTGACTTACGAGAAAGCTCTAGTCATCCGCGACAACCTGATCACCAGATCTAACCACTATCAAGCCATGAATAATCTTATCCAAGTTTTCAAGCGGCTATTACACCTACTCCTGACCTTCCTAACAGAGACCAGTATCGTTAGTGAGCCATTGATACTGACTGATATAAATATAGCGGAACTGATGATCCCTACTAACACTACTAGCTTCTGCGACTCCCTCGACAAACTATCCATGCTTGAATGGCTTTCTTCTAGAGTGACCTCCCCCGGAAAAAGAAATTCACAACAACAATGTCAACAGAACTCTCTATATTCTTATTCAATGTAGGTCCCATAACATGGACAGTGATCCAACTAAGCGGATCCCGAATTCAAAAGAATACATACATTCTATGAGTAAGTCCATTATGTGATATTTGTGACTGCGCTCTCCAATTACGATAACTATTTGATGGGAAATCAAGACACTGTATACCTACTACCTACGTAGTATCTCACCAACTACATATTACCCCTTGCTAATAAGTATACCCTCTAGAGCAATGTCTGCAAAATCATGCTACTATTCGAATAGACCATCGACAGCCCCTGCTTTTCGCATATTCTCTTGATCAATATCCATATATTAAGTAGAGAGGCGTGTGTTACCGCTCCCATTACACTTCCTAAATAAGATGATTCGGATACAAACATACATCCTGCTGCGAGACTTCTTCGATCAGCAGTACCGGAGACTTAACAGGACGCCGGGGCATCCGACGTATACATACTATACCAATGCCATTGATACGATATCGATGCGGGAGACGTTGGAGTCTGTCCATGGTATCACCTTTCAAGCAATTAAGGTGAGTACTTGCATTTAGATCGTATATGTCAGAAGGTCAGTGGCCGCATGATAAGAGAATTCTCATAATTCACCATGAGGCTTTGAGATGTCTAGGCTGGCCGAGTTCTTACATTGATTGAATCTTGCACACTCTCCAATTCATCTACCGTTTACAAGTCTTTTCTCAGCTATTCTACTATTTTTAATGGTGCTTTATAGCCATCCAGCTGAAGCACCGTAGTTACAGGCAGCTAGCTAGTTACTGTAGATGACATAATGCTATACGAGGATAACTGGTTACACTCGCTTGTGTGTATACAGGACAACACTGGTTGTAGATACTATTTAGCAGGCAGTAATTAGTATTATGATTCTTTGCTAGCACAGAACCCAACAATGACACAAGAGTAAATGGCTGACCTTGAGTATGGTATGGCAACTCCGGGTTGGTTCTCGATATATGCCTGGCTGGGGTTTGCCGTCCTACACGATTCATGGCAATGTTACAGTATCATAAGTTCGATAAGAGATGACCAACTATCTGTCTAAGTGATCTTTATTGACAAATTGAATATATGGCTCGAATGTGTTTTTGGAGATTGAATTATGGATGATGATAGATTAGAAGACTACTTTCACGCGCTTCCTGGTCCATGAGGAAGTGTGCCCTCTCCATCCTTGGCATTGTCATTTCATCTCGTATGAAGAGGACAGTTCTACCAAAGGGCACAAAACATACAAAGTAATAATGGATATAAGTAGTGAAGATGTCTCATCTTGATCATATTGATCTGGGATTAACCCAAGGACAGGTATCAATGCCTATCCATCACATCCCACCCACTCTCATACTAGCTTCTCTATTGTACATTTCAAAAATCCAAATTCGGCCGTCGCTCCCAAATAATAGGATCAGTAACAAAAGGTATTCGTGGCATACAAAAAATAAAACACATCACACAGACCGACCAAGCACACATACACGCTGACAAAACCTTCAAAAATGACAGATGCAATAATGATAACTTCAAATGCAATGGGGGGAATCCAGTCCAATTATGGGACAAAACAACAAAAAAAGCAGAATGCAGACCCAGATATAGAAAATAAAAAAACGAAAAGGAAAAAGAAGAAACGATTTCCTTCCAAGAAGCCGGTTACAGCTTTCGCTGTCCGGTTCCCATCCTAGTGGAGACCGTTCTATGCTGCATCTAGCCGTCGACATTTTAGACGGCAGATTGAAGAAAACAGTGACACCAAAAGAGTGCCGCTCAGCAGCCACTCTTTGCGCCGATCGAGGGCGCTTATTTTTTAGTTCCTGTATAACGCCGTTGCTCCGATGGGATACGCCTTGTCCTGCCATGGGGAAAAGATGAAGAGTAGGAATAAAGGATGTCCAGAGAATGGTAATAGGTAAACATCATCCCGTGGTAATCTTTTTGATCATGCTCCGTTCACGTCTTGGCTCACTCGTCATACGCGTGAGGACATCGGTTCATACGCCCGACTCGTGGAGATTGGGTTCAGCTTCGAACCACTATCGTACGAGGATGCGTCCATCTGTGTTCCGCTGATAGAGCGCTGGTGGTCATACACCGATGTGTTGCTCCTCCGGGTCGACCAGCTGCTACTGCCATCGCTATCCCGATCCGTCGTCATGGCCGTGGGCATATCCTCAGAGTGGGTGCGGTGCGTGCGGATGTGCTGCTTCATGTTGTCTTTCCGGGTAAATGCCTTGTTGCAGATGGGGCAGTGGACGCTCTTCTCCCCTGTGTGCTTCTTCCCGTGACGGGCGGCATGGCCGGATGTCGTAAATGTCGCAGAGCAGCCGTGGCTGGCAGCAAAAGGACAAGGGTACTTGTTCTTGCGGACACCGGATTTGGCAGCCATAGATTCCTTGGTACTGCCGATAGAAGGCTGGGGCGATGGGGGCTCGGTAACAGAGCTGCCGCTGATGCGCTTTTCGGAGATAGTGCGGTAAGAGTTCGTGTCCTGGCGGCCAAGGTGGTAGTGAGATCGAACGCTGGTGCTGCTCATGTAGTCGTAGGAGCAGTCCGAAGAGCCGGGAGAGGTGGGCTGCACGGGTTCGGGCACGGGGTCGAATGGGAGCCGTGCCAAGCCAGGTGATACTGACGGAGAATTCACATAGGCATGGTGATAGCGAAATTCTGGAGCCGGGATCGATTGTTGAGGTGCGTAGTGGTAAGGATAAGGCGAAGTGGCTTGATGTCTAGATAGCCCAGGGGCGGAGCGGACTGTGAAGGCCGGGTTGTCGTCATTGTTCAAGATTGACACAAAACTTGCTTTGCAGCTCGCCATCTTGACACTGATATAATGCTAATCTGCTGGGAATTTTGTTAGTTTATTCTCTCGGTTTTAGTCTAACTCCGCACTGTGTTGCCCTTTCCCTCACCGAGACGGAATGAGAAACCAGACGAGAGAATGCAAGCATCTGCAGCCTCGTCGACCAGGCGAAATGGTAGGGAGAAAGAGGAGCAAGAAGAAAAAGCCAGAGAAGATTAAGTACTCACCAAGGATCTTCGAGAATGTTTGCCTGTTCACTTTCGTGTAACACTATAGAGCGGATTCCGGATAGACGGGATTTGGGCAAGGACTCGACAGAAAACTCTAGGAGTCACCTGTCCGACTTTCCTGTAAGGTGGAGGATAGTATTCAACAACTTCCCCGTCGATCTGATCGAGAAGATCCGAGACTCCGACTTTCAACCCACTGAGAGACCGTCGAGGTGGGACCCGCAGACGATGGGTATCAAGCGAATGAGATGACAATTGCAAACTGGCCCAGTGAGATTGCAGGGACCAGCAAAAGCAAGCACTTTTTCTTTTCTTCTCCTTTCTTTTCTTTTTCAATTCTTGGCTCTCGAATCACAAGCGATAGCTCAGACAGCAATCTTCCACAAAAGTATAAAGTCGGAAGATAAAGAACAATTCGATTGGAGAATATGTTGGGTGATGATTGGGAGAGGATGGTGGATGAGAAGAGACAGAAGTCGGATGGGGTGGAAGATCGGGGAGGAGAGTAGTAGATAAGTAAATAGATAATAGATAGGGTAGATCGGGGATCGGAGGAGAGCAGGGCAAGTATGACAGCAGGGACCCGAACGACAGACCAAGCTTTTGAGGCTAGAAGCGAGGGAGGGGGAATGTGGGTGAGAAGGAAGGAAGAGAAGGAATGGAAGGAATCGGATTAGATGGCAAATAGGATTTGACTGGAAGATATTAAGAAGTCAAAAAAGGAGGGGATTGGAAGAGTAAAAAAAGTAAAAGAAAAAAGGTAGTCGAATGGGAAGGGCAAAGCAGGAATATTAAAAAGCGACAGGAGAGGCAAAGGTGACGAACAAGCCCGTACGTTGCCAGACCCGGCGGACTAAGAAAGAAGCATCTTGAAACCCGTCCAGGGTCCCTCCCGAAGCTCTGGCCATCTGGAAAGTCAGTTGAGTTAGTTCGCTAGTGGGTAAGTTCACCGTGGACTGGGAGGGCGAGTCCACGACGCTAGTTCGCCGAAGTGGAGCTGAAAATAGGCATCATCATTCATGGTATTATTGTGTTCTCTGGCCGAGTATCAGGTTCGTTCGTGGGCCACCCAAAAGAAAAAAAAAATAATAAAAGAGGACTAAAATTGCTGCCAGCGTGAGACTTTCATACTCAACCAGCAACGCAAGACCCTAACCTAACCGGAAGGAACCACAGGGTCTATGCCAATAACATCTACGTATCTCCTGTTACTTCTGAGTATATTACCTGCAACTCAAGTAGTTAGTTATCTCAGTGGTAAGTCTTCACCCATCCCTATTGTAGATGATAATCAATTCTCAAATGCGCACTTCCTCTCTAACGCCAGTGTTAAATTCTTTCCCACCCTCACGTTTTTCTTCCCCATCTTCCACACTTATTATCATCGCCACAAATAAAAAGGGAAAAAATAAAAATAAAAATAAAAAATAAAAAATAAGACAAGCCTTCAACCGAGAAGATCAGATCAGACCAGGAGTAAAGCCGAAGTACATCCTTTATTCGGCACTAGTGGCCTCCTGCCCTTAGTCAGGCTGGAACCCCGTACCAAAGGTTCCTCAGGCTCGCTCGGCCGTCTCGCAGAACCAGAACCACGAGTAGCCACGCGGATCACTGACTTCGCCCTGTCATTGTAATTTTGGAATTACCCTTTTTTGCATAACAGTTCTGAATGGCCCCTCTCTGCCCTTTTACCATCGGTCATCGTTCTAACCGACTAGATCCCTGACTGGTACGTGTCCCTGTCGTCAGCTGGATGGGCGGAGAGAAAAGGAAAAAAAGAAAGTACAGATAAATAGAGCCGTTATTGGTAGTGCATCGGAGTTAAATAACAATTGGCTATAATATATTATATCTTGAATAAGTGATATGAAGTGACCATTCGCAATATTAATCAAAACTCCCCCCAAGCAAATGGTAATTTAGAAAAATAAAAACAAAAGAAAATAAAATAAAAAGAAATCTAACGTACAGGGAAAAAATTAGAAAGATCAATTTGACTAATCGGAATTAGTCTGGTCCGGTCGCAGGAGGGCAAAGTCCCTTAGACTGGGGGGTTTGTTGCGTCTCCCCACCAATGACAAGGGCCAGAACCATCCCCGACTCCGTATTATCCTTCCATTCCTGACGCTAATCAAAGATGCATACATAGACTTTCCAGGGTTCCCGAACAAACAAGAAGAGGTAGACTGTCTACTCGTCAATTTGCTGGAGTTTCTACTCGGTAATATGACATACATGTCGTAATTTTCTATCTCGGTCCAGCTACAATGACATGACTGTTTCGAAAGTCAATGCAATATCGGCATTGAAACGTTGTCGACTATCTAAACGGTTTACGCATTATTCTTCGCAGAGACCCATCTATACTTAACTTTCAATAGGCTAGACTAGCAACTATTCCCCGACAAGAAAGGGTAAAAAAAGAATTACTACTGCCTCCTGTACCTGAACAGTGGACTAGGACAGAACAGATCAAGCAGCGCCGCGCGCCAGGACGCCTCGCTCGTGCGGCCATGCAAAAAACTATGACGATCCCTACCGGGAAGGGTATAGTGGCCCCTGGCCGCATCCCCAGAAGAGGCTTACGGACAAGCTTTTAGCCACGGTGTGATGGAATCCATGGACGGGGGGCTGAACTGAGCCATGATTGGGCCTATGGGAGGGTGGTGTGTGGTTATTTGCCTGACGCTAGTACGTAGTAACGATACCGACATGGGATTAGATACAAGAGAGGAGAATGAGGGGCGGCAACTCACTTTCCCTTTTATTTATTAATTTTTTCTCTCTTTCTCTCGCTCCTCATGACTTTCCCCTGGCCGAAGATGGGTCGGAACCGTTGGAGAAGCGCGCTTCGCATATACTAACTATACACCATGTAAGATTGATTCGCATAGTGTCGATGCGGGAATACGAGTCCCTTCTTTTTGCCTCAGATCATACCCCGTTTCGGGCATCTTTGTCCGACTGGATTCGGCCGTAAGTTCTCAGAAGGTGCTTCGTGCGACTCGGAGTTGTGACAACCAGGGGCTGCGTGTGAGGGTGTCGGAGGTAAACTACAAAGTAGGTATGTATGTACTGTGGGGTGAGAAGATTAGGCCGAGGGGTCCGGATTATGGTGTGTTTTTTTCACCCTTTAGCCTGATCTCTTTGTTCATCAAAAGCTTCCCTGTGCAATCTGGGACTGATGTGCGACACGTATCAATTGGTCCGTCCCTTTTTCTTTTTTTTTCCATTCCACTAGCACTTTGTACCAAGCTTTCCAGCATCTCCTTTTGAGGAGGTTAGATTCACGAGCATCCACATTTCACCCGCCAAACAACTCAACCCGACGTTCTGGAAAACAGAACACCGTAGTCCCACTCGGACCCAACCCGAAATAGCTTCGATTCCAATAGCACAGAAGAGAACTAGTCCTCCCCCTGGGGCTTTGCCAATAATAGGAAAAAAGCAGCGACAGGCACGACAGAGTTATCTCTTCATCACAAACGCCTCGTTGTCGCAGGTTTCGTCTATGAATAGAATGGAGCAGTTACATAGATGTGCAGTTGCCAGCAGTTCATCATCATCATCATTGATTCCCTTCGGTCTATGCGGTGTACAGTAAGCAGTATGATATACCACCAACCATCATGACTTCATATCACCCAACAAACCCGAATCCTGCTCCATTGATTTAAAGAGACATTGTAAATTTCTCCGGAACAGGAGGTAAAAAGAGGGTCGGCACACGGGGGATAATATTTTACCAATCAAGATGGAGATACTCAGAATCAGAACAAACAGGCACCTAGATATCCATCTATTCCATTACCATTCTCCCCCTTCTTCCGGACCCCTCCCCCATCTCAGGCGATCCATAACGCTAAGCAAAAGTGCAAAAGTCTTAGCTTTGCGTATCTATCTCTGATCCGTCAATCAATCGTTTCCATGAACCCACACCTCTCATACACGCCCCCTTCAAGACGGACGGAGTTCCACACCCCAAATCCAGCCTCTATGCATACGTGGACACCTACGCCCGCCCCCTTCCAACACCAATCCGATTCGTCTACTTCTCGTCTAAGTGGCTTTTTTCTTTTCCCTTTTCCTTTCTTGGATTTTTTTTTGACTTTTTTTTTTGTTTCTTTGGCCCCCTTCCCCCCCTTCTGAACCTCGCTTGGCAGTATCCTCCGACAAGACGTTTGTCCCATTCATAAGTACGTACTGCAAAGCTTGGCGAGACCCTGAATTCTCATCCATCAACCCTTGACTGTCTTACTTACTGGCTGGAGGTTCTCATCTACTGCTTGCTTATCCTACAGTTTACTACAAATAGTCACTCACCTAGTACTTCATATGAAAAACTAGCCTAGACTTGGATGGAAACTACTAAACTAATATCAAACGACCCCATCTAAACCACACACACACAAACACACATACAAATCAGTACTAGTTTCCATCACCCACTCATCAGGCAGAACAGATAAAAAGAAAAATGAGGCACAGCAGCAACAACAAGAAGAAACAAGTAGTTAACTCCGTGACAAAGCACTAACTACTATGGTATCTAATACGTAGTGTGGAACTCCGAACCGCAAATATGATCCATCATCCTACGCGTCAATTCGTCCCCAGGGATAACGTCAGGCTAGCCAGCAGTCAACAGGAAAAAAAAAGAAAAGAGAAAGGTCCGATTCCAAGCGGTTGACGTGCCGAGAGAAGAGAAGGGGGGAGGGGGCTGTGGGAGAGAGAGAGAGAGAGATGATGGGCCCTTTTTTTTCCACTGGTTTCCCACCCTGCATCATCGGAGATGATTGCTATTGGTCAGATAGAGGAAGGGAAATGTTGATGCCTACAATGGGTGGTGGGAAGCTTGCGCATCATGCTTGTCTGGCTTGTGGAGGGAGATCGGAGGTCGGGGGTAATTGTGGGCTGTTAGGGCCGGTTGGATGGATGTACTTCCGCGTTGCGGGTGTTCAGGTGGTTAGATGATTGTTTGTTACTGGGTTGGTTGTGGGTGGAAGGGAGGAGAAAGGGAAAAGATGCATCAGGTAGATGTGATGTGTGGTTTTGGGATCATGCTATTTTGTTGTTGTGAGGGTTGTTGTAGTAGTTGTTGTAGTAGTTGTTGTAGTAGTTGTTGTAGTAGTTGTTGTCGTTGATGTGTGGGTGGGTGGATTCTACTACGTACTGCTGTTGCTTCTCTGCTCCGGAGATGCACGCTGACAGCAGCCACAGCGACGGCGGCTTAATTATCCGAGAAATTTGGCTGGCGTGTTCAAGGTAGAGCCAAGAATTGAGGTGACGGCTCACAGCTAGAGCAGTATCTAGTCGCATGCTAGCTAGAGAGTAATTCGGGTGTGATAATTGTGCAGTTTTGATGCATCAGTCCGTTCCTCCGTAGGTATTCCGTCTTCCGTCGGGAGACAAGAAAGAGAAAGAGATAAGAACCGGATTTACTTATAAGCATCGAGATCAGCGCCACCTTCTACGTAGATTAGTATAGTACGTAGATATCAGCAGCCCCGGCCAGGCACCATACTGCACGTACTGGAGCAAGAAAGAAATGAGGCAGTGGGCGTGGCTGGACTAACGCAGCGCTATACGAGTCCCTACAGGAACCCAAGAGATTGGAAAATGTAGATGACAATAGAGCCACATCGAGTCAGAGAATTCGGATTGGATATACGGTACGCCACGCTGGCTATTGGCACTTACTACCGTCAACTAGTTACAGTAGTTATCTAGGCGTACCATACAGGAATCGATTGATTCTGGAGATCAGGGTCGCGCGCGCGGCCTATCTCCGAGGTTCTACCAATGACCTACAAGATATGTTAACGACTAGTCCCCAAAGTAGTAAGCTTACGGTGCCGATACGAGGCAGATCCAATGACTCAGCTGCCGAGCCAACCGAAGAAGCCCTCAAATCGATGGCAGATCATCTGGCAGATTACGGGACGCGTCCGGTTGACGACGTAGAATTGCTTTGTAAGCGGCTTCTCCACTACCTAGATTAGGCTTGGCGAGGGTCCATCTTCAGGTGCTAGTAGACAGCTAGGCTCGAGATATTCTCTGGTCCCGATCGAGTACACGCCGTTGACGAGGGAGAAATAAACCAAGAAGCGAGCATACGTATACAGTGGCATAATCGTGGTGGCTTCGTCAGTAGTTTGTTACTAGACGTTAACGTAGTTGCTTTTCAGTTAGTTAACCCCTCCTAGGAGGGTCGCTAGGGCTGAAAAGAATGAATCCCAGGCTGCATTGCATTCATCCCAAGATTGAAGAGTCGTGAAGATCTCTTTCAGCGTAGGTGCCACTGGCTGCACCAGCCAGGGAACCACGCTGTCAATGCACTGGACCCTCATCCTCCTCTCTCTGCTCCTCGCTTTTCCCCTCAAGAGACGTAAACCACCCACCGTATGAAACGACCAATGTTTAGTCCTCCCTAGCTATTCTTATCGTTCTCATGTGTCCAAGCTGAATCTGGCCCAGATCGGTGCATGTCAAATCTCGGACGTCGTCCGTAAAGTTAACTTTTACATTGCCTCAAAATGATAATTATTTATCCGCGGAAAAAATCAAAACAAAAGCAAAGCGAGAAAAAAGAAAAAGAGAATGAAAACGAAAAATAACCAAAACCAAAATGGAGCAAGAACCCTTTTTTTTTTTTTTTTTTTTTTCTTCTCATGCCAAGTGTCAGTACCTTACTGTGGCTTGAGCCCTATGGACCCTTTCCCGGCTACACTAGACTCCCTTAGGTACTGCTCAGCGCAAGGTAGAACGACCGGCGCCAGAGACCAATGCAGGGATTTTCCAGTAGTAGTAGTAGTAGTAGTTGGAAAGAGGGGGTTGTGTCTTATTTTCTTGTTATGACTTCGTTCTCGTATTCCAATCTCTACTGTTTCTGGCATGGTATACGATGGCTTTCTATTTTCTTTACTACGTACTACTATTGTTCAACATTTGTTTCCGTTTGTCTTTTTGTCCCGCGGGCTGTGTCTGGGATAAGATAACGATCTAGAATCGGCGTTATGTCTAAGCATCTTCTTTGCTTGTTTCTGGACATTCTTTTTTTCTTTTTTGTCCTCGTTTACTTTTGCAATTCCCGTCATCGGGGAACCGGACTCCCCTCTCACCGATCGAAATTCGATCAGATATTAAGCCCGGATATCCCGGCATTGAAATTATACGCCTTTTCACCATTAAATCACCCACACTTACATCGAAGTAGGTTTAGTTTGGAGGGTAGGCATACGTAGGCAACTTAAGGCAGAAATAGACAGACCAGAATAATTCAGGTGTGTGTGTGCGCCACTCTCACGCGCTCGCACACAATCAGAGACATGGCTTGGATCTTAGATACGACGTATCTAAGAAAAGAAGGAGACAGGGTCCTGTCTCCTGCTAGTCTGGGTAGATAGTTTGCTATCTAGCAGCTAGCTATCTTTAGTATACGTTTGTTATAGGTGATGTCTCAGAGCTCGCTTCGGACCAGCTGTTCATTGAAGCGAGGTCTTACTTAATAGGAAGGGATTAAACAAAATGTAGGGTGGGATTGGAGTGAAACAGCGACTGCGGGAATCCCGGGTTGGCAGGGGAGGAGGAGGTGGTGGTGGTGGTGGTGGTGGTCGAGGAAGAGCGATAAGGGGCGGTTCAGTCGGGTAGGGTCGGTCGGTCGCTTGATTGCTGCAGTGCATAGTACTTACAGCATATGCAACATCATTAGCAAAAACAAACCCCCCCCCCCTGATTTTTGTGAAAAAACAGAATAAAAGTAAAAAAAAAAAAAAAAAAAAAAAAAAAAAAAAAAAAAAAAAAAAAAAAAACAACAGATCTACGTAGTTCAGACTGAAGAATATTGTCTGGTTCGTTCCAACAACTACCGAATGTTGGTCCGGATTCTCAATGCCGCTGAGTAAACAATATCAACTGCCTGCCAAGCACACGCACACAATTTCCTCGTCAAAAACCTCCAACCAGCGAGAAGAAGTTGAGCGAGCGCCTGACCCTGCGATCTTCAGGGTCCGGAAAGAAAGTTCGGAACCGCAGCTGGGCAAGCGTCGGCGGACCAAGGTAGCACTGAGTCCCGACTAAGCTCGCTACGGTAGTCGATATCCGAGGAGGGGGGAAGTTGACCCATCCATCACATCCAAGGGACAGGAACCGAGAAATGGGAATTTTTTAGAATGAGACAAGATTCACACCGAAGGGGGGGAAGATTGGATTGGGTGGATGGGGAGGGGGTAATCCGGTAACGGTATTGGATACCATGACGGTTAAATTACCCTTTTCGAGGCAGTAAGATTACTCCGGATACGCATATACTTTCTTCCCTTGATTATTTTATTTTATTTTTTTATCTTTTTCCTTTTGTGCCCTTCTCGGGGTCCATTCAACTTCAAAGATTGATTGGGGAAGAGAGAAAGGGTTGTTGTTGTTGGTGAGTGAGTGGGGTGGGGCTGTTATCAAGTGGCCTTCTTAGCTACACGCTAGTGAGGGTTGGGTTCATTCTGGTTTATCGTGCAGAAAGCAGGTGGAGTGGAAGGAGATTGATGGGATTGGTGTAGGGAGTAAGAGTCAGAGTCAGTTAGGTGAAAGAACATTGCTCGCTCGGATGTATTCAACAACTGTCTGTTCAGATTGCATATCATTTTGATAAATTGTACAGTATGAAAGTGTAGTTGGAGTATCGAAGTGGTGTCACACGCAGGATCCAACTAACTCAAACTAACCCTAGCCGATATCGATTCCAATTGTCCATGCAAAGACGCCTTGTCTCTTCCGTCCAACAATACAACTAAACTCAACTACTTTTCTATCTAAACTACCCACCTCGGAGGTATATCCACAGTCCACACTTCCCACACCATTCACCTCACCACCACCACTAGCAAACGCCAGCTGCGTAAGCAGAGACGTCACTCAGTGGGGTCCGATATTTGACATGCCGCGCGTAGAATTAGATTAGTCCTCAGATACGCATGAATCAGCCGGAGACTAATCTGTTTGAGGTCTAATCGCTTTCCCCCTCCGTTCTAGACTGTCGCCCGGTGGCTTGTTGGCTGAAGGTCCGGTTCAACTATGCTTTTCAGGGCTCAATTCGATGCCACTATCTTCAGGCTAGAGAGTCAGAGAGACAGAGAGAGAGTCAGAAAGAGAGGGCACGAAGGGTCAACACGAAGCAACTAGACTGGACCACCTGGTGTTAGACTGGAAACATACGTAAGCCACACAAACTACGGGGTAAAACGACCGCTTACTTAGGGACCGATCAGGTGTCGAACCAAACACTAACTAATCCAAGATACCCTGTTTCCCTTCATCGATTCTAATCTACTTCCATGACACGGTACACACCCACACCCACACACAATCCATGCTGCCCATCCCATGGTACCTGATGACCCCAGAACGGCCACGATCGTACCGAGGATACAAGTTCATACCATGTATAGAGCCGATCTCATTGTTTACACCCCGTAATCACGTTAACTTCATGACCCTCCGTCTTGGATCATTTCCCTTGACACCTAGATACGTAGGTGCATACGAATGCTCCGGTGCCCAGTGGGGCCCAGCCTAGCGTCGCCGAGCAATTGCTTAGGGCTCTCCAACTAGACTAGTATAGATATGTAAAAGAACGAAGAAATTCAAGATGGAAGCGGGGATGCTCCTCCGTTAGCTATTGGGGCGGACCTCATTAAGGGTTCCCTTAGCTTTTTATTTCATTTTATTTTCCATTTTTTTCGCCTCATTTGCTTCCTGAACCGTGGCATCAAAATTTTTCTGCCTGTTGCTCCTACCAACTAGTCGCGGTTAACTCAGAACGACTCAGTGCAAGGCACACACACGTCCCCGAAGAGGTCTACGTAGCGTCTTTCCATTCATTCGATCACTCATCCCGTCAGAGATGATACGATGTCGTGATGAGGGTGTTTTGACAAAGACGAAAGGGGAGGAGGAGCCCCCGACGTTTCGAATTCCCCTTTCCCCCTCCGGCTTTCCTATTATTGACTTGACTACGTATGTGTATACGCACATTCATTATGAACAAATTATTCCCACGCATAAACCCGAAAGGCCCAGCACTTTCTTCGTCGTGGGACGGAGTTTACTTTCCTAGTTGACTGATCTCGATCAGCGCCTTGTAAGTGCGGAGGTCTCGTGCGCGCGCCGCCCATGTTGCTGCCGCAGGCCTTACGCAGCCAACACTGGAGGAATTACTCCAACATAGCAAGGCTAAGTAACTAAACCCACGGCGGCGCAGCCTGCAGAGAAGATCATTCCTTCTCGGTCGTAGTGGACGTACGAGTAAATGCCGCTGGACATATGCGTGACAGGATCAGACTGCCGTCTAGTAAAGTATAACGGGCGCCACTCCTCAGCGAGTCAGGCTTGTAGGCTCGTAAGCAGCCACGGGGCAAGACCCTTGAATTTGGGTGCTTTTTGGGGGGCGGCTACTGCTGCTTGAGACTGATCACGTATGCCGAAATGAAGGCGCTTTGCATGAGCGTTGGTTGGTTCATGTGGTCAAGGGGATACGTTTGCAGGTGGGAAATGGGCTGATTGTATGCGTACTATGGCTCTTGGCTGGCTTGACCTCTTGCAGCAGGTCCCAGGCAGGGTCTGAGGTTTGTTATGCTGGGTGTTGGACCCTCGTTTGATACGACTGGACTACTTGTTTGGGATTGCAGACGGATGTGGTTGTTCGCTCACTGCTTGCATCGTGTCGAACGCTGTTATTTCATTTTCAGAGAGAGAACTCTGGCCCCACGACGACGCACTTACGTGTCTTTTGACATTGGAGGATGACTATGACTGCCCAATCAACGCACCTTGGGAGACGCTCAGCCAGCCCAAGTCAGGCGAAGATAACCTGTATATGCCTGTGGATTTGACAATCTGCATGTTTCATCTATGGTCAGAAATAACCAAGAACTTGCAGTATCGAGTCTATGATCGCTTGTTAGTTGCCTTTGGCTGATAATCAATTACTGTCCTGTGTGCTTGAAAGCTGACGTTTGCCTTTAGTGGTCTTGTCATAGTGAGACATTACGAGCGATTTGCTGGGTGCTAACCGGTTACCTCGATGTCAACATCGCCCCAGCACCGCCCTCAGCTTACCCTCCATCCCATTCAGACCAATGAATGCGCGCTGAATTTGTCCTCCTGTCGCTAGTCCATTCAGTGATACACAAGATACCGATATTGCTCGAAGTCAAGTCTTGAGGCACAGAACACTCAGACGTGGCATTGTGCCCTGGATGGGATTACTGTTGAGACATAGAGTGACTTTGTACTCACGTGGCAATCAAATCTTGCAAATGAAGAGGTGCAACAGTCTCATGAGTCTCTAGGAGAGGGAGACTCAAAATAGTGTGGGTGTGGTTGACCTGGTTACACTTCCAGTGTAGAACAATGGAGCTATCTGTGCCGAGTTGAGGAAATCAGAATGGACTGGTACAGATGTGCGACACAGATGTTATGCCAAAGCCGATGAGTGCCAAACACACCCTTACGGACAAAGTCACTGTGACAGGACTACTACAGAGGACGAGAAAACTATCAATTGATTGTTGAGTCCTTGGCTTCCTATCTGTGAGTCTACTATGGATGCGACGCCTGCACACTACAGACCTGCAGTGGTCGGGATGAACGTTCCGCTGATATCTCCCAGCCAGCAGGTACGGCTCTCGAGAAATAGAATACATTCCTGGGAATTCAATTCCAGTTGGCCTTGGATGATCTCATATCGATAAGTGGCGAGCCTATCCCTGTCCGGCAAGCAACCGGGCTGGAATGTTCAAGGCCCCTGGAATGCGAGATGGTCAACCCCTACCATTTAGGGTCTATGCTACTGTTTCATTTCGATCGGGCCTGGATAACTGAATAAAACAATGGCAACTTTGCGCTTCTTCAAGGGGAATATCACGAAATGGAACTTCTGACTAGTTGGTGTTTCCGTGCGACAGCGGTGGTGGTATCAACTTGGCCTTAGAGGACTAAGTACCTCCTAGTAGCAAGCAAACTTCCTGAATTTAAGAAATAAGTGGCGTGAGAAAGCCAATTCATGGCTGGGCCTTATCTTGAGACGCGATCTTGCAAAACGCGTGGTATTCTCCCCCGTGACATCTATCCAGCCCTTCCATTCCGCACGTCGGCAGTGTCTCATCGCACAGGGGGTCCGGGGCAACGGCGAGGAGTATATCTAGGCTCGATTGTCTCGTCAAACTTTCGAATCAAATTTCACCTCAAACTTACTCCTCAAAGCACTTGACCTGTTCCCAGTGCCCTTTCATACTTATACTCTTAATTTCATTATTTGTAACCACGTCACACTGTCATCTCATAACACCATGTACCCTAAGACGCCATCAGTGACCTGCATGGTCCTCACATTCCTCACCTTCTCTTCTCTCACCCTCGCATATCCTGTATCTACATCGAAGAAGGACGTTGTATCGAGAGCGGTGAGTTCGAGATCTCCTGACCCGGTAAGTATTCTTGTCTGTATACTCACACCCACCCAATTAGCTGACCCTCTCGCCACAGCGAATGATCCCTCAAGCCGATACCCCCGACGACGAGAACAGCGATCTTATCGACACCCTTTTCGACTCTATCGGACTCCATGACTTGACCAAGCTCAACCACTGGAAGTCAGACAATGAGCCTGCTAAGTCTGATCAGCCTGATGTCATTGATGACAGCAACAGCCCTACAAAGACCGTGACCAGCCAAAACAACGATGTCGATCAAGATGATGACAAGGCGACGGATAATGGGAAGGATACCAAGAAGGTTGCCGATGACTCGACCTCCCAAAATTACGAGAAATACTCTGACAACAGCAAGAACAGTAAGGGTAACACCCTTCCGAACCCTGCATCGGACGCTTCAGGGTTCGCGAAGGCCTTGATGCAGAAGATACAGGACGCTGTCAAGGATGCTCTGGATAGCAGCGACGAGCATACGCTTCACTGAGCCATACTGAGAGTTTACCTTCTATCTCAATTTGTCTGAACTCTTTTGGGATTGTAATGTTTGGTTTGGCGGGTGCTTTGTTTGTCTCGATGTCTCTCCTATACTTCTGTTTTTGTGAAAAAGTATTCAGCGGCGTGTCACGATTGACGAAGTCCAATGGCAAGGAAGCTATATAATGAATTAGTACTTGAAGTAGAAATTTGACTTGGTGATCCTAGAACCTCTCGGTCTCCGTCCATCTATTTGATTCTCCGTTTTTGGTGGATTTAACTTCCGTCCGTCGGTCTACGAGCTTAACTCCAGCTAAATCCGGGAAGGACCCCTCGGCCTCCATGATTAATACCGCGGCCGATCCACAGAACTCATCGAATATAATCGTAACTCTCAATGACAATCAGCGGGTCTCGTATCCAATTGTGAGTCAAGAGCGACAATCCAGGACGATGTCCGAGGAAATCCGAATAGTGGTGTTGAGGTGGGGGAAAGCAGAGATAAAAGCCCCTCATCGACCCTCTTCATTGCGGGCTGCAACCCCGACCCAAACTCAAGCTTAAATACCATCCATCCATCACCTCTCAATCTTCAAGAGCTACACATCTTAACCTCCAATCGAACACCACAAACCAAACCAAATCCACAGCATACCCAGCAAAATGCCTTCCCTCAACGGACGCGAAATCGGCCACACCGGCTACGGAACCATGAGTATGTTGGAAAACAATCAACCCCGCAATCACCATAATTATTCTCGCAGCTGACGATAATGATGTCAATTTAAAGGAATGACCTGGGTCCCTCAGCCTCCCTCGGACGAGCAATGCTTCGAAACCTTGAACACCACCCTCAAGCTCGGAGCCAACTTCTGGAACGCCGGCGAGCTCTACGGCACACCCGATTACAACTCGTGCCACCTCCTGAACAAATACTTCACCAAGTACCCCGAGAACGCCGACAAGGTCGTCCTAAGTATCAAGGGTGGCTTGAAGCGTGGAGAGCTTACCCCCGATAGCTCCGAGGCCAACATCCGCCGGAGTGTGGACGAGTGTCTGCGCGTGCTGGACGGAAAGAAGAAGATCGATATCTTCGAATGCGCGAGACAGGATCCCAACGTGCCGGTGGAGCAGCAAGTGACTGTTCTGGCGCAATATGTCAAGGAGGGCAAGATTGGAGGTATTGGGTTGAGTGAGGTGGATGCAGAGACTATTCGCAGAGCGTACGTTGCTACACACATTCATTTACTTGCAGAAGCTGGTTACACGACAATAAGAAAAAAAAAAAAAAAAAAAAAAAAAAAAAAAAAAAAAAAAAAAAAAAAAAAAAAAAAAAAAAAAAAAAAAAAAAAAGAAAAAAAAAAGGGAACAGCAGCTGACGAAATCACGCAGTCACAAGGTCCACCCGATCGCAGCGGTAGAGGTTGAATTGTCCCTCTTTGACACCACGATCCTCAACAATGACGTCGCGAAGGTTTGCGCTGAGCTCAACATCCCCGTTGTGGCTTACTCGCCTTTGGGCCGCGGTGTGTTGGCCGGTGCTTTCACCAGTGTGAACGAGATCCCGGAGGGCGATTTCCGCAGAACGCTCCCCAAGTTCCAGGAGGAAGCCATGAAGGAAAATATCAAGCTGGTTAATGAGGTCAAGGCCTTGGCCACGCGCAAGGGTGTGGCTCCCGTACAGATCGCCCTGGCTTGGATCCTCACCCTCAGCGGCAAGCCGGGAATGCCCACCATTATCCCCATCCCCGGTGGTACAACGGTTGACAAGGTTACTCAGAACCTGGAGGGAGTCCCTCGCCTTAGTGATGCTGAGATGGACGAGCTTAAGGGCATTTTAGACCGGATTCAGGTGGTCGGAAGTCGCTACTAAGCTACGGTTGTACGGTTTTCATAATGCGTGTACTTTGGTGATTTTTTGAGATTGAACATGATATCATGGCTATATATAAACAGTATAGGAGAGATAATAAGATCCTGAATAAGCCAGAATTGTCAGCTTGAGTTGACGCGGCAGCAGTGAAAAGCTTCATGGACACAATGAAAACAGACGAGGGGTCAGATCAAGTGTAGAAGAGTCAACATGCAATCTCACAAAAAGGAGATTGTCAGGATTGCAGAATTCTTGATTAATTCATCATGGAAGTTGCGGCAGATTCAAAACACAATAAAGTGGTAGGAAATTGGCGGCAACTTACCCTGCTCAAACAATGTGTGGGCAGGATCTGTTAGACAGATCACGAAAACAGGAAACAATTAGCTAGAAACTAGCTCAATTAGCCACTGGGAGAGGAATTGAGTCACATTAGATTTCAAAGCGAATCCCCAAGTTGGTATATCCCAGTCCATGAGACCAGTGAAGTGTAAAAGAGGAGAAGAAAAGAAAAGGGAATTCGGGCGCGAAGAAAATTGGCGGCGCAATAGCCTCATCACGTGCCGGGTGCTCAGCCCAGTGTATACTCCGGCGCCGGATATCGAACTTCCAAACATCTCAAACCTGGCTCACTCCTCCAGCCAGTGCCAGTAACACTCCTAAAGGCCCACAGTTGTTGCTCAGTTCTCCCCCCGTTATTCACTCTCCAACTCTGCTCAAAGCGGGCCCTCCTCTCCTGTCAACCACCATGACGGAATCTCCGGGCTCCCCCCTCTCCTCCATTGCTTCCGACGACATGTCGGATCGCGACGACCTAAAGCAAGCCTTCTCTCCCTCGGGCTCCAACATGCCTCCCTCAAAGCGTCGTCGCACTGGCGTTGCCTCTTGGGATCGCAATACTCCCGTTTCGACCACTTTCCAAGATGATCTCCCTCCTCCTTCTCCCTCCACCTCCATCTCGTCCGATACCTCCGGCGACATTCCCAACTCTCCCAACACCCTCGCTCTCATCGGCGGCAGTCAGGATGACGACTACAGCGGCCAAGGCAACGATCAAGTCACCGTCTGTCGCTGGGATGGATGCGACGCCGGTGATCTAGGCAATATGGATGGCCTCGTAAAGCACATACATGAAGAACATGTCGGGAGCCGACAGAAGAAGTACTCCTGCGAATGGTCCGATTGCAGTCGAAAGGGTCAAACTCACGCAAGTGGCTACGCGCTGCGCGCACACATGAGAAGCCATACGCGAGAAAAGCCCTTCTATTGCGCTCTACCTGGTAAGTTTTCCTAGACCATTCCCCCCATACGTTCCTTGCCCGTTATCCCTTGGCAACGTCTAACATTGTTCCCCTTTTCTGTCTATAGAATGCGACCGCAGCTTCACTCGATCAGACGCCCTTGCCAAACACATGAGAACTGTTCACGAAACAGAGGCGCTTCGTCCCTCAGACCCCGTACCCAAACACCACAACGTCGCTGCTTCGGCGGCAGGAACGCCGACCGCGACCCCTTCCGGCAAGATCCAACGGTTGAAGCTGAAGCTATCGTTCCCACCGAAAGACGACGCAGGAGATCACAGCGAAAGCGCCAATGAGGAGGCAGCAGGACTGGAGGACGATCTCCACGTACCCCCTGGTGGATTGGAGAAGGAATTCGACACCTACGAGATGCTGCTTGAAGGGCCGCAACTGTATCGGCTGCTTCTGAGACAGATCCACTGGGCACAGCAGGACGGTGCGGAGCTACGCGACGCATGGGAGAAGATTCGCGTCAAGAGAAAGGAATCGTGGATGGAGAAGGAAGCAATCTTTGATGACTTGATGGAGGCCGAGGTACGATTGTTCAAGCTCCTCGATGAGAAATTCAGCGTGGCCAAGTCTGCGCCAGCGAACGGGACGGATAATGCACCGCAGTCGGAGCAACGGCAGTCAGAGCCAACAGAGATGGATGTTGCACAAGACCAGGGGTCTGGGTCTGTTCCGCCATGATACGATGGTCGAAGTTGATGGCGGTGGTCACCTAATATATCCTTCTTGACTTGATTACTCCTGCCTTTGCTATTGCTCTTCCTACCCCCTTTCCTCTTGTACTTTACCTTCTTGTTTTTGGGGATTCTTTTTGGGAATTTTCTTCTTTTCTTGGGGCTGCTGCTGGTAATGACTTCGCCACGGGATTGGGCCACGTCACATCACGTTTCTTGTGATAAAAACGTGCCACAACTACTCATATTCCATTCCTTTCTTTCCCCCTCCTTTTCTTATACACCTTTTGTCTTCATTATCTTACCACGTCACGGCACACGCAGGGACTTGATCAATTCCGGTATAGTTCATTTCGTTTTCGCTTTCGTTTCCGCAAAATATCCTGGTCTTTTACTAGTTTGCTGAGTGTTTGTAACCTTACGAAATGGGATTGGCGCTTCCTTTCTTCCTTCCAATATCGAATGATAGCATGGAGTCACTACTATTGAAAAGAAATAAAAACCAAGTACCTTGATTCATTACATGCTTGTAACCCTTGTAGTAGTAGTTGTTGTTGTTGAAGTGTGGTCTGATTGTATTCTGTTAAGAGAGAAAAGAAATCCAGGGACAACATACTATGCACTCCGCGCCTCCTGTTATCTGCACGAATGGGCATGCCAAGTAGTAGTAGCCTTCAAGACGTATCCTAGACAATGGAATGGGAAACACAACACTCTTTCTTGTTGAAAATAAGAAACAACTATCGAAGGTCTAAGGACACGTCGATACAGGGGGGAAAAGAAGGGGAGCAATAACAATATGGATATCCATTCATTCCCAGGCTAGAATCAACGTAGCAAAAAAGAGATCAAACTCCAGGGATAATAGTAGTAGTAAAGTAGGCCCGATGATGATAATGATGACGACGTTGATAGTCTGAAAAGAAGATACATGAATTCGAAGGATATAAGAGGAGCCCTGCTCGGATGGTATGGTTTAAGGGAGAAAAAAAGGGCTAAGAAACAATCGTGGCAACAGCTGGGTTGTCTTTTCTTCTTTTCTTTCCCGTGTTCGATATCGGAGGAATAACAAAGAACGCCGCTCATCATTCTGGAGGTATATGGGAGGGGAGCGAATGATGAGCGATGGGGAGAGAGAGAGGAATAGAAGGAAACAATATATGTGAACACATCACAAATAATCCCGATGCTCCAAATACGCGGGAAAACCGCAAGACGTTAAGAGCCAAAGAAATAGCTGCCATGCATGCAAACATCATAGAAGGCCACTCATGGGGTCAACCTCACACAACACTCCTTATTCGTAGATCATACCAGACGCCGTCGCCATGCTAACCCAAATGATGCATATGTACCTTTTAACATGAATAGAAGCAAAAAGAAGAACTCCATGTAAAGAACAAGACCCTTGACATCCTTTCGCTGGAAGATACCGGGATTAGAAAACCGGCATCTACTCTCCGTTGGAGGCTGGCTTGGAAGCAGCAGGCTCCTTAGGGATTGCGATCAGTTTATGATACATTTCTTGAAGTTTAGCCCCTCCGGCGTCTTTGTTGGGCCAGTAGTGTACCGAAACATATTGCCTATTGAGGGAGTCAGTATACTTTGTTCGGAACAGAAGCCGGATTGCATTGGACATACCATAAACGAGTCTCCAAAGACGACATGGAGCCCTGGCCCTTCAGATTTTGACCGATGAATTCACCGACCTTTCCAAGTAGACGTCTCAACTCCGTAGCCCTTTCAGCCTTGCTCGGGAAATTCTCTTTAGTAACGGCTGACACCTTCTTCAGATTCTCGCGAATGGGCTTGAAGAACAAGCGAGCCATGTCCTCTTTGCCGGCGGAGTAGCCATTCTCATGAGGCTTACGACGCCGAATGTCCTCACTGGATGCGTCGGACGTTCTATGACGGCTTCGTTCGCCTTCATGCATGGATCTGGGTCGATCGTGGCTGGGAGTATGGTGTCGTTCAACACTATCTCTGGCGCCGTGGGTATGAGACCGATGCCTGGAACGTTCTGTTTCCCGGTGGCCTCTACGAGAAAGAGACGGCGCGGGCGAAGCCGAGACGCTGTTGCTGGCATGCGTACGGGAACCTTTCCGGTTATTCCGGTGATGATTCTCGACAGCTCTCTTCGCGCTGACACTCGAACCGTTGGTGACTTTGTCACGAAGAACAGATAACAGATAGTCTGCGCGACGAACAAGGTGAACGGCTCCTGGAGACTTCGTTGTCTTGTCCTCAGCATTCATACGTTCATTTTTCCTCTCAACACGGTGTTCTTCAAGGAAGAACTTGTCCCCAAGGCCAAGGTCGGGATCGTCTCGGATCTGCGTCCAAGCACCATATCCGTGCCGCGCAATACCGATACACAGCATCCCGTCCTCGCGTGCACCCCATGGACACGTATAGTCCGCGGCTTTAGTGGCTTCCGGTATCCGGAAATTCTTGAAGTCAGGCACGGCGGCCGTCGCCTCCTTCAAAATACGCATTTCCGTCGGACGTTCCACAATAGTGTACGCATTAAGACGCTTGACTCCATGGAGATCGAATAAGACCGCCTTCTTTTCTTTCTTCGTCGGCACCTTACCAGCGTGTTCCAGGGCCTCGAGTTTCTCTATGTCTTCCCGTACCAGATCGGCAGCCTTGTCAGTTATTTCGCGGAGCGCAGCCTTGACCGTCTCTCTATCACGGTCAAGGAGACGTGCCTCACGAACGACATCCTCCTCACGTTCTACCATATTTCCAAAACGAAGGTAGGCACGCAGAAGATGGCGGTATTCTTTCTCCACAAGGGGTCGTTTCGGGTCCGACTGAGCATTTGAGTCGGAGTCATCGCCATTCTCCATACTGACCTGTGCTCTCGCTAATCTCTTGGCTTTGCGTTCTTCACGGGTATCCCGTGCATCACCCGGTGCATTGCGCTTGCGGGGTCGGTTCTGCTCAATGACTTCGGCAAGATAGCGTTCGTCGGCTTTCTTCTTCTCCTCTGCCTTGATCTCCTCCAGCTGTTCTTTGGGTATGATGTCATCCCAACTAAGGTCGTCCACCTTGATGTCAACATATTCGAAGGCTCGAAGGAACTCTTCGCCACCGTCAGCTTGAATCTCCTCAGCCTGTTCGGTCTGATGAAGTTCTGCGTTTGCGAGGACTGAGTCGATATCGAGTTGTTCAAGCTTCTCCTGGTTACCAGTCTGCTCGAACATCCTCTGGCCACGACGTTTGAGAATACGTGAAATATCCTCTGTTGAGTTTGGCTCGCTGACCGAAATTCCACTACGAGCCATCTTGTTTTGAATCTCTGACGCCTCCTTGTCAGTAACACCACGTTGGATTGTGATGAACTCGAGTAGAAGCTTGTTGCGAGCTCTCTCAATCACTTCCTCCTCCACGGTATCCTTCGACACTAGGCGATACACACTAACCGGCCTCGTCTGTCCAATACGGTGCGCTCTGGCCATGGCTTGAAGATCAGCCTGGGGGTTCCAGTCAGAATCAAACAAGACTACAGTATCTGCCGTCATGAGGTTGATTCCAAGACCACCAGCTCGGGTAGACAAAATGAACGCAAAGTCATTGCTTCCAGGAGCATTGTAGTGTTCAATTGCCAAACGACGTGCAGCCGCAGGGATAGTACCATCCAGTCGTTGATATGTATATCCGCGGAATTCCATATAATCACCGAGGATGTCAAGCATCTTAACCATCTGACTGAAGATCAACACACGGTGACCGTCACGTTTCAGCTTGGCAAGAAGCTGATCCAAAAGCATCATTTTACCACTGCTGGTGATCATTGCCCTCAGAACATCCTCCCGGCGGGTACTACCTTCCAGAATCCTGGCTTCGGCATTGGGGAACATGAATGGATGGTTACTTGCTTTCTTCAGCTCCATCATGATGTTCAGAAGTGATTGTTTCTGACCTCTGGCTCCGTCATTGAGCGCAGCGTAATTCTTGGTGAGAATATTCTTGTAGTACTCCAGTTGGACGTCGGAGAGCTCGACGCGAATGATCTTTTCGGTCTTGGGAGGAAGGTCAGACTCCACTTTCGACTTCGTTCGCCGTAGCATGAAGGGTTGAATAGCTTTCGTCAGCTCCGCAAGCTTATGAGAGGCAGCTTCTGCGTTCAAGTCCATGTCGGCATCAATGTGAACCAGGCCCGGATTTAAGAAGTCTAGAAGGGCAGAGAGTTCTGCAAGGTTGTTTTGAATAGGAGTTCCGGTGATGAGAAGTCGAGCCGGAGACCTGAACTCGAGCAACTTCAAATATAGCTGAGATTCGCGATTCTTCAACCGATGTGCCTCATCAACGGCCATAAACTGCCATTTGAACTGGCTCAGGAAGGTCGAGTCCAGCAGGACATACTCATATGTTGTGAGGAGTACATTGAACTTAGGGCGTCGGGGGTTCCCGTCTACCATAAGCTCATGTTCACGCAGAACTGTGCGTGCAGCCTCATTGCCATTGTAGACAACATAGTTTAGGTCAGGGGTCCAGTGGTCGAAGGTCTCAGCCCAGGATGGCATCGTCGACAGTGGGACGACGACCACGAAAGGCCCTTGCTGGCGGCGCACGTGGCGTAGCCAGTTGATGAAGGCAACGGTCTGTACGGTCTTACCAAGACCCATCTCGTCGGCCAGCACAACGTTGCGGTTCTTCACCCAATTGAAAGCCATGAAGTTGACACCTTTCACCTGGAACTCCTTCAGCTGGCCATTCTGTAGGAAGCTAGGTGTGCTCTTGATTGTTTCGAATGACTTGCGCGTGGCTGGGTTGGTCTCGGACTTGTCTGACACCGGGGGGCGAGAGGAGCGATCTAGAAAACGGTCTATCTCGCGCTGAGCAATATTACTAACGAGATCTTCACTCTCCCATGTACAAGAGTCGTAAAACAGGCGCTTCCATTTGACGAAGTACTCCGTCCCTTCGTCGCCTTCGCGCATTCCGATGACTCGCTCAACTTGTTTGTAATCCTCAATTGCGTCTACATCCCGCTCACGATCGAGGTTCCATTTCTCCCGATCCTCGGGGGCAACATCTGCATCATTCTTGAGGCGGACGTCTTCGGACAGTGTTTTGCGTATGTAATTGTCAAGGCGGCGGGTACTACGACAGTTGGCAAGACTCTCGGCCGTTTCCCATGTGGCATGGTAATGGGATTTGCCTTGCCATTTGATGTAGAACTCAAAGTCGTGGCGGCCGACGTCGAGGCTACTTGGGTCCACACCATCCTTGAGGCGATGATTGAGCACAATATCGACAGCTGGGCGATCATCCTCCACAGTATTCACCCAATAATTCTGCGTCATTTCCTCTGGGTCATCCTCGAACATGGAATCATCATCATCTTCGTTGTAATTCGAGACCCGAGAAGCATTCCTCGTTGAGAAACGAACCTCAGGGTGCGAAGGTGCATCGTTTGATGTGGCTTGGAGGAGCCGCCGTCGCCTCGCCTTACTTGTACGAGCACGGGGACCCCCGTACTCATCGCTGTCCGAGTCTTCGGAGAACGACGACTGGGTGGCGGAGCGGGAGGGACGTTTCGAGGTGGGTTGTGAGGCCGCAGCGCGTCGACGCTTAGCACGGGGTGCTACAGCATCGGAGTCGTCCGAGTCTGAGTCTGATTCGACTATTTGACGCGTCGTGCGGGCTCTTGCGCTTCGGCGAAGGCCGTATAGATCGGGGTTCTGTCGGATATAGTCTGATTCATTGACCGACGATGATTTCCGTTTCGTGCCACGCCTGGTTTCTGATGATGAAGAGTTTTCAGAGCCAGATGCACTGCTCTGGTCCTCGTCATTTTCCATCCCAAAAGCATCCTCATCTCCCTCCGCGTCTGGGGAGCCGGCATTATAGGACTCGTCTGCGGCGTCTTCCTCGGGGGAGGATGATGAATCGCGTGCGGCATGGTTTGCAAAGGAGTCGGATAGGTGGTCTTCACTCTCGCTGACTGCAAGATCATCTCTGCTGCTTGCAGCATCGGAGGCAGGTGATGCGGAGTACCCATTCATCAAGGCCATTGTGGCCGATGGTTCGGAGGTAGATGGGATCACCATGCTAGTAGCTATTGATGATGAGAGGCATCAGCATTGAAGCCCGGTACGAGGCCGGAGAGGGATGGAAGACACGGCATAGTGTAAAACAGGTTTACGCGACTCAGATTCCACTAGAACCGAACAGAATAGGTAGGTGAACGAGGTAGGAGATGGAGGTATGATGGAAGGGCATGTTTTTGATGGCGGGTTGGATGAAACGCGACGGAGAGTGATAGGGAAGAGATGGGGGATAATAGGGGCAAATCCGAAGGCAAAAACAGGTACAGGAGAGGAAAGCCAGCCAGACCTTGACCAGGAGGAACCCGAGAACCCCTCAATACACCAGATGCAGGGGATATCTGGAGTTCTTCGGTGGGTCGAGACCGTGGAGAAGTACCCCGGCCGACAGTGGCAGGACACGTCTAGGAAAAAGCTAGGATAGACAAATAAAATACTTACATTCCATAGCTTGGTGACCCCTAATCAGGGAAAAACGAAGAAGTAAATGGTGACAAAGTTGAAGGGAAAAGGTGGGGGGGGAGGGGAGGATGGAATGGTGGAGGCAGCAAAGGAACGATGGGAGGCCGCTGAGAATATGATGAGGGAGTAGGAAGAGTGTTGTACGTTCGGCTGGAGGTGGACGAGTCGCCGTGAAGGGATTGGCTGCCCGCCTGATCCCTCAGGCTGCCATTGCCCGCCATGCTCTGTGCGGTTTAGCGCGCCTCAAGCGAGCCTTCAAGCGTACTAGCGCGCTTTCTTTGTCACGTGTGTCTCGGGAAAGGAGCTACTTTTCTTCCGAGCAGAATCAGTCAATGTGAACAGTCAGCCAATCAGCACCGCCAGAAATAATGCAGCCCGGAAACAGTTGTAGCCTGAGGCAGCCACGGTTGCCCACAATGCCCGGCATAGTTTTCTCTCCAAAGAGCCCCTCCTCATCGGGGTTCTCCAGCAACGTTTCTACCTCGCTCTCTCTTTGGTGCTGCCTGTGCAGAGATCTGGCGCGTTCGCATTTTGCCAGTCCAACCGCCGCCGTGTGATCGGCTTCATCCAGCACAGTTCACCCTTTAAGCGATCTTACTGCTTCTTTTTGCAGCTGCTCCCCCACTACATCGGTTTCGCGCATCCGACTTGATCTGAACATTAGCCATCATGTCTGACAAGCTTACCCGGTATGCCTCCTTATGTCCACCTTATTGGTTTCTTCTTGGTCACACCAGCTAACAGATCTCGGTTTTCAGTGTTGCTATTGTCAACAGTGACAAAGTGAGTTTCCTATACCCCGCGGCATACGCTGCCAACAACCATGTGTCGACGCTTCAACGTATACTGAGACATCTCGCTTGGCTGGTAATAGTGCAAACCCAAGGTACGCGAATCTTCCGATGGTCCTGCTTTCTTCGCGCCCTCAGACCTACCTTCTAACGCTCTACCCCTTCTCCTCTTTTAGAAATGTCGCCAGGAATGTAAGAAGTCTTGCCCCGTCGTACGTACGGGTAAGCTCTGTATCGAGGTCACTCCCGAGTCCAAGATTGCCTTCATCTCCGAGCGCCTCTGTATCGGTTGCGGTATCTGTCCCAAGAAATGCCCCTTCGGTGCCATTCACATCATCAACCTGCCGACCAACTTGGAGACTCAAGTTACCCACCGTTACTCCGCCAACAGTTTCAAGCTTCACCGTCTTCCCATGCCCCGTCCCGGACAGGTGCTTGGTCTCGTCGGTACCAACGGTATTGGAAAGAGTACGGCGTTGAAGATTCTCAGTGGAAAGCTGAAGCCCAACCTTGGACGTTTTGACAACCCTCCCGACTGGGAAGAAATTCTCAAGTACTTCCGTGGTTCCGAACTGCAGAGTACGTATATAGAGTACCCTGGAGTCGAGCTAGACAGACTTCTAACTGTACGCAGACTACTTCACCAAGGTTCTGGAGGACGATCTCAAGGCTGTTGTCAAGCCTCAATATGTCGATCAGATTCCCAGGGCTGTCAAGGGCCCTGTTCAGAACGTTGGAGACCTCATCAAGGCCCGCGCTCAGTTGGGCAACCTGGAACACATTCTCGACACTCTTGGTATGGCACAGTTGCAAATTGAGCGTTATGATAACACTGCTAATGATATATGCAGAGTTGAGACAGGTCCAGGACCGTGATATCGGTCACCTTTCTGGTGGAGAGCTCCAGCGTTTCGCCATTGGTCTGGTTTGCGTCCAGAAGGCCGACGTGTAAGATCAATATTTAGAACCGTTTTTCTATGCGCAAGAGCTGATAAACTTTACAGCTACATGTTTGACGAGCCTTCCTCCTATCTTGATGTTAAGCAGCGTCTCGCCGCCGCTCGCTCCATCAGAGAGCTTCTTCGCCCTGACGATTATGTCATTGTTGTCGAGCACGATTTGTCTGTTCTTGATTACCTGTCTGATTTCGTCTGTGTGCTCTACGGAAGACCCGCCCTTTACGGTGTGGTTACTCTGCCTGCTTCCGTCCGTGAAGGTATCAACATCTTCTTGGATGGTCACATCCCCACCGAGAACTTGCGATTCCGCGAGGAATCTCTTACTTTCCGTCTTGCTGAGTCTGGTGATGACTTCATGGTGGACCGGGCCCGTGCTTTCTCCTACCCCAGCATGGAGAAGACTCTCGGTAACTTCCACCTTAAGATCGATGCTGGAAGCTTCACCGACTCTGAGATCATTGTCATGATGGGTGAAAACGGAACCGGAAAGACCACATTCTGTAAAATGCTTGCTGGTGCTGAGAAGCCTGACGGTGGCAAGAGCGTTCCTCGCCTGAACATCTCCATGAAGCCCCAGAAGATCACCCCCAAATTCCAGGGTACCGTCCGTCAGCTGTTCTTCAAGCGTATCAAGGCTGCGTTCCTGTCGCCCCAATTCCAGACTGATGTCTACAAGCCTCTCAAGATTGATGACTTCATTGACCAGGAAGTTCAGAACCTGTCTGGTGGTGAATTGCAGCGTGTTGCCATTGTCCTGGCTCTGGGAATTCCCGCCGATATCTACCTCATTGACGAGCCTAGTGCTTACCTGGACTCCGAGCAGCGTATCGTGGCCTCCAGGGTCATCAAGCGTTTCATCATGCACACCAAGAAGACTGCATTCATCGTCGAGCACGATTTCATCATGGCCACTTATCTCGCCGATCGTGTCATCGTCTTCGACGGTAAGCCCTCCGTCGATGCTCACGCCAACGCCCCTGAGTCCCTGGTCACTGGTTGCAACACTTTCTTGAAGAACCTGGATGTCACCTTCCGTCGTGACCCCAACAGTTACCGCCCTCGTATCAACAAGTACCAGTCCCAGATGGACCAGGAGCAGAAGTTGGCCGGCAACTACGTAAGTCTACAATCTTCTCACCTCAGCACTGGCATAGTTCCGCCGTGGTGGTATCTTCTTTTTCTCATTGGAAACATAATACTGACTTGCATTCTTCACAGTTCTTCTTGGAAGAAGAGAAATGAAGAGGTTGTTCCGGGCAAGTATGACCGCGTGCCTCACCGACGTGACGGCCGCGACTCGGACCAGCGGCGTCGCTATCGTCGCTGGGGCTACCTTCGGGTAGTGGCGTTTTTCGGCGTTACAAAGGCCTCTGCAGCTCAGAGAAGGCGGCGCCGCTGCCGTGGCGTGCGCCTTCCTGATGATGTGGATGGTGCTTTGGAGGAGGATGACGAAGAGGGAGCGGACGACTTGTTCGGCTAGGTAGGAGCAGTGGTTTAACCTGTTCCAGTTAATCCTCTCTGGCCTCCCCCCTTGTCGTCGCTCATGGTCGTCCCTCCCCAGCGCCATCCACGCCTGCATAGTTCAATCTAGTCCTCTTCACGATGGTTCGGAGTGAAGACACAACGAGACTAGTCTATTAGATTATGTTTGGGTATACGGATTTCCTGGATGGCGCAGTCATGTCGGAGTTACAATGTTTGTCAAAAGAGTTCAAGGTTATTCGCGACATGGATGGTCCGCCGACAAAAAAGGGTGTCGGTGAGGGAAAAAAAAAGATTAGCTGGTTATGGTCAAGCTAGGTGGCCACTGTCCAAAAGATTTCTTTTTTTTTTTTTGAACATAATTCATTACGCTAGTCATTCACTTCGTATATATCACTTGCTTTTCTTTATCAAAGAATGATAAAGCCTATCTAGGACAGTATGGTAAACTCTACGTAAGTAGCTTGTGTACGCCTACGAAAACAGATTCCCTCCGAAAATGTCCGTCTCCACCGGATGTCATACTCCTCCAGTAAGGGTCAGACCTCCCGCATTTTGTTCGCTGGATCACATGAATAATATATCAAAAAGTACTATTGAACAATACAAACGAAGCATTTCATTCCAACCTGTCATTGCACATGACGTGCCGTGATGCGTACCGGTGTGTTTGTGGTTGTATTGGCAGTGGTGATATGTCATGATGGTGATAGACTATATATATCTTCGGTACTCCATTGAAGTACTACTAGTAATTCAACTAAAAGTTGAACCCAAGAAATGGACGCCATGACTTAAGTCCCGGAGGCTATGTCAAATTACTATATCTACTAGCTATGCCATAGAATATTATAGGTATTGTATTTGTATTTTCACATGTCAAGAAATGCATATATCAATCGTGTGAGCGCTAGACATACAAAGTCGATATACTGGGGCAGCAAAGACGACAGACGCGTCCACCAGAATCCGACACTACAAGTGTAGAGTCAGTCAGCATCCATTGGCAATTACCTATGGAACGGGTAGTAGTGTGTGCATCTACTTAATCTTCTTCAATCTCCCCCTCTTCACTACCGGAGTGGACGGCCTTTTCCTCTTTCTTTCCATCATCGGTTGCCGCTGGAGTCCGCTCGCGACGGTCCCGGTCTCGCCTGGCACCGCGGCTGCGTTCGCGCTCCCGACTATCCCGTCGGTACCGCTTCGCAGAGCGACTGGCAACACTTTCCGTGTCGCTGTCGCGTCTGCGCCTACGATCATTGCTTGTGGTGCTTCGGGTATCGGCACCATAATCCAGCTCATCCCGACCTCCCCGGGGATCACCGCGTGTGCGATAGAGGCGTTCGCGCTCTTCCTCACGCTCGCGGCGCTCGCGTTCGTAATGGCTAAGAGGGCGTGCGCTGCGATCCCGGTCCCAGTCACGATCGCGGTCCCTATCCCGCTCACGCTCACGGTAACGTTCCCTGTCTCGATCGCGCTCTTCCCGTCTCTCTCGGACAGGCGATAGGCCGCTGGCCTTCCGGTAGGAGCGTTCACGGTCTGCTTGGGCTTTACGGCGATCTGCCTCGTAGGCATCTGGTTCTGGGGTCCGGCTTAGACGGCTAGACGTTCCCCTTCTTTCGCCTCTATAGGATGGCCCGCTCCGATGATCACGATCACGGTCGTGGTGATCACGGCGACTTCCGCGATCCCTATCGCGGGTCTCGCGGTCTCGTTCCGCATCCTCCTCCTTCTCCTTCAGGCGGCGGATGACCTTGTCAAAGGCGGCCTGTCGGAGCTCATCGGTCTCCAGAGACTTGTACTCATCGAATCTTTCGATCCGCGGCTGCACCTGTTCCCAAGTATCAGTTGCACGGACAGGGGGATCGAGACGCTTGATCCGGGAACGCAGTGAATCTATAGCGCGGCGCTGATGACGGTCCGCAGCGTGCTTCTCTTCCTCGCTTCGTCGGACAGCCTTCTCCTGGATACGCTGGAAAATCAGTTGAAGTATCTCCGGATCAATGTTGGCTGTCCGGCGATCCCCAGATACAGCAGCGTTGAACTCCTCCAGAGTGGTCTTTGGTGTAACCTCGAAGCGTTTGTCCTGAGTACAGGTTAGTGCCAGAAAACAGAAAACCGGGTTTAATCACACTCACGTCAAGTACATCCAAGACATCATTACGCGGGCCACGCAGTGAGCGTTCTTCTTCTTCAACCATATCCCAAAACAAATCCAGGGGAGATGACCCGGAGTTACCCAGGATACCGACGTACCGAGGATCCTCGTGGATCAAGGGGTAGATGTTCATCCACTTGCTTCCAGCCTTGATCTTACCCTGAGATCTCAGCTCCTTCAGAAGCTCGATAAACTGCTCGCGGGCATGACGCTCTTTTCTCGCCTTTGCAGCCTTTTGTTGCTGACGCGCATCATTAAAGGCCCGCTCAAGGGACTTGATGTGGTTCTCGAATGCAGTCAAGATATCGGACTTGCTCAGGGTTCTGAACTTGTCGTCGCTTTGGACTTTGTCATTCGACTGAATAATCGCCTGTGCTTCAGACCAGCGTGTGTATGGTTCCAGGTCCAGGGACTTCAAGATAGTCACCAGCTCATCCATGGCAGCCTTACGCTTGACAGCTTCCTCCTCGATGTGCTCCTTCTTGAGCTCAACAATGTACTCCTCGAAGAGCTGGCGCCTCTCGTTTTCATCATCCGTAGATCTAAAGATGGTTTCGCCCTCGATGATCGGTCGGATGGTCTTCCAGCGACTGTAATGTTTGATCTCAGGATGGCGCTTCAACATGGTATTGAAATCTGCTCGGAGCTTAGCGAATCTTTCTTTCGCCCGATCCTTTTCCTGCATGCGAACCTCGACCGCATATTTTTCAAATGCTGCCTTGCGGTCTCTGGGGTCTTTGAGGGCACGATACTGAGGATCCTTGATGGTTTCGCGCATGGTCTGTTCCCAGCTCCAATCGGGTTGCACGTTGTGGCGCTTCAGCATCTTCATGAACGCGTTCTCTGCCTCTTCAAGAGAGCCGTACTCAGGTTCGGCTTGCTGTGTGCCTAGAATAGGAGCCGCGGCGATGCCGTTGGTATCCATCGAACCATATCCTCCACGTCGGTCGCCATAGCCTCGATCATAGTCGTCGCGGTCACGCTGTTGTGGGTAAGATGAAAACGAGCTAACACCACCTGCAACGAAAGTCGGGGCCCTATGCACAAACACGTTAGGCTCATAAGCGCATTGAGAGGCAAGTTTGGGCATGAACTTACGCCACTGGAGGAGCCTGAGGCGCCGGAGCCTGTGCCAGAGCAGATTTGTAAACATCTGGCATCTCCCAAGTGCTTTGCTTGGTTTCGGTGTTGTACCAGTATTTCCGACCACCCTCAGCAGTATATTCCTTCCACGGCTGGTTTGCCAACGCACGCTATATGAAAAATGACGATGAATTAGTATCCAGGAGCATAATAAATGGCAATGTCATTTTGAAAAGGGCATAAGAACTCATACCTCAACAGGCGTCATTAGCTCGATGGGCTTCGCCCACTGCGTCGCCTTCGTCTGTACATTGTAGTAGTAAACTCGACCATCAGAGTTACGCGCCTCCTGCCAAAGGGGAGGCGCGCCAGCCGGACCGTTCATGGGATTCATATCGAAGTTGCAGAAGCTGCCGGGAACAGATACTGCTGTTGCGACGATAAGAGAAGGTCGGGAAAAAGCAGCGTTCGAAGAAGCTCGCCGGGGTTCCTGCGCTAAGGCTGTTTGTCGTGTTTGCAGCGTCCCGGGGTATCGAACACCTCCACCCGGCGCGCCTGGGTCCCTGGCTGCTCTTAAATTAAATGCGCATCGAGGGGATTTCCATCTGTTGCCTTCTTTTGACCTCCCTGGTGTCGGTTGCCTGTGCGCGTGCTATCCCTTTACCCCGTTACGAGAAGAAGAGCATGCGGCTGTTGTTCTCGCCATGCCGAGTCTCGACATCCCCGGGGAATTCCTCAGACATGCTGTTCTAGATACAGTTGTCCCGCATGCTTCAGATGCCGACTTAGAAGCAGCTCTGACCTCTGCTTTAGAAAATGGCGCAGATGATCTCACTTCTGTGCTTTCGCTAATACCGCAACGCTCTCTTCTGTTCTTCGGTATGCTACGACCTGCTGGCCTGATCGAGCTCTATCTCTTACTCATATGTAGCGTGATACAGATGAGTTCTGCACCGTTCGCGTTGTCCTACGGCTATCCAATTGCTCCCCACCTAGCCTGAAACAGTATCTTCCGCACCTCGAAGTCCGACTCGATGCCTTTGCCATTGATCCCGCCGAGACAGTCGCGGAGAATCCGACCCCGACTCGGGACCTCATATTCTCAGGGGTTGTAGATGCACAGGAGCCATTGGTGGTGGTGAATGAGTTTGAGGGAGACACCGGTGGGGGCAACCACGTATATGTGATTTGGAGTGTTAAGGCATTCTTGAGTAAGGTCCCCGTTCAAGTTCCAGTATCCTATCGTGCTGATAAACTCCAGAGCGTCCGCGCATACGCATTCAACACCCTTCCCTCCTCTTCATCGCCTCCGCTAGCCTCAACCCAGCTGAAACCCGACAGCAAGAGTCTCGGGGAGACGACTACCTCCCGCCTCTGATCCCGGCCTCTACAAATATTCTACAGCCGCTATCGAGTGACAAATCCTTGGATCAAAAAGATCCATTCCTCCCCGCATCTAGGCTTCTGCGAGTTGTACCGGCGAAATACAGTGAAGACCCCATATATAACGTTCAGCAGCATTCCGGCCACCCCATACGCATAGTTCCTGCTGCCAGTGCAAGGATACGTTATTCTCGGCTGAATGCCTATAGTGGACGGCCTACTACCGTTGCGAGCCTCGATTTTGAGGTGACACCATTCCTCAATTGCGATGTCACATTTGACAAGGCAGAGCTTAGCATGTCGGATGGGACGATAGAAACCCTCACAGATGCACCGGGGCTGCTTCCGCCCATCCGTTGCCAGCCGCGAGATGATATTACCCTTGTATACAAGTTAACGCCCGATTATGCGCCTGACCCAAATCCATCAACAACTGTGATGGTCAGTGTTCTGGATATTTCGCTAGAAGCAATCATCCACCTGTCGGACAATTGTAACCCGCGGATCTTGATGCAATGGAGAACCAACGTTGATTTCTCCATGGTCCTCAACCCAACTTTTGGGGGTCCTAGCCAAGCTCTACAACGGAACAACCGCCCTGCAAGTCTTCCGATGACACCCAACCAAAGCAACGCCGCAGCGGGGACCGCCACGCCTAATCGAAGCTCCCTGAGAGAGCGGGCATACTCAACCGCAGGCCTTGGTGTATCGGTTTCGTTCAGTGGCCCTCCACATGTCGAAGTAGGAAAGCCCTTTGCTTGGAGTATCTTCATCGTGAACCGATCCTCCGGGTCGCGCAAATTCTCGATAGTTGCAATCCCTCGCCGGAAGAAGCTGGACCCACGGGGACATACCGTGCGACCATCTTCTTCATCTGCGACGAGCCGCAAAGATGCTCAGGTCGCGGAAGCTGTAACGGATGACAATATCGTTCATGCACTCCAGAAAAGTGTAGTTGGCCAGGAAGCAGAACTCATTTCTCTGAGTACTGACGTTCGGGCTGGGTGAGTAGCTTCACATCTTCCTTTCCTTTTACCCTAGCTGACTATCTCACAGTCCCCTTTTGCCTGGCACCTGTTTTTCTACGGAAGTGAAATTGCTTCCCTTGGCGGTGGGGGCACTCCGTCTGGAAGCTGTACGTCTGGTGGATGTAAATACGAATGAGATGATTGATATTAAGGACCTCCCGGACATCCATTCCTTTGACAGGAAAGGTAAGCCGACTGAGGTGGACAGTTGAGAAGAGGCCTGGATTATCCTTATGATAGATAGCTTGAAGGCTGGCTAGCTACGATGCATGTTTATGGACTTGGCTATCTTTATGATTTGAGGGGTGATAGCATGATTAGCGGGCGGTGATAAGGAATAGATGTTCGTCAGGTCTCATTATGAGTTGCATGTACATCATATGAATAGATCATTTAATTGTATATACTAAGCGTTGGATCTCCCCCGACGGTACTAGTAGTAGTCATTATAAGAATTTCCTAAGTAAAAAGGAGAAGGGGGGCTATAAAAGCGGCAATGCAGACCCTCCGCCTCAAAAAGCGGCGGGCGGGCGGAGATGGGCGGATGATCACGCGAGCGGATTGGTCCAAGGGGCGGGGGAAGAAGTTCGAACCCCCGACAAGATGACATGACCTCGATCTTGCATCTTCGCTGCCTCGAGAATACTACCGTTCCTCTTGTTCGTTCTATTTAACGGGGGCTTGAATCGCTGGTCGACCTAAACCCAAATCTAACCCGCTTCTTCTTTTCTTCTTCTGTACACCATACACAGTACGCCCGTCTCATCGACACCTACCGCGACGATCAACTGACGCCGGGTTCCAGGAGTCGTCGGGAGGCTTGCTTAGTATTCGCCTGCTCGCCCTTGTTTCGCCTGTGCGCGCTTTCTGGCAGTCCTTTGCGTCATACTCGCCCCGAGCCCGCCAACCGGGATTTCCAGGCCGTTCGCCTTCGATCCCCTTCCATCTTGCCAATCACTTATCGTCTATCATCGCCCTTCGTCATGTTCTCCACTGGTCGTCGAAGAATACTCGATGGACTCAATCGGAGGTACATCTACGGCCGTCTGGTATGTGAAACTTTTGGTCTCAATTCAATTCCATCCTATCTCACCCAAGGGGGGCGCTTTTTACATTTTTGTCGTAAAAGCAATATTGTCTTACAAATAAATCTTGTCCTATGAGGGAACTCATCACTGATTTCACTCCTTCCATTCTTCTCCTTTTTAGCCATTGCTTCACGCCATAATCTTTCTCATCGAAATGGCGGCTGCGATGCGACTTGCCGCTAAGTTCAACTCTTACTATGCGGAGAAACCAGGTAAGGCTGTCATGCTGCTGCTCCCTTGCTAGGCGCCTTCAGGAGTTGACTGACTTTGTGTCGTCTTTAGTTTTAACCACCATGGTTACCAATGCAGTAAGAGTTCCTTCGAACGAATCATTTGTCGTTGGCATATGATCGACTGACGTTGGACGGCATGTTAGATCCTTGGTGGGATCGCAGACACGGTCGCACAGTTGATCACGGCTTTCAAAGCGCGTGGAGGACGCCGGCCTTCTGATGGTAACGATCTCATCTCGATTGAGATCCACGACCTTGATAAAGAGAAGCCGCCTGCTCTTGGAGAGCTGGGACATGCTAGACATTTGGCGCCGGCCTTCGACTTTGAGCGTCTGACTCGCTTCATGTCATACGGTTTCTTCATGGCCCCAGTTCAGTTTCATTGGTTCGGTTTCTTGTCCAGGACGTTCCCCCTTACCAAGAGAAACCCGTCGATTCCCGCTCTCAAAAGAGTGTGCGTGGATCAGCTGATGTTCGCTCCTTTCGGTATTAAGCGTCTCCAGAGGTAGAAGAACGCGCTTTCTGTTTGCTAATGACATCACCAGGTCTGGCGTGCTTCTTTTCCTTCATGACGGTCGCCGAGGGAGGAGGTAGGAGAGCATTGACTCGCAAGTTCCAGGACGTTTATCTGCCAACCCTCAAGGCCAACTTTGTCCTGTGGCCCGCTGTTCAGATCCTGAACTTCCGTGTCGTACCTATTCAGTTCCAGATTGTGAGTTCCATTGTGACAGATGTCGTGTGCGCTGTGATACTGATACATATTGATTCAGCCCTTTGTGTCCTCCGTCGGTATCGCCTGGACTGCGTATCTGTCGTTGACCAACTCTTCGGAGGAAGAGTAAGGGTAAAGCGGGCTCATATTTTGGCTCCCACAAGGTTCTCAATCGTTTCTTCCCTCGTTTGTCTGCCATTATTTCTTCCCCTGCGTTGTTTTGTGCTTACTGGGCGCTGTAAATGAGCTTTGGGGGTCCTGTTATTCTTCCTCTCATGGGTGGTGTATAGGTCATCTTCGTCCAGCAACGTGGGTACACCGGAGTCAATTGCATTGATCGATAAACCATGTCGACAAAAAAGGAATACACCAGTGTTTTTTTCGGGATTGAACCAGGCACGAGCTCCAATATCTTCTGTAGGCGGGGTTGTCCCCACGAGCGAGCCGGCTTTCCATAGACGAGAAATATCGGAACGTTTGCTTGATAGATCCACCCCCGGACGCAACAGAACCTCCCATCGCAGCCATGATCCGAGGCTAAGGGGCTCCGAACGGGGCATAACAGGCATAATGTTCACCCCTGAGGCCCCGGACCCTTCCGTCATCGATTCACGGTCGCTGACATCAGTCCCGCATCAGCCCGAGGCGCCCGCGATTCTTCTTCTCTCACCGGCTGCCCCACCACCAGCCCATAACCACCACTTTTACCCCGCCGCCGAACCGAATGAAGTCGTAGCTTCCAGTGCCCGGAGTGACCAGACTCGCTCACCGCGGACCTATTAAGTAGGCATTTTTCTTAATCCCCTCGTACCCCGTGGTGCTACTAATACTACGCTGCCCCCCCCCCAAATCTCCCCTTCCCTTCTTTTTGTCACCCCACCTCTCTCTCCATCCCGACTGTCGTAGAACCGTCGTTCACCATGTCTCTCACCAACAAGCTCGCTATCACCGATGTCGACCTCAAGGACAAGCGTGTCCTGATCCGGGTATGTTGTTGTTGCCCCGGAAACCCCCACCTTTTCATCAATCATCATCGTGGGGTCGTGGTAGTGCTTCAATGCTAATCAGTCGATTTAATGGACAGGTCGACTTCAACGTCCCCCTCAATGACAAGAAGGAGATCACCAACAACCAGCGTATCGTCGGTGCTCTGCCCACCATCAAGTACGCCATCGACAATGGTGCTAAGGCTGTTGTCCTCATGTCCCACCTGGGCCGCCCCGACGGCAAGAAGAACGACAAGTACAGCCTGAAGCCCGTTGTTGCCGAGCTCGAGAAGCTGCTTGGCCGCAGCGTTGTCTTCACCGAGGACTGCGTTGGCCCGGAGGCTGAGGAGGCCGTCAACAAGGCCACTGGTGGCCAGATTGTTCTCCTTGAGAACCTGCGTTTCCACGCCGAGGAGGAGGGCAGCTCCAAGGATGCCGAGGGCAAGAAGGTCAAGGCCGACAAGGAGAAGGTCGCTGAGTTCCGCAAGGGCCTGACTGCTCTTGGTGACGTCTACATCAGTAAGCCATCCTTTTCTCGCATTCCCTAGCTCGAGAGGCCAGTAGTGTATGAGCTCTGTACTAACTGCACATCACAGACGACGCTTTCGGCACTGCCCACCGTGCTCACTCTTCCATGGTCGGTGTTGACCTTCCTCAGAAGGCTTCTGGTTTCCTCGTCAAGAAGGAGCTCGAGTACTTCGCCAAGGCTCTCGAGAGCCCCCAGCGTCCCTTCCTTGCCATCCTGGGTGGAGCCAAGGTCTCCGACAAGATCCAGCTGATTGACAACCTGCTCCCCAAGGTCAACAGCCTGATCATCACCGGTGCCATGGCCTTCACTTTCAAGAAGACCCTGGAGGGTGTCAAGATCGGAAACAGTCTCTTCGACGAGGCTGGCAGCAAGATCGTCGGCGAGGTCGTCGAGAAGGCCAAGAAGCACGACGTCAAGATCGTTCTCCCCGTTGACTACGTCACTGCCGACAAGTTCGCTGCTGATGCCAAGACTGGCACTGCCACCGATGCTGAGGGTATTCCCGACGGCTACATGGGTCTGGACGTTGGCGAGAAGAGTGTTGAGCTCTACAAGCAGACCATTGCCGAGGCCAAGACCATCCTCTGGAACGGTCCCCCCGGTGTCTTCGAGATGGAGCCCTTCGCCAACGGCACCAAGAAGACCCTCGATGCCGTCGTCTCCGCTGCTCAGTCCGGCTCTATCGTCATCATCGGAGGTGGTGACACTGCCACCGTCGCCGCCAAGTACGGCGTCGAGGACAAGCTCAGCCACGTCTCCACCGGTGGTGGTGCCTCTCTGGAGCTCCTTGAGGGCAAGGAGCTGCCCGGTGTTGCTGCCCTGTCGAGTAAGTAAATTTGAGCAGAACATATTATCACACTGGATATGCGGAGAATGCTGCATGACAAAAATCCGTTCCATGTTTCTTTGGAGGAGGATGAGCTGTGGTTGAGCTTCCATGCTCTGGACTAATTGGACAGGCGGCTTGTTGTAGTACCTACCTGTCAGCCTTCCCGGCGCCCCCTCAAGACAGGGGACAACTTTACGAATGTAATGTACAAAGAATGATAATTAATCTCATCAAAATACGCGTTTTGCCTATATCATATTCAGGAGAGGTTCTGATGATGCAATCTCTGACTAGTGACGGGTCCGAAGCTATGAGCGGGGGATTCAATGGAGTCGCAATGAGGAGGCCTGAAGAAGTTGATAGTCGGTGGGTTCGATTCGATTCATCCAGTAATGGATGTGTGTAAATAAAATCGTAGACAGTACATAAACGTGTTTATTGCAGCGCATACACCGCTTCCAGCAAAGTTGCAGCAAGCCTGCTACCAGATCTCCCACCGTAGACGACGACGTAGTCTCTGCAGACGAATCAATCCTCCCACGAGCGCGCATCATGGCTAGCCACTTAGCCACTGAACCGGCACCGCCAAAGCAGACAGACAGACAGACAGACGAATCTCTTTACTCAAAGATAAGTTTCTATCGACAATTGTTTCATCGATCCACTACCGATGACGAGCCGCGTGAGGGTAAAAAAGCTGCACGTGTAATCAAGTTGATTAATGCTTCGTGGAATTTGCGTGTGTGTATGTGTGTGTATGTGTGTGTGTGTGTGTTCATCTCAAATTAAAACCGACAACCCTTCCGTCATCTAACATTGATTCTATTATTTAGATGCCCCGACCTTCTTCAGTTCCTCTCTGTAGATTTGAAAAAGAGAACCATGTTAGCAGTCCATCATCTGAGCTTTGAATGGGCTGTGAAATCGATGGGGAGAGTAGAGATAATTGCGCTCATGGAAATTGACCGATGAGGGTTGGTTTGGTTTGATATGGTTTGGCTTGGCTTGGCTTGAAGGGAAAACGTACTTCAATTGCTTGGAGAAGTCCTCGGCCGCATCGTCATCATCCCAGCTTTCCTCCCACAGGTGAGCGCTTGCGCCGTTGGCAGCAGAGCCTTGTTCGGTTTCCTCCTGAGGCCAGTCTGCAAGTAGTGAAAAAAAGCCCCGAGGTCAGCGCAATCCGTCATTCGTAAGATTCCTTTTGCCGGCTGTCTGTCTGGGCTGGAAGCGGAGCTAGCTCCCTCTTCTGCATGACAGGGAAGACCAGCGGTCTGTGTGTGTGTGTGTGTGTGTGTGTGTGTGTGTGTGTGTGTGTGTGGTTTCATGGCTAACCTTCAACGGGGAAGTCCTCGAACTCGTCGTCTTCTTCCAGCACGGGGGGCTTCTGTTGCTGTGGCTGTTGGGTAGGCTCGGCCTTGGTGTCCTGGGTCGCGGTGGGATTCGACATGATGGGTAGGAGTGGGATGGGGGGGAAGGGCAGCGGACAGGTGTCTTTAGGGAGGTGAAAGGAGGGGTCGTACGAAGGATTCAAAGAAAGAGGAGGGGAGGAGGAGAGGTGAGGAATGAGAGATGACAGATCAGAAGATTGAAAGTGGCGGTGGTGGGTGATGTTGGTTGTTGGCAAGCAAGGTAAATGGAATGAGAGAGAGAGTCGCGGCGGCGGAGGCGGAGACGCAGGCGATGGCGTCGGTTCAACTTTGGCTGGGCGGCACTACTAGAACTAACTAGTCCGCAGTCGGTCAAATCGAACCTGACGACGTCAAGCTTTATTGTTGTTCCCCTTCAGTTCCCCCTCCAGTCTTGCCGGACATACCGGACATGACCCCAGCTCCCATCCTGTCCAACATTTCCTTCCTCCCTCCCTCCCATTCGTGAGACATTCAAATACGATCCCCTCTTCCCGATGCGCTAAATCACTGGTTCGTGATCTCTTGAGAGCCTTGTTCGTGAGCAACTCCCGGCAATTATCCAGTCAGTTGCTCCGCCTCGCCGCCGCAAAGTGGACCGTGGGTTCGACGCTATTATTGTTTCTGGTCCCCGTTGCTTATAATCCCCAGGCCATCCGGCCTAGCCCTTGGGTCGGAGTCGCCTCTCTTTTTTTCTACTTTCGTACAAATTGTTCGCCTTTGGACTATTGTTATTGATTCTCTTGCATCTCCCCCACACCTCTCTCTCTTTCTTGGGTTATGGTCCCGGAGTCTTGCTACGTCCTTGGTGCGTATCGAATGGGAGATTCGATCATCTTCCCATTCCATCTACGTCTGCTTCGGGGCCCTTCGGTTCTTGGTTAATTGATCGCCATACGTCTCGTGCACAACTTCCTTTCTAGTTTTCTTTTCTACTTGCAGGCCTGGTTTTGACCGGGCTCCCTTCTTTTGGAATATGTTTCGCGTAGGCTCCTGGCTCTATGGCAAGAAGCCGGCCTCCACCCAGTCCCTGGACTCTTTGTCCGAACTGCGAGATCGTGAGTGAGCACAGAGGTCTTCTCAGCCCCGTCTAGAATGCGATTAATGGCTGACAATCCATTATTTGGGACTTAAAGTTGAGGATGCTATGAGGGGTATGTCCAATTTTCCATGCGTGATCGAATCCCCGCTCTTCCGGGGTCAGTGCTAAAGGCGCTATGCTGACTGAACCGGTTGGGCCACCAGCTGCCACGTTAATCCTCAATGACGATGTGGACGGCGCCGAAGACGGTCTTTCCGAAGGAACCTCGTCGTTTCATAATGTGCGTATGCCTTTGGTTTGGACAAGTACCTGCCGATCTTCAAAGTCACTAGTTCTGTAGTGCCTCTGCTGATCTACAACTCGTGCCTGGTATAGCTTGGCAGAGGTGTCGTTGCGTTCATTCGGGCCACACTGGGTTTTGAACAGGAGATCATGCGTCAGGGTGTGTAACCAGTGTGACCACTGTCCGGTTAGAGGTGTCGCCTTGATGACTGATGTTTTATAGCCTCGGAGCGACTCAATGCCGCGGAGACGAGTGCCGCCAACGACCAGCATCGCGCGCAACACAACTCTCATGCGCCCAATACGTACCACTCACAAATATATGCTCCCGGGACGGAATTTGCGCTCTGCCAGGCCATGGCGCAGCTCATGAGCGCCGTCGTCGGCGTCCTGAATGAAAGTCTTACGGAAAGTATCAAAGGATTCTATAAGCTCAGAAAGGCCTATATCACCCTAGACGCTATTCTTAAGATGGAGCAAAAGTTCATCATGCAGGCGCGGAACTCCGGGGACACTACCTCTACGGAGAGTCTGCCACGGGGTGTTGGGCAGGGAGCGGGGCCCACGTCCGTTCCTGCATTGCCGGTAGAGCCTGGCGACCTGAAGAAGGGATTTTCGGATCTTTCAATTTCTGCGGACTCCGAAACATCAGCATCCGGTCCTTCTGATATGTTGAGCCATGATCCTGATTCGGACATTTTCAAGAATCAGATCGACGTGTTCGTCCACTCCGGCGCCAACTTCTGCTTCGGAATTCTTCTACTCCTAATCTCAATGGTCCCGCCCGCGTTCAGTAAGCTTTTGGGAATCATTGGCTTCCACGGAGACAAGGAACGCGGATTGAGGATGCTTTGGCAGGCCAGTAAATTTCACAACCTGATTGGCGCCCTCGCCGCTTTCTCTATTCTTGGCTATTCAAACGGCTTCGTCCGGTATTGCGATATCATGCCTGACCCCGTCCCTGGCGATGACGTGCAGGGCTATCCCCAGGAACGGCTAGAGGCCTTGCTGGCCCTGATGCGGAAGCGGTTTCCGAAGAGTCAGTTGTGGCTGCTGGAGGAGTCCCGGATGAACGGAGCAAACAAGAAATTAGATGTTGCCTTGGAGCTGCTCTGTGGAGAAGACCGCAGTCCGCTCAAGCAGGTCGAGGCCCTGCGGGTTTTCGAACGGAGTCTGAACGCCATGTATCTTCACAGATACGAGCTTTGTGCGGAGTCTTTCCTCGAGGTATGCTGTTCTGTGATTGACGTATAGAAGATCTTAATCAAACTGACCATTACAGTGCGTCGAACTCAACTCTTGGTCTCGATCACTCTACTACTATATTGCAGGATCGGCCCACCTCAGCCTCTACCGGAACGTTGCTGGAACGGATGCCACCGCGGCAGCCAAACACGCTGAAAAGGCCGTGGAGTACTTCCGGAAGGCACCGCCATTGGCTGGCAAGAAGAAGTTCATGGCTCGGCAGCTGCCGTTTGACGTCTTTGTTTCTCGCAAGATCGCCAAGTGGGAGGCTCGCGCCAAGGAGTGGAAGGTGCCTTTGGTGGATGCCGTGGGGGTGGATCCAATTGAAGAGATGATTTTCTTCTGGAACGGACACAGTCGTATGACGCAAGAACAGCTCGAAGAATCCATGACGAAGCTGGCGTGGTCCGAAAGCGAAGCCAATAAGACATGGTCACGCGAAGGTACGGAAGAGAAGGCTATTCTGCAGCTCCTGCGTGCGGCTGTCTTCCGTGCCATGCGCCGGCACGATGAGGCGAAAGAGATCATTCGCACGAGCATCTTCAGCCAGGACAAGTCCCAATTTACTGGACATCTCAAGGATGACTGGATCTACCCGGTGGCACACTTCGAGATGGCGGCCAATCTGTGGATGGAACGGCCGACGTACAGTGCTATTCACGGAGGACCGGAATCATCTAGCGAGAAACCAGCTGCTGGAAGCACCGAGAACGATATACAGCTGGAGCGTCGCCAAGTGCACGAATGTAAGGAGCACCTAGAGAAGGCGGCCAAGTGGGAGAGCTATGAACTAGACGCGCGCGTTGGGCTCAAAGTGACGGCCGCCCTGGAGGCCGTTGAGAAATGGGAGAGTGCGCACGCGACCACATCCGGATGAGGATGGATGATTGATGTATTATGACGCTGTACATTTACCGCCAGCATTGGAACATTACGATAAGACACAAGACATTAAAGGGATAGACGGAGCAATCAATGCATGTTTGTTGTTTTTTTTTTTTGTTGTTAGTTACAAGGGTACCCTGACCACGTAGGAGCGACAATCATAGATACACATGACCCGCCCGTATCTCTCACCTCTCGTCTAGACCATAGTAGACCTTTCTTGAACTCTTTGACCGACAGTTAGACTTTCTAGCGGTGGCGACGATCACCGTGGGTCGGATAAGTTTCCGGCCCTGTCACCTATCTGCCCCATCGGATGCATCCGTCCCTGACAAGCAGCTCTCTTCTTGGCCGGGTAGAATTGCCCTGTCAGGCTGGGATACGTGCAGGATGTGACTCATGGTGCGTATAGGGGCGATTGAAAGGACCTGATCTATCCAGGAAATTGACGTCGATCCGGCAGACTATTCTACCGAATTGGCCGAATCAGCGTGCGGCGAATGCAAAGAAGCAACGTTGGGAGGGTCCCGTTATCGGACGTCCGATGCTTATGACGCTGCTCCCCGGGTAAAACGGCTTCGGGCTTCGGTTCCACGCCAGTGAAGAAATGTGCCTTAAAGATACTGGCATATCCTGCCCTGACTGAGAGGAGATTTGGATCTCTGCCTCCACTTTGTTTGAATCATTCATTCATTTGTCTCAGGTACTTTGCTCAAACGTGTGGTGGTTGAAACCTCATCTTGAAATATTCCTGTTGCATGTTCGGCAATTATCTTATCCCCCATCTTTACTTTTCGGAGATTCGGAGATTTTTTTTGCATCATCTTTATCGGGGACATTTTTTTTTTATTAATTCCGTCCCTCTGATATCATATTCTCCCCTCGCATATGCATACTAGTGACTCGAAGGATTCTATTTACCGTTTATTCACTCGGAATTAAATCAATTGATTGAATATATAAATATAGTACTGCTTGCTGCTCTTGAAGATGTCGCGACACGAGCACTCCCGCTCACCATCGCTCTCATCCGAAGATGTCGAGTCCTCCGAAGACCACCACCACAGCGCATACGTGCACCCGGACGACCCGACTGCATTGGAGAAGCAAACCACCGCGGCATCGGGCATATCGGCGCTCGAGAACCGTGCGCATTCAGTGATTTCGCGCATTCGCAGTCGCGAACCGGGGCAAACTGCCCGTTTCACGCATCCGCTGTCGCATACTAAGACCTCCGAGGACGTCATTGTCGACTTTGAAGGGCCGGATGATCCCTATAGGCCGATGAATTGGAGTTTTCGCAAGAAGGCGGTTACCACGATTCTGTATGGATTGACTACTATGGGTATGTGCGGTTGCTGGTATACTTGTTTAATAAACCTCTTTTAGGTGATGTGGTGCTGACAGTGGGTTGCGTGCGATTAGGTGCGACTTGGGCTAGTTCGATGTATGCTTGTTTGCTTCTCTACCGTTGCCGCCAATCTATAGTCATTCCAGGTTACTGACACAGCGCAGTTTCTCCACAGGCACCAAGCAAATCGATGCGGAATTTGGCGTGGGAGAGGAAGTCGGGACATTGGGTACAACGCTGCTGTTGTTCGGTTTCGGTAGGTTTCTTCATCTATATCTATACCCATCATTCGCTCTTCTAGCGCATAAACTGACCCTAGTCAGGACTCGGTCCCCTCGTATGGGCACCTCTATCCGAAGTCTACGGACGCAAGCCCGCCGTCCTTGCGCCGTACTTCATCGCCGCCATCTTCTCCTTCGGCACCGCCACAGCCAAAGACCTCCAAACCGTCATGCTGACCCGATTCTTCTGCGGCTTCTTCGGCTCCGCGCCCGTCACCAACACCGGCGGAGTCCTCAGCGACATCTGGACCGCGGAGCAACGCGGCGCCGCCATTGTTGGCTACGCCATGGCCGTCGTCGGCGGACCCGTCCTAGGTCCGATTGTCGGCGGAGCCATCTGCCAAAGCTACCTCGGCTGGCGATGGACGGAATACATCACGGGAATCATGATGATGTTCTTCCTAGCGATGGACCTGATCTTCCTAGACGAAAGCTACCCGGCCGTTCTCCTCGTCTACAAAGCCCAACGCCTCCGCTTCGAAACCGGCAACTGGGCCCTGCACGCCCGCCACGAAGAATGGGACGTCACCTTCAAAGAACTCGGCAACAAGTACCTCATCCGGCCCTTCGCCCTCCTCACCACCCCGATCTGCTTCCTCGTCGCCATCTACGCCTCCTTCGTCTACGGCATCCTCTACCTCAGTCTGGCCTCCTTCCCCATCGAATTCCAAGAAGTCCGCGGCTGGAACCAAGTCGTCGGCGCCCTGCCTTTCCTCGCCTACCTCGTCGGCATCCTCTTCGGTGCGTGCATCAACCTCTTCAACCAGAAATTCTACATCGCCCGCTTCAAAGCGAACAATAACTTCCCCGTCCCGGAAGCCCGTCTACCCCCGATGATGCTCGGCTCGATCGTCTTCGCCGCTGGCCTCTTCATCTTCGCCTGGACCAGCGATCCCCATATCCATTGGATCGCTCCCATCATCGGAGCCGTCTGCATGGGTTTCGGTTTCTTTACCATCTTCCAAGCCGCATTGAATTACCTCATCGATACCTTCCAGAAAGTTTCCGCCAGTGCTGTCGCCGCCAACACTTTCCTGAGAAGTTTGTTCGCCGGCTGTTTCCCCCTCTTCGCTAATATCATGTTTCATCGTTTGGGCGTGGATTGGGCCGCCAGTGTGTTGGGATTTGTGGCTGTTGCCTTGATTCCCATCCCTTATTTGTTTTATATCTTTGGGAAACGCATTAGGGCTAGGGGGAAGTGGTCCCGCGCTTCGGTTTACGGGTATTGATTTTTTACCCCCCTCTCTACCTTACCTTACTTCGCGTATCTGGATGTCTTTGCTCGCTTCCTATACCCTTTGCGTTTCATATATATACCCCTCGATTATTTTGGGCTTGTCGTTCATGACTTGATGTGAAGACGGGCTGGGTTAAAAGTTCTGTTTCCTGTTCACTGGGATTTACTTGTTGGTTTGTCAGATTGTTGTTATTTGAGATACCTCTGGTTTTCATTTTTTTTCATTTTTTTCATTTTTTGTTGGTTTTGGCATGATACGCATAGCATGGCGGGGGGTTTTTTGATAGATAGGAACTACTACTAGTACGTATTATTCAATGATTAATGTCTAGGCTGAGTTGAATAGATTGGTTCGGATATAAGCTATTCTTTTCGTATAGGTCCAGACAATCATAAGGGGCATACATAAGTCGCCGCAGCGCGGCGTTTGTTTGTCTTTCCTTCGGCGATTGAACACGGCGTAATGTAATTACTATACCGGGTATTGTGCAGTAATATGATATGTGTAGCTAGCTAGGGTGATAGCCCAGCCCTAAGTGGCTTTGTCGGTGAGGTTGTATGTCATATTAGAGTGCATAGCCATGGACGTTTTAGTATTGGAGATCATCGGTATTTATCAATCTGTATACGCGTCTGAAACACTAACATGTTATGACTAGTCGAAGGATATAAGTGAGAAAGGAATCTATTTAGATGAAATGATACGATCTCCTTTAACAAAAATTTAGAAAACAACATAAATCCAACTTCCAAAAGATAGGCAACATCCAACCTCAAACATGGAAACAAAAAGGAATGTAGTTTGACAAAATTATATGCAATACAGAAAGAATCAGAAATAGTATATGTTAGAAACCAAATGAGTGCGTTATGTATCCTCCACAATGAATGTAAACCTCACTTCTTGGCTGCTACAGCCCCCCATCTAGTAAATCTCTTGGCAAGCGTCATTGCCTTGCCCAGCGAACTCCAGCTGTTGCTCTTTGTCATAGTCATTTTCATGTCTTTGGTTGATTCTTCAGCCATGGTTGCTGCCATGCTGCCATTCAATGCCGGCTTGTGGTGCATCGCCATCACGGCCATCATTCCCAAGAAGGTATGGTGCTCGAGAAGGTCTTCCAAGCGGACACTGAAGCCTTCTTCTCCCAGGATCCAGACCAACTGGGCGACATTCATGATGTCTCCGCCGAGGTCGAAGAAAGATGCGTCGAGTTGGTATTGTGGGTTGTCAGTCCGACGGGGTAGCACCTGCTGCCAGGACCGGGTGAGGATGTCTGAGTGGATTACTATCTCCGACATCTTCTGACTGTTCAGATTGGACGAGAGAAAGGGTGTATCAGACGCTTTGGGTGCTTCATGAATGACTTGGCTCGGAAGGGAGCGGATGGTGGCAGGGGAGGCAAGTGGGACGCTGGGGTTGGCAATCAGACTCTGTACAGTCTCGCAAACCATGTTCAGAGCTTTAGCAATGAAGGTTGCTGGGATAGGTCCCTTGAGCGAGTACCCGATTGAGACATCAAGCTTCTCCTGGCCACAGGACTTGGAGGCCAGCGTGAGGTCGGTGAAGTTGTCCAAAACGCCAACGCCTCCCATCCGGTACGAATTGCCGTCCAGTTGCATCTGTCCTTCATACTCGACATTTTGATGGAATACGGAGGTGGTGAAGTATGTAGAGTCGGACCAGTCGGTGCAGTTCCGGATAATCTCCCTAAATCCTAGCGACTCATAGGGCATGTTGGCAATCTGTTGGTCTTGAAGATAACGGAACAGGTCAAGGCCAGTCCAATGCTCCCTGAACTTCACCCGGATGGGAAGAATGTTGAGGCAGGGCCCAACAGTAGTCTCAATACCAGGAACACTGGCGTTACGGCCATTGACTGTTAGCCCGAAGACCACGTCAGACTGGGCAGTCAGCTTCGCCAAAGTCACTGCCCATGCGGACTGCATAACGGTTGCGAGAGTGACGTTCCCTATAGCGGTGGAGGGGATCATGATGGTCTTCTTCTGCTCCGCGAATGCACCAATATGCATAAAGGTATTAGGTTGCGTGCGTCGAATGATATCCGTCATCTTAGAGCCCTTGAGGATCGTTGACCAGTGGCGATAGTGGGCCGGAGTGATGTTTCCGGGAAGCATCCGCATGTAGTTCGAAAAGGAGAAGACCGGGGGTAGGGTGCTACCCTCGTATCCCAGCTTGATTGCGTTCATAATCTTTGGCAGACAAACGCCGTCAAATTGAGCGTGCGACATTCTGATCAAGATGCGGTGCTGGTCGCTCTTCTTTTTCTTGACAATGTAGAACTGCACATACTGCTCTCCTTGGCGTGGATCTTGTTCGCGGTCCCGTTTTTGTAAGCTGTTCGTGTACTCATCCAGACTCTGCTCCGTCTCGTGCACGAAAATATCCGGTCGGATCTTTCTCAACACCACCTGGAAGAATTGCCCTCGGTGGCAGACAAAAACAGTCCGAAGAATGTCAAAAGCATCGACCACTCTCAAGAAGCTTTCTCTTAGACGGCGGAGGTCCAAGGGACCACTTCCATCGAGGAAGAAATAGTTTAGCATCCATCTCGATCCGAAGAGCGTTGCAGCGATCGACATGGACTGGAAGTCCGTTACAGGAAGAACATCAGCAATTCCTCCTTTGAAGACCCCTATCTTAGGGCAGATGACATCAAGCAGAGACATTGCGTCGAGCTGCATTGGTCGTAGCACTGAGATATCCTGTGGTGGCGTAGCATCTGGAAGAGCATCATCAACCTCCAAGAGCTTTTCGATGTTATTTGCGCATTGAGTATCGGCGTTCGAGGTCGGACTGCTGCTTGGAGTAATCGTAGCCAGCATGTCCTCAAAGATCGGGTTGTTGAACACATCCGCTACTGTCATTTGCAGTCCTTCCTCTCGTGCGGCGCTGACCATCTTCATTGCTGTAATACTGTCGCCGCCTAGCTTGAAGAAGCTACTCCGGTACTGGATAGTGTCTGAGGATAGCCCTAATGTCGTCTTCCACAAATCCCAAAGGCGCCTATCATTGTCACTTGAGCTTCTGCCATCGTCTGTCAAGGACGGTGTCGAATTTGCAAGATCCTTTTCGTCCAGAATGGGGTCCTCCTGGTATGAAGCCTCGACCATTTTGAGTTGAACAGAGCCGTTCGAGTATCTAGTCTTTTGATCAGGAAGGGGTATGGCGAGCTTGCCTTCCTTCAGCATCTGGCTAATAATCTCATTCACGCGGTCATCAATCAGCTTCTGCAAGACTTGGCTGTCAATCAACTGGTCCAGGATGATGGGCTCCTTGTGGGTGTGCCGCGAACGGTTCCGCGGTAGCTTGTTGAGGAGGTTCAAGCTCGAAACCAGCTTGGATGGTTCCTCGATGAAGCATGTAAAGACCTTAGTAACACCCTCCGCTAGCTCTTTCGCTTGTGCTTCGGTCACTGCGTTGCTCCAGTATCTCAGCAAAACTCCTTCCTTGCCCTTGGTGGTCTCCACGTTTACAGTTACAGGGTACTAAAACAGATATTAGCTTGCGTCTACGCTTGAGACAGTAGCAACTCACTTCAGTCGGGTCATGGGCCTTTTTGACATCAAAGTCGAGCGGCAGCTTTGCACTGCCCTTGTTGGCAGATCGATTTTGGATGGAGAGAGTCGAGTTGAAGAGCGTCTCTCCATGCATCCCAAGCTCATGCTGAATCTGAGCCAGAGAACAATGTTGATATGGCACATTCCTGACAAAATCATCCTGGACCTTTTTGGCAATATCAAGAAGAGTCTGGCTAGGAGAAAACTTGACTCTGCAGCACAACATATTGATGAAGATACCGACTGCATCCTGGATTCCAGGAACAGGGGAATCACGGCCAGCAGAGGGATATCCGAAACAGACATCATCGGATCCTGTACAATTTTGTAGTACAATTGCCCAGGCGCAGAGTGTCAAATTAGCGAGTGTAACAGAGTGCTCCTCGCAGAATTTCTGCAACTCGGGGAAGCGCTTGAAAGATATCATGCGCTCACCGAGTTGGTGGCTGCCACCCTTTTTGGAAGATACCAGCAGGTGACAAGGTCGTACGCCAGAAAGGTACTTCGCCCAGTGTGCCACAGCTTCTCCCTGGGATCGTTCCCTGACGTACTTGACATAGTCACTGAAGCGTGGACCGGTTTCAGCAGAAAGCTGATCATTGTATGCCAATGCGAGATCTCTGAGAATCAGATCAACCGAACCACCATCAATAATGGCATGATTCATCTCAATCTTGAACAGAACTCGCCCAGAAGTTGTTTTGCAGAGGGTCAGCTGATGGGCGAGCTTCATCGATCTCTCGGCATTGATATCGCGCAGCTTTATTTCTCCGAGTGTACCCATTGCATCCGACTCAGGGCACTGGAACTCAATAACCTCATCATCGAGTGACTTGACCACTACCTGGTCGAAGGATCCGCCTTTGTAATTGCTATCAATGAAAACAGACCGTAGGACAGGGTGTCTGCTGACAACCATGGACCATGCCTTTCGGAGTTTGCTTGTATCCACCTTGCTACCGTTGGATTGGTGCACTTCGAAGATGACATGGAACAGGTATTCCTCCGGATCTCGGAGCTGACTGAGAAGGATACCTTCTTGTACTGGGGAGCAGGGATAGACATCCTCAACCTGACACCAGTTTTCTATCCCAATCCTGGGGAATGTTCTCTTGACCATGCTGTTTAGACCTTCGTAAGTGATGGGGAGCAAGGGACAGTCACTGAGCGTTGGCTCAGGGGTGAAGCTGTCGAAACGAGACATATGCTGAAGCACTCGTTTGCACTCAGAAATCCAGCCCTTAATCCGCTGTTCTTTCTGCATGTGCTTATTGTAGGTGAACGACACCTGCAGCTTGTCTTTGATGATGAGCGCCGTGATTTCGAACAGAGCAAATCGGTGTGTCTTTGAGCCCATATCACCTGCCATCTCGAATGTTTCGGCGTTAAAAGCTTCACCATAGTGCTGGAAAAGTGAGTCGTCGCGCTCCAGCTGTTGCAGCTGGCCGAGGTAATTAAACAGAATCTCAAGTGGGACAGGGAAGTTATCACGCTTATCTACCGGATGAAGCAGGCTTTCCGCGAAGTATGACTGGCTCTTACTGCTAAGGTGACGCCTTGTGTCTTTGACACGCTTCAAGGTGTCCAGTAAATCTATCGCAGTCAGAAATAGCTCCATAACAGGCCCAGATTCAAACTCACCTGATCCTTCACCAACATGCAGTGGACACATAGTTGTGAACCAGCCCACTGTTCTTGAGAGATCGATAGAGCTGTCCCACGCCTCGCGACCGTGGCCCTCGTTGTAAATAGTGGGCATCGCCCTCTCGGTAAACGTGCGGCGGAAAGAGTGGATAACAGCGGAAAGTATGACTTCAATAGCTTCGGTGCGAAGAACCTTACTGCAGGCCGCGAGGATTTGTGTTGTGGCTGCAGCATCTAGCGTAAACCCTTCCATTTTGACATCTCCATAGAGGTTCTGGGATTGCTCCATGCCCCAGTAACTCAGGTCAGGACGCTGAATAGAGAATGGCAGCTGGACTCTGCTAGTCTGTTTCTTGCTCTCTTCTAGTTGTAGGTTGCACCAAGCTTGGAATGACAGGGGCTTCTCCGGGGACAATGATCCAGTATCGAGGAAGTCTTGAATATCCTGGAGAACGATACGCCAGGATACCATGTCGACACATAGATGGCTGGCCACCAGGAAAAGTATTGTGGCACCGTTGCGTACTTCGAACATGTCTGCAGCAACGATGGGTCCATGCTGAACATCTACAGATCGTTGACTCTCGGCGATCTTGGGGAGAATTGCATTTTCACTTTCGACCATATGATGACGGAAGCGATAGGAGGCATCAACGTCCTAGATCAGTTAGCTTAATGTTACCAAGCATAGCCAGTAAGGAAAGGTTAGACATACATCACTGATCTTCTGCTTCCACTTTCCGTCGCGAGACTTGAACAATCGTGCTCGGAACATGGAGTGCTGTTCAACAACAGCCTTGATGGCACTTTGCATCCTCGTTGGCTCGGCCTTACGAGTTACGCGCACTGTCATGCTTTGGTTAAAACGAGAAGAATCACGGAAATCCTTTGCTGTTTGAACGAACAATCCCTGGATCGGGGACAGTTCGAAGTGCTCATTGGACTTCTCCTCTCTTTTAACAGTCTTGACGCTTGTCTGAGCGGCTAGAGCAAGCTCCTTTATCGACTTCGACTGAAGCACATTGTGGAGTGTAAGCGTGATTCCATGCTTACGTGCTCGAGATATCACAGCCATTCCAGTGATGCTATCGCCACCTGTACCGCACTGTTAGCAATGTTCCACTTTCAGTCACCAGACTGGCCTTGCTTACCTAGGCTCACGAATGACCTGTCCAAGCCCACCTTGTGGGATGGCAGGTTGAGAACCTGGGAGAAGACTTCCTGAAGAAGCTTGACAGAAGTCTCTTGGTCATCTTCTTTCTCCTCTTCTTGCTCGACATCACCACGCTTTATGTTGTCGTAATCCTCCATTATGCGATCATAAGCAGCATCATCAACATTCTCCAGCCAAGCTGTGATTCGCTTTCTGTCTAGCTTGCCAGAGACGAGCATCGGGAGCTGCTTGATTAGAGCCCAAGCTTGTGGGACCATGTAGATTGGTAGCTGAGTCTCCAAGCTCTTCTGAATAGCAACGAGCTCCTGGTAGGCTGACCGTGTAGAGCCACTCCGATCAACAAGCTCACATGCGTTGTCTGTGATGATGCTTCTCTCTGAAGTCACAGAGTTCAGTGACAGAACAGTGACCAGCCGCTGCTTGAGAGGTCCTGTCGTTGGCAGTAGAACCACGGCGTGGCGGACTCGTGGGTCCTCATATAGTCTATGCTCGATCTCTCCAAGCTCCATGCGCTGACCGTGAAGCTTGACTTGATGATCCTTGCGGCTGATGTATTGAATGGAACCGTCAGAGTTGTATCTAACAAGATCTCCAGTCTTGTAAATCCTTCTCGGCGAAGGCAAGACACTGGGAAAGTCTTTCATCCACTCCGGCTCGTCCACGAAAGCCTCTTCTGTCTTCTTGGGGTTCTTCAAGTACTCCCTAGCAAGTGCAGGGCCTTCCAACGCCAGTTCACCAACAGCCCCTAGAGGAGTCAGTTTATTGTGGTCATCAGGATCGACTACCCAGGTAAGAGTGCAAGGAATGCCATGGCCAATACAGGCAGGGTCCGGATTGGCAGCAACATCCGTATTGATCACCGCGAAGATAGTGGTTTCAGTTGGGCCGTATCCATTCATCAAGTTTACTCCATGCGCCCATTTGGTGATGACTTCGCGCGACATCTTTTCTCCACCACACACAAGATCCTTCAGAGATGGAACGGACGAAGGCTCAATGATACTGGCTATGGATGGAGTCAAGAATGACCAAGAGACATTCATCCGACGAATAGCGCCAGCAACATCATTCAGGCGTTCATCTTCGCTTGGAATGCACACGCAGCCGCCATGCATCAAGGCGACAAGTGTTTCCATGACAGCAGCATCGAAAGTAAGAGAGGCAAATTGGAAGGCTCGAGAATTCTCGTCAAGGTGCACCATGGGTCCGAATGCCATGCCGCTGCTGGCGAGGGCCTTATGGTTGATGATGATACCCTTAGCACGACCAGTGCTGCCAGAGGTGAAGATAGCGAATGCAACGTTTTCGGGTGTAGCGCTGTTGGTGGCCTTGGTTGCTGTCGCTTTAAGAGCACAGTACGCCTTGATCGTCTCTTTGCTAACAGGAATGATTGCTTTCACAGAACCAGAGTACCGGTTCTGATACTTGGGGGAACAAAGGACGACACGGGCTTCGACCTCAGTCAGAATCTCCTTGTGTCTTGACGTTGGATGAGCAGGGTCAAGGGGAACATATCCTCCACCCGCAATGAGAACACCAAGTATTGTGACAATAGCCCACATAGACTTGTCCATACAGATCGGAACCAGAGTCTCCGGACCGACGCCACGAGTTTTCAAGTAAGCTGCAAACGAAGAAGCAAGCTGGTAGAGCTCCTGGTAAGATAGCTGTCCATCCCAAGAGCAGACAGCTTGAGCCTGGGGTCGTAGGGATGCTTTCTCCTCAATAATATGATGAACACATCTGTTTATGCAAGTTAGGCTTCTCTCATTCCAGGAAGCAATTTCTTCCTTATCGCGCGGACTGGAAATCTCTAGCTCTCCAAGCTTTCTGGATTCTTCATTGGAGATCGACAACAGTTGACTCAGAACGAAGGTAAACTGTTCTATGAGCATCTTGGCCTGCCAACTGTCGAAAACAAGTTCATCGTGATGAAGGGTAACGGCCACCTGCGAGTCGCTAACCTTGCATTCAACAACAATTGGGTGAGTGAAAAATTCACCTTCAGTGAGGTTATTTTTCTGCTCCCAGACGCTTGTGTTCGATTGGGCCTGTTCTGATTGGATGACCAGCAGATTCTGGGACTCGCAGGCAAGGGCGGTATCACTGCTTAACTTGCGGATTCTCTGGAGCCCAGAATGTTGATGCGGCAGCATCTTTGTGGTCAGCTGGCGCACAGTGTCAAGGTATTGAATGATAGGGAGCTCGTTGTCGACAGCCATCCGTATGGGAACCGTAGTCAAAAGAGGACCTGCAACTTCCATAGCGCCAGGCATATCAATATTTCTACCCATGAGGGTTTCGGCGAAGCAAACATCACCAGATCCGGTGTGGACGGCAACGATTAGCGCCCAAGCAGCTCGTATCGTCTCGGGGACGGTTAACTTAGCTCCACTAGATGGACGAGAGAGCTTGAGTGAGCTGTAATGCCGATTACCAATGCGAATGGCATCAGGTGACGGCTTGTTCTGGGGAAAAGGGCATGACGACAGGGCTGCGAGGTGGGTCTTCCAGAATTCGTCCGAGGTGTGAGCCTCTTGCTGGACCAGGTGATTAATGAATAGCTTGTAAGGAAGCGTCGAGCTGGGCTTTGTGGTGCCCGAGTAGATTTCCTCAACTCTCTGAAGGATCTGGGACACACTCCATCCATCATAAAGAGCGTGATGTATGGTCCAAACGAAGGAGCGCGAGGGTCCAGTCTCAACAATGGCATATCCAGTGAGCAAGCCTCCGTTGTTCTTGGCTAAGTCGATGGTATCGTTTGTCAGATCCTCCAATTCATTCGCCATTTCCCAGGAAATAGGGGCATCAGTGAGCACTGCCTGGACAAAGTTGGCGGACTCGGTGTGTACTATGCGGGTTCGTAGAATATCCATTTCATCAACCACCTTCTGCCATGAAGCTTTGAACCTCTCAAGGTCAGCGCCCTCTGCAAGCTGGAACACAGGCCGAGCGACATAGGCCCCGGGTTGCTTGATAGAGAGTGTGACCAGACCCTCTTGCACCGGACTACAGGGGTAGATGTCCGCAATCCGCTCCGTAGGCACACCACATTGATCGGATACTTCCTCCAGAATATCCTCGCGCGAAAGAGATTCGGGCAGCATGCTGAATGAGTCCACTGTTGGTACGCCAGATTGTGCCTCACCCGCTCCACATCTTTTTGCCATGTCCTTGAAAATAGGGGTTCGGTATATGTCGGCCACTGCGAGTGAAATCTCTTGAGATGCCGCGGCTACGACTAGTTTCATGGCAGAAAATGAGTCGCCACCCAAGCCGAAGAAGTTGTCTTCGGCATTGATAGAACCTGGCGCAAGATTAAGGACATCCTCCCATAGCGTTCTGAGAACGCCTTCTGTTCCTTCCGTTCCCACATCGGAGCGGTCTTCTGCGCCAATATTGAAGATAACATATGGCCTCAAACGTTCCTTGGTGAATTTATCGACCATTGCTCGAAGAGCTTTGCGATCAGTTTTGCCAGTGCTTCCAAACGGCAGGCGCCGCATGGGGAAGTAAAGCTTGGGTACCATAGCTAGTGGCAATGAGGCGCTTAGGGAACCGTGTAGCTTCTTGACCATGCCAACTACAGACTCCGACATTTGCAGAATCAACTCACCACTTTCCATTTCTTCCGTATGGTGTTCATTGATAGTGAAGAAGGCCGCCAAGCATTTTGATATTGTTTTGGCTTCTGGGTTAACAACCTCGACGGCGACCTGAGTGTCTGTCGAAAGATAGTTGAGGCATTGTTGCTCAACCTCTTCCAGCTCGATACGCACACCGTTCAATTTCACTTGCGTGTCAATTCGCGAGATGAAAGCAAGCGAGCCGTCGGAGTTGTAGCGCACAAGGTCCCCTGTACGATACATCCGTTCTTTGCGTTTCAAGATATGCTGTAGCCCATCACGTTGTGTCCAGTCTGGGTTCTGGATGAAGACAGCCTTGGTTTTTGCGTCATTATTGAGGTACCCACGAGCAACGGTGCATCCCTCAAGAACGAGCTCTCCAGGTGCACCGATAGGCACCAGACGATTGTAATCTTGAGGATCAACAATCCATGTTCTGCCACAAACAGCCGTGCCAATACAGCCATAGTCATCTGTAAGGCGTACTCCCGTATGGTCGTATTTTGTGCTTGCCGTGAACATGACAGTAGCCTCGGACGGACCGTAGGCGTTGATAACACACCTGTCAGCCCATCGCTCGAAATGGCTTGCTGTCATCTTTTCACCCCCCAGAACTATCGTTCGCAAAGAAGGAACAAGTTTGGGATCCAGGGTATTGACTATAGATGGAGTACAGCTCATGAAGTTGGCGCTCATATTTCTGATGGCTCCAGAAAGGTTGTTCATGCGCTCATCCTCACTAGGGATACAGATACAGCCACCAACAGCAAGTACGATAATTGTTTCCAATATGCTGACGTCAAAGGTGTAGCTTGAAAATTGCAGAGCACGAGTGTCGGAATTCATGAAGAGAGCCTTGGAAAACTCTGTGCATCCTAGGGTAAGTCCAACATGCTCGAGGACTGTCACCTTTGGTTTCCCTGTGGTTCCTGATGTGAATATGGCATATGCCGCGTTATCTGCCGTTACCCCTTGGGTTGCAGCAGCAAGAGGTGAATGACGAAGTTTGTCAAGTGCGCTATTGCTAACAATCAGTGCGCGACGACAGATGCTGGAGGCTTTCTCGTAGTGGGTCTCAGAACAGAGAATAACCTGGGCACCAAGATCATCGATCATGCCTTGTAGGCGGCTTTCTGGGTGAGCAGGATCCAATGAAGCAAAAGCTCCTCCGGCTTTCAAAACAGCAACCTGGGCGACAACTGCCCATGCCGATTTTTCAAAACACAAGGCAACAAAGACGTCGGGCTTGACCCCCAGGCCGACCAGCTGGTTTGCTAGTAAGGTTGACAATCTGTCAAGTTGTGCGTGTGTGAAGTTGCCATCCCATGAGCAGATTGCAGGGGCCGAAGCACGACTCAGTGCTTGCTGTTGGATGAGTTCATGCGCGCATAGCACTGGACGATCGGGCAACGCCGAGTTCCACCCAGATATCTTCTGGCAGGAAAGCTCACTCATAAAGTCAATGTCGCCTACCAAGAGATCTGAAGAAGAGGGCCGGAGTAACTGTTCCAAAACATTTTTGTAACAATCGATAACACCCTCCATATCAGCGTCTGAGAAGTGTTTCCTTTGATAACCGAACCTAATGGCCCCTGATGATCCTGCTAGACTGGCGTTGACAGCAATCAGATACTTGCTCGAATCAATACCAGTAATACCAGCCAGGTTCGATTCGTCACTTGATTGTTCTGAGTAAGTGAAAACGGTATTGAAGATGTCGCTGTCGCTATACCCTAGCTCGTGCTGGACTTCAGCCCATGGCAACTGATGCTGCTGCATTTGTTTCAATCCACGCAATCGCTCGCGCAAAATGTCCGCAACCTTTAGGTCTCCCTTCAAGAGCATTCTGCAAGGGAATGTATCCGAGACACCTGGTTCATTCGCAATTCCAGGCTTGGCAGATTTGTCGCTTGCACCAGTGATGTGATATCCGAAGCACACGTCTTGTAAGCCTGTGTAGCAGCGCAGAACCAAACCCCAGACAAGCTGAAGAAGAGAGCTTTTGCTAACACGTGCACTATCACAGAAATCACGCAGATCTTTGGTGTTCTGGAGTGTCATCTGGGTCTCAGCATGAGTATTTTGCTCCTCATCTGCGCGTAGTGTTGGGAAAAGACAAGCTTCAACATCTTCCAAGTAGTTCTTCCAGTAGGAAACATCATGGCGGAAGGTGCAAAAGTCCATGTTATCCCTGGACAAGGCACCAATTGTCTTGCTCATACTAGCTTCGGAGTTAAGAAGTTCAACACAAGCGAAGAATTGGGCAACCAGTCGTTCGGTCTGAGCAGCTGTTAGGGTGCTGTCATCGTAGCTAAGCACAAGTTCGAATGTCGCATCTTCAAGGAAGCAATCAATCACCAAAGGATAACTGGGAAGAGTGCCGCCCTGCTGCTGCGAGGGTACTGGCCTTGGTCCATGGCCACAATTGTCCGTAATCGAGATCAAGTTCATGAAATCACAGGCGCGTGCCGTATCAGCGTTCAGGTTCTGGATTTGACTTATTCCAGCCCACTGGTAGGGCTCAGCTGCATCCAGCTGATTCTTCACCATACTCAGTAACTCATTAACGGTCCATTCTTCGTTGAAATGGAAGCGACGGGGAACGATAGTTGCGGTCTGCGTATGATTGTCCTGACGCTCAGTGAAGACCGATTCAATATTCGACAGCGACTCCCCAAAAACGATATCACGGGAGCCGGTATAGCCGCGAACAGTAAGAGCCCATGCAGAAAGAATAGCGCATCGTGTACCTCCAGTCATTGATTTGATTGTATTACACCAGAACATCTGCATGGTTTTTGTCGCTTGCTTGAAGACCGGTGTGCTCCGCAGAGACGAGGAATCACCAGGTGACGGGAAAACTGGCGAAACTGCCAGTCTAGCTAGCTGCCCTTTCCAGAATCTGTCAAAGCGCTTGATGTCATATTTAGACAACAAGGTTTCTGGCAGGTTTTGAGCGGCATTTCTTAACAACTGGCGGTCCAGCTTGCCGAACGAGTTCAGCGGTATGCTGAATGTCGGGAAATACAAGCTTGGGACATCATTCGCTGGCAAGGAGCTCATCAGCTTGGTATACAATCTGATCATTGAGTCGTGCAGCTCGGGTGTCAATTGTGCTATAAGCTCGTGGTTTGCCTCAAAGCTGGTGGTCTCATCAGAGAAGAAGACGGCTAGAGACGATTCGCGGAAGTCGTTATTGCGCTTGCTAATCTCCTCAACGACATACTGAACAGTGGGAGATGAGAGAGATGCGATTTGCTCTTCGATGTGCATGGCTGCTGTCTGTCGCTGCCAATGTAATCCCTTCTCCTTCTTACCAACGTAAACTAGAGTGCCGTCGGAGTTGTACCGAGCAAGATCTCCAGTCTTGAACAATCGATAGGACGGTTTCTGGTCCTCCATGTTTATATCTTTGCCAGATGCTGATTGTGATTCGTAGGCCAGTCTCCATAAGGGGTCTTCGACGAAATTTTGCTGCGTGAGTTCCGCATCTTGATAGTAACCACGAGAAAGACTTGGGCCTTCTATCATCAATTCGCCGACACAGCCTATCGGGACCAAGGCATTGTGATCGGAGGGATCTACAAGCCAAGATTTACATCCAAAGCTTGACCCAATAATTGACCATTCGTCTGATCCGTCAAGTTGATGGGATCGAATGCAAGATGAGGAGCATTCTGGGGTTCCATAGAAGGCACGCACTTGAACTCCTTCAGGCAAGGTGGCAAGAAGTTTCTTAGTCGGGCGTTCACCCCAAAAAGCAAGGATATCTAGGTCTAGATTTTCTGTGGGGCTTAGAGTCATCGCCTTTGTGGGTGTGATGCTGATGCAGTTCGCCTGCATTGTCTTGGTAGCTTTCGATAGGTCTGCCAAGCCTTCATCGGAAGGAATGCAGATAGTCCCACCGCACAGGAACGTGCCGAAGACTTCCTGAAGGAACATGTCAGATGTATAGGGAGAGTGTTGGAGCATCTTCGTTTGCGCATTTAGTCCAAGGCCTGAAGCGAACACGCTTGCCCGAGTTGTCATTGCACGATGGTCGAGCAGGATGCACTTGGGACTCGCAGCGCTGAACACGACATATCCATCGCTGCATGGCTGAATCGTTGAGCTTGAAACTTCCTCGCTCTCTGGAAGATATTCAAACAGGGGGCTCTCCACAGAGATAACATACGGAACGGCCCCTTCAAGTAGCTGCATTTGATTCGGGGATGCTAGAGCAACCTGTATCTCGTTGTCGACGAGCCAGGTCTCGAATTGCTGTGGTAGTCGGGTTGGATCCACCGGGACACATACACCACCTGTCTTCATGACTGCCAAGATGGCTACAACTTGCCAGGAGGACCTAGCGAGATCGAGGGGCACGATTGTTCCGACGCCCACCCCCAGGGTTGTCAAGTACGCTGCAAGTATCGATGACATTTCGTTGAGCTTAGCATAAGTGAGATTCCCATCCCAAGCGGAAATTGCCATGGCATGAGGATGAGACTTCGAACATTCTTCGACTATCTCGTGCATGCATTTGTCAACGGACTCTGGAATCCCGCTATTCCAGAGCGTTAGGCTCTGTTTGTTCGCGTCGCTAAAGTTGTCAATTGTATAGGCGTCATCCTCAAAGTGGTGCACAATATTTTCAATCGATTTGAGGAATGTGCTCGCGACATTATCTGCTTGCCCGTCTGACAGGTGGTCTGTCCAGTAGTTAAGGTCGATACGTGCGTCGTCTTCTGTAGCTTCAACATTGACGAAAATGGGCGACTCTGCTGGATCGTGAATTGTTCCCACTTCAGAGAATTGTATCTCCTCGCTTGACAAAGTATTCTGGCTGGGTAGCTTTCGGTAAGAAATACCACTATTAGCCAATGAGGCCGTCAGTCCCAAAGCTTGTTGGATCTCCGTGAGCGAGATATGCCTGTGCGGCAAATTGTCTAGGTTATCCTGTTGAACCTTTGCGAGGATCTCCTTCAGTGAGGTTCCTTTAGCAAACAGTATACGGCAGGTCAGTGTATTGATGACAGGCCCAACAACAGACTCAACGCCCTCTACTGGCACATCTCTCAGTGATGCAAGATAGGTGAAGGAGACGTCTTCCGATCCACAGAAAGAGCGTACTGTCAATCCCCATGCAGCACTAAAGGCAGTCGGTAAAGTCAGACCATTCCTATCGCAGATGTTTCGAAGCCCTTTGAAGGGCACATAGCCCAGTCTCTTGGTCCGAAGTTGCCTTACAGAGCCTTTGCCGTCATTGAGCACAGGGAAATGGCACGGTTGGGCTTTCAGAAGGTAACTGCGCCAGTAGTCAAGACTTGTGGCTTGAGGAACTTCGCGAAGATAGCGTATATACTCTTTGAACTTTGGCTTTGGTTCTTCGAGCTTTCCTTGATACGCCAACTGCAGGTCGCGAAGGATGATGGAGATTGATGCGCCATCCATGGCGACATGGTTCAGCTCCAGCCGACAAAACAACTTCCCAGAAGTCGTCTGGCAAATTGTAAGCCGATGAGGTGGTACATTGTTATCGTAGTTCATCGGCTGCTGCTTATCAAATGTAGATAGCACTTCGCTTTCATTATCACATGCGACGTAAGTTGGGCAGGAATCAAAGGTCTTGAGTACCACTTGACAATGTAGATCGTGGCTGCTCAGCCCCTCCAAGAATATAGTCCGTAGCATTGCATGGTGAGCAACGACTTTCTTCCAGGAAAGTGTCAATCGGTTGATGTCGGGTGTGCTTTCTGAACCAGATATCTCGAATGTGTCATGTACAGCGTAGAGTGAGCTATCGCGAGAGCGACTGAGTAGAATACCCTGCTGCATTCTGGAGCAAGGGTAGATGTCCTCAACATCATCAAGACTTTGAATACCGGCATCTGGTAGCTTTTTCGAAACCATCGCATCGAGTTCGGTATATGTCATTGTTAACATGGGGAAACTGCTCAGCGTTGGTTTCGGTGGGAAGGTCTGTAAGCGCTCGCCCAGGGATGCCAGCAATTTTTCGCAGCACTTCACCCAATCTCGGATACCTCCCTGATGCTGCATGTTCCTATTGAACGAGAATATAAAGCGAAGTTGATCCTGTACAACCATTGCAGATATCTCGAACAGTGCAAAGCGAGGGGTGTCTTCACCAAAGTCAGCCGCTGCGCCTCCGCGGCCTGTTTCTCCAGCCATCTGGTCCATAAGCTGGAAGAGCCCATCCTTTCTCTGCAAGTCACGATGCTGGCCAACGTAATTGAAAGACATCTCCATCGGGCTATGGTGCCGGCAGGTCCCATCTTTGCGTGGAACCAACATACGACGAGCAAAATCATGTCGACCATTATCCGGAACACAACGTCGCAAGTCCTTGACACGTACAACCGTTTCGACTGGATCTTTTGCAGGAAGATCCGATAGAAGAATGGGATACAATGTGGTAAACCAGCCGATAGTGCGAGAGATGTCTATTGATGAATCCCAGACTTCTCGCCCATGTCCCTCATTGTAGATAACTGGCAATGATCGGTCTTTGAATGTTTCGCCAAACGAATGTAGCAAAGCTGCCAGTAAAAGATCGATTGGCTCCGTTTGAAGACTTTGGTGGCACCCAGTCAGAATCTGGCGAGTAACACCACTATCAAGATCAAACGTTTCACAATCCACATCTCCATAGGTCGTTCGGTGGTTATCTAGTCCCCAGTAAGCAAAATCGGGTGCCGGAACTTCAGGCAAAGTCCTGGCCCGTTCTGCTGTCGCTTCTTGACAACGATCTGCCTGAATTTGGCACCAGTTCTGAAACGGAAGGGAGCCATTCTGTGATGTTGGTTGATCGGGGTTCATCAGTAGGTCTTCCAGGTCTTCCAATATAATCCTCCACGAAACAATGTCGACTACCATGTGATGGGCAACTAATGACAGCAGGCGAGAATTGTCATTTTCATAGAAGATATCGACTACAAGTACGGGGCCAATGAAGGCATCGATGCATGACTGGCTGTTTGAGATCGCATGGTCGACCTCACTTCGGCTGCTGTTGTTGTGAGACCGCCAGCGGTAAGACCCTGCTACATCTTGTGTGATTCGTTGCCGCATTTTCCCCTCAACAAGTGTTTCGACCAGGCGAGAACGGAGCATCGAATGACGACTAATGATGGTCTCGATTGCGCGTCGCATACTATGCTCATCAATATGTCGATTCAGACGTGTGAGAATGCTTTGGTTGAAATGGCCTTGGCCCTCGTTCCGGACCATGAAGTGAAGCTTCTGGATTGGGGAAAGGTCAAACGGCTCATCGATCTTTTCTTCGTACACAACAGACTGATCGATCTGTTTTACCCGAGTGGCCAGCTCCTTGATTGACTTGCTATGAAGTACCTCTTGTACCGTCAAGCCCATTCCTTGCTTCTTACAATACCCGAGACACGTTATGGCGGCAATAGAGTCTCCACCCAGACTCAAAAAGCCCTCGTCGAGGGCAAGTTGGCTTCGAGGAATATTGAGAACCCGGCTCCAGATTACAGCGAGTTTGTCCTCAGTGGCACTTGAAGGAAGCGTGGATTTATCCGCAGGCAAAGACCTGGCGCTTATAGCTTGAGCATACGGGTCTCGTTCCATATCTCCAATCCATCTTGCGGTCGCTTTTCTGTCCAGCTTTCCAGACGGAAGCAACGGTAATGCCTCCACACATAGCCAAACAGAGGGGACCATGTAAGTTGGTAGCTTGGCTGATAATCTCTCGCGAACTTCTGCAACGATGGAGGTCTTCTTCGATGCATCGAGGAGTTTCAGTGGTGCTGCGTTTGATTCCGTTTGAGATTCGAAGTGAACAGATAAGGATATGACCGCCACCAATTTGCCTGCAGAGAAACCTGTTTTTGAAAGGAAAGCTAGACAATGTGTGACAATTGGGTCGGCAGCCAGCTGATTTTCTATCTCGCCCAGCTCGAGCCTCTGTCCGTGAAACTTCACCTGCGTGTCCTTTCTTCCTATATACGTCAGTGAGCCACAGTCGGAGTTGTATCTTACCAAATCACCCGTCTTATACACTCTCCTGTTATCATCATCGATACCGTCCCTTCTCATCCAGGCCGGATTATGGATAAATGATTCACTCGTCTTCTGTGGCTTGTTGAGATAGCATCGAGCGAGCGTCGGTCCCTCGAGCAGTAATTCACCCGGACAACCCACCGGTACTAATTGGTCATGATTGCTCGGGTCTACAACCCAGCAACGTACGCCCACGGGGAGTCCAATATCCCGACAATCAGAAGAAGGTGTGACTTTGTCATTCACAACGGCGGCGACAGAACTTTCTGTGGGACCATAGGCGTTGATAAGATGGAGGGCGGACGACCATGTTTCCAGTTGACCTTGCGACATTGCCTCACCAGCAAGAATCAAGGTCTCAAGACCTGGGACTTGCGCAGCTTCAATGAACTCGACGAAGGAAGGTGTCAAGATGGCATGATTTACGTTCATTTCGTTGATGACCTTGACTATGTCACTCAAGCGTTCTTCTTCACTCGGTATACAGACGCAGCCGCCTTGCAACAAGGTAGTCAATATCTCGACAAGGCTGGCATCAAATGTGTGCGCTGCAAACTGCAAGACACGCGAAGTCGAAAACATATGATGCGGTCCAGCATGGGCAGCGGCTCCGGATACATAGGCTCTGTGCTCGAGCATGGTACCCTAAACGCGGGCCGTTAATGTGGGTTTAGGGGAGGTTCCGAAGATAGCGAGCGCACCTTGGGTTCTCCTGTTGATCCAGAAGTAAATATCACGTAGGCTGCATTGTGACCTCGTACATCCGGCAATTGAGGGATATCTTCAGCTGGAAGGGAGATTTCGTCTATGGTGGCCTGGTCCAGAGGTATTATCATCTCCGCTACTCTGGACAAATCTCCTATCCGATCTCTAGAGCAAAGCATGATCTTGGCTTTTACAGCGCGCACCAGCGATTGTAAGCGAGAGATTGGATGTGTTGGATCAAGGGGGACGAAAGCACCGCCAGCTTTCAAAACACCCAGCATTGCCACTACATTCCATTTCTATGAGAATCAATCAGTACCAAATTCCGAAGCTGCCGAGAATCGCCTGATGACACAGCCTAGCCAAAAGAACATTGACGATCTCTGATGGCCGACTTACTGATTTGTTAAAACACAGAGCGACACATGTTTCAGGACCGACTCCGTGTGCGTGAAGGTGATAAGCAAGTTGGGATGACAGGACATCTAGATCTTGGTAGGTCAAACTTCCATCCCACGCACAAATTGCTTCGCTTTTGGGGCGAGCCAGGACTTGCTCATGAATGACCTCGTGTATGCAACGGTCATGTGCCTGAGGGGTAGTAGAGTTGAATTTGCAGACTCTGGACCAATCTCGATCCGAGAAAAGGTTCAGGTCCCTCGCGGCGGTGTCTTCTGCCGAGAGTACGCTTGAGAGTATCTGCTCGAAGTAGTCGGCAACGCTCTTCATATGCTCAGTGGACATGTCATTGTTCCACCATTCAAAGAAGATACCGACATCCTTTTGCAGGACTTTGACGTGCAGTCGAACGCGGCACTAAAGAGGGGTCAGCCAGTCAGTCCGGGCCAAAAGACCAAGGCTACCTGCAGCTGTGGGCTGATAAAGCGCACACGAGCAAAGTTGGGAGGGGAAAAGGGGAGATAGAGCGAAGGGAAAGTGAGAGGACACCAGAGAACGAGGAAAGTCACCCACCTTTTCGGGCAAGGGAATTGCCAAGGCCGGTTGCACAAGAGGGGCTCTGGGGTCTTTCGTAACACTGCGACAGTTGCGCAGCATTAGAAGGGTATTGCACAGGGTATAACTGTGGCAACTCGAGCTTGAATTACCGCATTTTTCAGCGTCATTCTGCTGCTTCGTGTTGCGCAAAATGGCATGAACAGAGTCGTCCTCGGTGATGGTCAGATTAAAAGTTAAGGGAGTATTATTATGGGTATCGAAAGAAGGAACAGTATCGCGGGGACCGGCATTGACTCCAATCGGTTGGTAACCAAAGCAGATGTCCTCTAGGCCAGTATAACGATGAAGAAGCAAGGCCCAAGAGGCCTTGAGTAAAGAATCTAACTCGGATTGGTCCCAAGCGGCTAGCAACTGGAGAGTTTGGGAAGAACTCGTCCTGATCCTCAACGAAGCAGGCCGCCTTGGCCCATGAGCTCTCGTGCCAAACTTAGGCAAGCAACAAGAGACAGGTTGGGCCATGATGTAGATGGGGGGTATCTGAAAGTATCTCTCTGAGGATTTGGGATGGGACACCTAGAGGAGAAGGGGAAGGGAGTGGATGGGTTATCCTAGAAAACTCCAACCCGTACATTATGCTACTTTTAAACTGGAGTCAAATGTGTGCCCATGGAGCCACCATTATCATGGGGCCCCCCGTAATTCTCTGGGCCCAAAATAGATCGGTAGAGAGACCTAGGCGCGGAATTCCCTCAGCAGCATTTTCAATTGCTTACGAGCATCGAAATACGAAAATGACGGCGGCCAATGACTGGGTCGGGAAGTAGTGCAATGAATGGCGTGGATTTGGCCACCACGCTAATACAGTATACTCCATATGCCCTTGCTTAGGCGAAGCCGAAGAGGCAACAGGGAATAGATTCCATGGCTTACAAAGTTCTGCAGGGCGCTTGAACCCAAAAGCTGATGGCGTAAACCATCAGACTCGGGCTGCCCACTTCTTAGTGTATCTCCCAGGGGTGGATATACAGGAAAGGCAACGAGACAAAGGACCAAAGAAAACAAAAAAGGAATTGATGATGAGAGTGAGAAAAAAAATTGTGATTTGACTCTGGGCAGGCCAAATCCAAATCAAGGAAACCGGCGTTGACACGCTGGACAATACAATACAGGCCAAGGCATGACGTTGGTTAGTGCACAAAATCGGGGCGCATAACGAGGGCGTATCCAGTGTTGGGTGCATAATGTCGGCTCTCAATCAAGCCGGAGGTTCGAGGTCGGTCTCGAACGCTAAACAACATTCGATTAGGAACTCTGTCTGTCAGAAAGGCGCTGCATAAGCATCCAGCTCCACTACATGCCGGAATTGATGGTACAGTACAGGACTGACAGACTGCATGCTGACCAGTAGTAAGACTTCCGGGAATAAATTCGGCGAAGTGAAAGGTCTCAGCGGTCTTAGTCTCGACGTTGGGCCAAGTCACCAGGAGGTATACCTACCTGGGTAATTGCACGTAGCGGCTATAACACTAGTAAGTGTACTCAGAAATATGTCGGAGAACTGTCGGAGTGGTAGGGAGCGAGTAGGAAGCCCCGAAACTCAGACACTGCAGGCGAGTAGGGAAAAGAGATCCAGGTTCTACTGGGGGGGAAGTGGACACGGAGAGTGGTGGACGGTGAAGTTGCTGCTCACTGACCGGGTACAAAAGTCCAGTTCCTGATCGGGAAGCTAATACTCGGATCTAATTGGGGCTTGTACGGCTCCATACCCTAAAGCCGGCTCTAGTCGATAATATGCCTTGTTATGAGTATGGATCTCAAGTCCAACTGAAACTCGTATACGTTCACCCCACAACCAGGGGCTAGTATTCCTTTTTTGAGTGGAAGCGAAAAAAAAATAAATCTTCCGGACTCGGAGGGGGGGATAAGAAATTAACAAAAAGAAAAAGCGAAGAGGGTCTCACATGATAGGTACCTTTTTTTCGTCACTTTCCTTGCACGCGATTTAAACCTGAAAATTGAAGTCCACTTATGCTGGGACTTACAGAATACTCTCGTTTTACATATTTTCAGTATTCATCATGTACTCCGCAAAGTATATTGGATGATTTGGATCAGGTACACCCAGATAGGGTGGGTGTCAAGGCGGCAACAATGTATTAAAGTTATTAACAGCGGAGTTCACCGTTTCCCCTTTTAGGTGGTAAAGACGGTCAGACCGTCGGAGCAAAGCTAGTGCTATTCTACCAATAGATATCCTTATATTAAGTACATACAAGGTAGTAACATTACTAAGATGATAGATATCTGAAGCGCATGAGTAAGCTATTAGCATGACTCCTTCATATGCCAAATCTAAATCCGACGGATCACTCCAACGGAGAGTAGGATAGCTTCTAATGCAAGATGACGAATTGTTCAACACCCACAACTGAACTGAACCAGACAAAATTTGAGAAAGGAGAGTTCTTTGGTAGGAAGCTAATTGCTATTTCAAGCTTGCTCCGAAGTTGCTACTACGTACGTACTAGCGGCAGCGAGATTTTCACCAACGGCATTGCATCAATGCTGCATTGAACACGAGAGTTCAGCCCTTGCGTTCCTCCGCGGTGGCCACTTGACGTGTACATACGCTTGTGGCTATCCGAATAGATCGCTATGTACGCATAAACCTCGCTACATATACTCCGTGGTTAGGGTTTGTTGATGGGAAGATCGGTGAAATTGAGTTCCATAAATCGATCCTGTATGGAGGGAGCCCTCAAATTGCCATTGGGTAGCCAATGTTTACCGTGAACCCAGCATGTACCCCGAACTCTATCATTGGCCACTCAACTTCTACATCGGGCTGGATGGTTTCCGACCGCTGCGGCGATTAGTTATCGGATCAAAACCTTCCTGGCATAAATAGCTGATACCTTCGGGAGAGTCTATGCGAGCTAAAAATCAATAACCATGCAAGGATAGCAGGGGGCTTGAGAAACGGATTCGGCGATTCGGATAATTGAGGCCATAGGAAGATGAGAATGGGGTCGTTAGTACTGCATGCTAGCTGTTATATGGATTAGCTGCATATCACAATTTTCCTACCATCACCGCTTGCGAAAACGGGGGGGGGGAAAGAAAAAAGAAAAGAAAAGAAAAAAATCTTTCTTTCTTTTTCCCTGTTTGCTTTTACTTTCTGTCGGAGGGCCGATCCTTCGTCATCCAGGTTTGACAGGCGCGACCCGGATCAATAGGGGAAAAGCAAGGAAAATCGGGGCGATGGGGTCAGGAACGGGCGGGTAAGGACGGAGGTCGATCCTTACTCGGTCCGGGAAGTATCAATCAAGTCGATCGATCGCGCTCAAGGGAGCGAAAAGGCAGGAAAAATTAAAGCTTCCATAGCTTCCGGAGAATAAAGTGCGGCATGTTTCATAGGACCGTCAAAATACTGCTGGTCGCTTGATCATGCCGCGAGTCATCGAAACTACCATTTCTTTGGATTTCAAACATCCCGTATGACAGGTTGTATCAGGCACAATGCTTCGTGATCTCTTCAAAATTGTTGGAATACGAGATTTCCCATTTTACCGAGGACTAAAGGAATACAACGGGTACCTACGGAGCACGGTAAGTGACATGAAGGGCGTTTTCATGATGGGGAGAGAGAAAAAGGAAAAAACAGAGGAAAAGCATTTTGTGTCGTGCGTCGATGTCTTGGTTGACAGTTCACTACTGCAGGCTAGAGAAAAAAGTAAGCATAGAGAGGTTGGCCCCGGCCTGGCGTCTAGGCTTTGGGTTCCAGCCTATGATCTAAAAATCGCGTCGATGACAGGATCTGCGCCGAGGGGAGAAGGAAAGGCCAAGTCGTGTGGATTTTCCTCTAGACAAGTCGGGGATAGGGGCTGAATAGCACTGGGAATTAAGATGTGGTCGAGAGCGACAACGGGGGGGCCCATCTAGCACCGATGGGGTTTGGGGGGGGTTCTCCCGCCCAACAGGCATCCAAGGCATTTTATCTAATCACTGCTTTGTACATAGATAGTTAGTCAGTTCCGGAGGGCCTAATTAGTTAGGTAGTTACCTAGTTAGTAGTTACAAAGCAGTAAAGGAACGCTCAAGTCAAGTTCTGCCAGGCTGCCAGGCGGGTCACGGCAGCCGGAAGCCTTCCGCAGTACTAAAGGCTTTACTATACTGTAATTGGGAGTGGCCAACCGCCAAAGCCATCCCATCTCCACTTCCGCTACTAACGAATGCGATTATCCAAGCTTGAGGCCGTGTGTAGTCAACTTAACAGCACACTTAATGGTGGGTATGCAGCCAACTTTCAGCCACTAAATCCTTCGCAAAGATGCAAGGAATTTCTGCCGATTAATTGTCCATCTACTGGTACAGTGGTCGTCCACTGGTGTCCTAAACAGTGAGCGCCGCTCTCTCCTTCTGGTTCTAGTTCCTGGGCGCCTCCCTACCATGGACGTATGCTCTTCCGTACCCACTCACACACATACACACATACACCCACCTCTCGACAAAGCAGGTACCAAAGGTCTGCTGCCCGAGATTCCGGGTGTAAACAATCAACTCTCAATTGCTATCCCGCTTGTGGCGACCATCCTACCCGTCCTACCTTAGGTCCTCAGCCACTACTACGTTGAGTGCTTCTACACACATAAGGGTAGAAACAACGTTACACTTCGCTTGCAACTAGCTTGATGACTGGAAGCCTTTAGCCTCCGGATCATGGTCGGATTTATTGACCGATTAGACCAAATGTTTTGCCACCATGTTTCTGTTCTCGTGAGACTGGACACAAGTTACTCAATAGTCAGTTGACTGCGGTATGTCCCTATGTACCCAATGTCATACTCCTGGTAGGTAAGCATCAGTTCCCCTAAAACTGGTCTTTAAAACTGTGGATATGGGGGAGCGATATCCCTGATTCGATGGCAATTCTCGTCGGAATTGCCATCTAGTGGAGTGACATGGCCGATATGTCAAGTTCAGCCGTTCCCTTGCTGTTCGTTGTAGATTCGCAAAAGCGCCCTGTTATGATGACGTCTATATCCTTTTCGGATTTGGCAGGATCAACACGAAGGGGGTTTGCAAGGCAAACTCTATCTGGCAATCTCGGTTATATCCAGGTTTCGCATCCCACTGCGGGGAAAGCTGGGTTGGAAGCTTTATGAGGGATAAGATTCAATACTCCAGAGTTTAGCGGTCAGTGGCCACCTTCGGTGTCATTCGGGATTTGAATCACGTCTGCCACTTTGTGTACGGCATTAAAATGGGCTTCCAGACCGCTCACTAGTAGTTGAAGCGCCTTTTCAGTGGACTGGCTTGCTTTGAGGCAGGTAGATACTACTGGATCCTAGTACACAACTTTCCTATTTTTGATTCGGTCCGCTCGTGGCCTTTTTTGCCCACGTCTGACGGATGGAACAATGGCTTGAGAACAATGGTCGGGAAGGTACACTATCCCATTAGCGAGCTTGGCCCAGCGGGCTCAGTTCAGTCTTCGGACGGATGGGATGGTTAGCATCGAAAACAGTGGGGGCGAACTACGAACTGGGATTGATTTTTCGTGTACCTGCTGAACTTGAGGAGCGCCTCTCATCAGCCCGATGGGCTATGTAGGCTCGAACCGAACTCGTGTTGGCCGGTCGTGGTCCCATGAGCAGAAAAAAGTCATCGTTACGTTACATGCGAGGGCAAGGAGAATTGATAGCCTATAACGCTTGCGCGAGGCAAGAAAAGCAATGATGCGAAGGGGACCGGGGAAAAAGCAAACATGCATTTGAGCAGGAATTGGGTGGAACGGGCCGAATCATCTTGCTCGAAGAAAAGCTCGCTTTCCTTAACCATTCATGGATGCGCTGGTGCAGAGCCCAAGGTGGATCTCCAGCCGAGCGCCCTGGGGACTCTGCAACGTAGCTAATCGCCATCGGCAAGTACTTAGTTCCAGGTGGAGTCCGGTATGGATTAATCAAGAAGTATTATTCCAAAATAAGATGGAAAATACGTAGTCCCAATTTAGTAATCGAAACGCTTAAACCCATGCGTAAGAAAAAAATAAAAATAAGAAAAAAAGGAATGAAAATAAAAAATTAAAACAATACAATGGGAAAACTGAGACATAGTATTAGAAATAGCATACTTATTATATCATTGCATGCGAGGACAATCGGACTAGCACTGCCCTTGATCATGAGGCCCTATCGATTAGTATTAGGTATTTACAATGGTTAAGAAACTAAAAAAAAAATGCACATCCCTGGAGAGCTGGTAGTCTAGGCTTCGTAAGGCAAAAAACAAAAGGTTGCAAGTCAACCTCAGTAAGACTTGCTGAACATAAAACCTAACAATCTACAGTGATTCCCTGTCGCCCCAAGAGCATATCGTTGCATCCCACTCTGGATACCTACCTTCGCGGTTGTAAATGGAATTCCGGGTGTAGGTAGTTATGGCGGCACTCCTCTCCTGCCAGCAGGTGGACAATACTCTACATATCCCCCCCTCATATTGTCGAAGTGGCTTTGATTTTTCGCTGCTCTTCGAAGAGTTAATCCTGGGGGTATTACCTTTGGGCGTTGTTCTGTTGTTAATACCCTTTCAAGTCGGTCATCTACTGGGAAGACCGCGCAAAGTCGTAGCTTCTTGGCTGGCATGGGCAAAGACAGTACGTACCCAATTTCTTCTTCCGGACTGCCTGCACTCTTGCCAAAACGAGCGTATCCGTCGACCTGCTCGAATAGGCAGGCGCGACTCTGTCGGACTTGGTCGAACCCGTGACTTCTCAATGACCCCGCGATCCTGTCGCTAACCATTGTATTTCATATGTCTCTCACAGGTCTCATGGCTCGCATTAAGCGTCATAAATCTGGCCCTGACGGTTCTATGGGCCCTTCCATCTGCGAGACGAACGGACGCCTCAGTTGCTGCGAACGCTGTATTGACCGTGGGAATTCTGCTACTCTGTCTTTTCTCGTATGCAGAACACAATCTGTCAGTCAGGCCGTCTTTTCTTCTCAACGTTTACCTTGGCGCGACTCTACTTTTCGACATAGCGAAAACGCGAACGCTCTGGCTGCGGCATCCTGAGGGGATCAATCAAGTTATTGCGATCATTACTTCCGTGGGTGCTGGGCTCAAAGTTCTCCTCCTCATCCTGGAAGCCACGGAAAAGCGATACATCCTCAGACATCCGTATCAAAACTACCCGCCCGAAGCTCTCGCGGGCATCTACAACAGGTCTTTCTTCTGGTGGCTGAACTCTCTATTCCGCCGCGGGTTTTCCAAAGTCCTGGGTGTTGACGATTTGTTTGCCCTCGATAAACAGTTGGAATCCAAGAGGCTGCACCGTATCTTGAAGGGTGTGGTTGACAAGGGTAAGATTCTCTATGTATCGGAGGTTCCAGGGTCAATGGCGTTGACAATTGGCAGACAAGGAAAATGGTGGAAGTTCGCTGTTGTCCGCCTGCTTGAAGGCGTTCAAATGGCCAATCTTGGCCGTGATTCCGCCACGGATCATGCTAGCTGCCCTCAACATTTGCCAACCCCTGTTGCTAGAAAGGTCTCTATCATTCTCCGAGCAGCCCAAAAGCACAAGCACGGACAACATTGGATATGGTCTGATTGGTGCCTATATACTCGTTTATGTTGGGCTAGGAGTAAGTAAATTAGGCCTTTTTCTGCTCTTCTTCAGTCTCTCACACAGCGTGATATTAGGTTACTATGGGCCAGTATCAGCATCTAACATACCGATCCATCACAATGGTCAGAGGCGGGGTGGTTTCTATGATCTACGAAAAAGCGTGTACCTTGAGTACTAAAGACGCGGATCCGGCTTCTTCTGTCACATTGATGAGCGCAGACATTGAGAGAATCGTGCAAGGTTGGCAGACCATGCATGATATCTGGGGTAATGCCCTCGAAATTGGTCTGGCCATCTACCTCCTCGAAAGGCAATTGGGCTTATCTTGCGTCGTCCCTGTTGGTGTCGCTATTGGTAAGGCTGCCCTTCTTGACTCCTTGGAAGTCATAGAAGCTTACGTTTCCTTCTTTCTCTTTAGTGGCGTTGGTCGGTTCGCTTATAGCAATGTCTTTCGTTATGTCAAGACAAGCTAGGTGGCTCGAGGCTATTGAGAGGCGCATCTCATCAACATCATCTATGCTTGGTTCTATGAAAGGTATCAAGATGCTTGGTCTTCAATCAGCGCTTCTTAAAAGTGTTCATGGTCTACGTCTGGACGAGTTGAGCATCTCCAGGAAATTTCGGAAGCTTCTGGTCTGGAATATGGCCCTTGGTAAGCTTATAGACTGCAATATGGATGAATCTGTCTGACCATACGCTTTTAGCTTGGCTGACGCGCATATTTGCGCCTATTTTTGCCTTCGGGGCTTTCGTCGGAATTTCTCACGATCGAGGAAATGATGCTGCTTTGACGACCTCAGTTGTCTACACATCGTTGTCTCTGTTTTCGCTCTTGTCAGACCCTCTGTTGTCTCTCGTCATGGCTCTAATGAATTTTGCTGGGTCAGTTGGGTCGTTCAAGAGAATTGAGGAATTTCTCGAACAAAAGGAGCACATCGATCCCAGAAACAAGTCGACCGGGCTTTCATCCTATGCGCTGGACGGTAAATCCCAATTGGCTCTAATCAAGGACACAGAGGTTAGCACGACTGAGTCAAGATCAACTTCTTTCCCATCGTCGAAGGAAAGTTTGCCTTCATCAGTTCGAGATGTTGTCACTATCCAAAACGGTGCTTTTGGATGGGATACGACTAAGGAGCCATTGCTGAAGAACTTGACCATGTCGATTCCCCAAGGTGGCTTGACTCTACTGATCGGTCCCTCTGGTTGTGGGAAGTCTACACTATTGAAAGCCTTCCTTGGAGAAGTGCCTTGCCTCCAAGGGAACATCCAACTTTCCCTTGATAGCCTTAGCTTCTGCGAGCAGACTCCTTGGCACATGAACGGAACCATCCGTGATTGCATTGTCGCCATGTCTGCCTTTGATAGCCAGTGGTATAAGTCAGTTATATACGCCTGTGCTTTGGCAGAGGATTTTGAACAGTTACCACGGGGTGATCAGACGGTGATTGGGAGCAAGGGTGTTGCTCTTAGTGGTGGTCAAAGTCAACGCATTGTAGGTGCCCAGGCTGCATCCATACCTGCAGATCGACTTGTACTAATATCAGTAGGCACTAGCCAGAGCGGTCTATTCTCGCAAAAGTGTTATTATTCTAGATGATGTGTTCAGCAGCTTGGATGCCACCACCGAAGATCATATCTTCCACCACCTGATTGGGAATCATGGTCTCTTGCGTTCGATAGATTCGACCATAATATTCGCATCTTCTTCAGGTAAGTCACGGCTCTTCCAACGTCCTGCATTTTTTTAGGTTATGCTAATCAAGTAAATAGTGAAACGCGCTCCTTATGCGGACCACATTGTTGTACTTGACAAGAACGGACACGTGGTCGAGCAAGGAAGCTTCAAGGCCCTTGATGCAACTGGTGGCTATGTTTCCAGTTTTGCTCTTGGTCTTCCCGATTGGGGCTACAAAGCAGATTTGTTCCCCGCATCAGGTGTTCAGGTGGAAACGATAGAAAAGCCGAAGATTGCAAGTACTGAGACTGAGCCCGGTGCCGATACAGAAACACAAGGGAAAGGCGGTGACTTGTCGATCTACCTATACTACGTTAAAGCTATTGGTTGGATTCCTACCATTGTCTTCATTGTGGCTATTGCGAGCTTTGTCTTCTGCATATCTTTTCCAAGTACGAGCCATGAAATTACCTCCAATGATAAAGTTATCAACTAACTTTGACGCAGGCATATGGGTGAACTGGTGGGCCAGTTCGAATGAGGCGGAACCTGGCAAGCACACAGGATACTATCTCGGGATATATGCTATGCTCGGTGTTATCGGCATGCTCTGCCTCATGGTTGGTTGTTGGTGAGTGACCCAATCTACAGCCCTGAGCAAAGTTCTAGCTAACTCTTATCTAGGCAAATGGTGATTACTATGGTGCCACGATCTGGAGAGGTCTTCCACCGGAAGCTCTTGACTACAGTCCTCGGGTATGTCCCACATGGCAGATGAGGAATACGCACTAACTCATCAATAGTGCGCCAATGTTGTTCTTCTCCAAGACCGATAGCGGTGCTATTCTCAACAGATTCAGTCAGGATTTGCAGCTCATCGACATGGAACTTCCTATTGCTGCTATCAACACATTTGCAAGTAGGTTTAAGGCTGGAAGATGAGCTTCTTAGCATTATCGCTTACTGTTGGCTCTTATTAGCTCTCGCTCTCTGCATAGCTCAAATGATCTTGATAGCCGTTGCTTCGAAATACGCCGCTATCTCATTCCCACTGGTGATTCTCATCGTCTACCTCATACAGAAGATGTATCTCCGGACATCTCGACAACTACGGCTCCTAGATCTGGAAGAGAAAGCGCCACTCTTCTCGCATTTTACCGATTGTCTTAGTGGTCTGGTTACCCTGAGAGCCTTTGGTTGGCAACAGGCCTTGCAAGAGAAGAATGACATGCTGCTGGATCGTTCCCAAAGACCTTTCTACCTTCTATACGCCATCCAACGCTGGCTTACACTCAGCCTAGATATGGTGGTTGCAGGCATTGCAGTTTTGCTAATTGTGCTCGTTGTGGTGCTTAGGGGCTCAATTAGCGCAGGGTACGTTGGAGTGGCATTGCTAAACGTCATCCAGTTCAGCCAAAGCATCAAACTGCTGATAACCTTCTGGACGAATCTTGAAACACACATTGGCTCGATCCATCGTGTCAGAACATTCACAGAAGATGTACCGTCTGAGGATCTACCTACGGAAAACCGTGAGATACCACCAGAATGGCCGTCGAACGGAGAGATCGAGTTCAAATCTGTGTCTGCAGAGTATAGGTAGGGATTGCTGGATATCCCATTCACTACATCACCTCGGAGCTGACTCTACTCGGATATAGGGCCTCTGAGCCAGTCCTTCAAGAAGTATCACTGACCATACATGGTGGTGAGAAGGTGGGTATTTGCGGCAGGACTGGAAGGTAAGAAATCTGACCGACGTATTGTACCACTTAGCCACTAATACCATTCGATTAGTGGTAAAACATCACTCATTATGAGCATGTTCCGCATGGTGGATATCACCACCGGCCATATTCTGATTGATGGACTCGACATAAGCCAATTACCACGGCAGGGAATCCGCTCGCGGATCAATGGGGTTTCTCAGAGCCCCCTTCTCATGAAGGGTAGTGTGAGAGCAAATGCCGATCCGACGGGATGCTTCTCCGATGAAGCCATTACGCATGCTCTCAAGAGCGTGGGCCTGTATTCCAAGGTCCAGGAGAAAGGCGGCCTTGACGTCGACATCGATGATCTCTTCCTATCTCATGGCCAGCAACAGCTATTCTGTCTCGCACGAGCCATTCTCCGGCCAGGAAATATCCTTGTCCTTGATGAAGCCACAAGCAGGTACGCACGTTCCCTTCCAACCCAGGACCACGAGCATAGTACTGACCAGGATTTGATGCATAGTGTGGACACCAAAACCGACGAAATAATGCAACGGATCATCCGCGAAAAGTTTAGCTCCCACACCATTCTCACCGTTGCGCACAAGCTTGACACGATTCTCGACTACGACAAGGTTGTCGTTCTAGACGCGGGTCGTATAGTGGAGTGCGGAAACCCGCATACCCTGCTCTGTTCAGACAAGTCACACTTTAGCAGGCTTTATGCAAGTTTGGCGATGGATGAACAGGAGGAGTCGCCCCAGGCTTAGTGTGACTGGCTAGCTGATTTGACGGCGTGGGGCGGCCAGCAGGGAGGTACATATGAACCATGATGGGTCACATTTCATGACGGTACATACATAGTAATTAAAATCTAGGGGATTATTTAATGAAACTTTTAAGCTCGATCTATCCGAGCGGGTAATATAATTGAGTTTCTCCTTCCTGCGAACATGTGCGAAAACGAGATTTGATCTGAAGAAGGGCCACTTCTTCACCCAAATTCCCCGATTTCTTGGAAAAGGGCGGGGGCGAGCGGATGGACCCGATCCCTTAGCGTGTTGTGTCCCACCCACACTAGGCATGCATGACTCTGGATGCCTCGACGGCAAGGAACAGGGAAGAAATCAAGGAAACTCGACCCAAACTAATCCTCTCCGGTATAATCACCCGGCATATAATATTTCTTCCATGACAAACTAGATCCGGACTTACGTGGACCTTGATCCTCCACATGTCGACTTTTTACATGATTCCACCAAAAATAAATATGTAATAGTACCTACCAGTTCTTGGGAAGCTTTGTTTCAAGAGAGAGAGGATCAACACTCCCGATGTTCTAGAATTAGAAAATTCGGTACTTGCTTGAGGCTAGATAGTAGAACCCACAACGGGATAGAAGAATTATTTCTCTAGGCTTAGAATAGAATCTATTTATTACCCTTCTGCTCTTGCCTTTTTATTTTTACCTTACTAGCCCGCTTTCTCAGACGAGTCAGTACTTTACAGGACACATACATACATAGTTACATACCTTTCAGCAAGCCAGTCAGCAGCCCCCAGATCGATCGATCGAGCGAGCAGGAAGTAATGATGCGGGAGAGAAGAGGGGGAGAGGAAAACAAGGAAATTGTTCCGGATCGGAGATTTATCCTTTATTAGATATAGTTAGAATGAATGATTGGTGAGGTGATAATAATAATGATGATAATAATAATAATAAGAGGAGTGCTTAAGAGAACCATGATGATCACGATGTAACCGAATCAATTCGACTAGACTAGACTAGACTAGTGTAACAAGGCAACTACGTACCTAGCTAACTAGTTATAACTAGATAGTAAAAGTAGTGACTCAACTAAGAGATTCCTTCAACTCCCGTGTGTATTGCGTAGTAAGATGATTGGATGGATGGATGGACGGAAAAATGAAAAAGGAAAATAGTTAAACAATGAGTTTAAAATAAGGAAAATTTCAAGCGATATCAGCCTTAAGCTAAAAGTAGCAAATCTACGCGAGAAGCATCGTATCATCATGATCCTGGCCACCGCCAACAGGATCACCGTCATCGAGAATTCCAAATTCCCAATCGCCACGCTCGATACGGCTGACGCGATCCAGCTCGGTCTGGAACTCGCGACGCAGATGGTCCAGCGTTACGATGACGCGACGTTGAGGGATTGTGATGGTGGCGGATGTGATGGAGGATTTGCTGTCGCGACGGCTGGAGGGACGGATGGCGGTTGGGCTGGCGCTGAGGCGACGGTGTTGGTTGGAGTGGGATGAGGAGCTGTAGGGGGTGGTGGGAGAGGCCGGGCCGCCAGTGGTACTGGTGGTGGCTTCGGCGTCTTCCATGAAGACGTTTCCGTCGTCGTCGGCGGGGGCGAGGCTGCTGCGACGGCGGTCGGTGAGGGGGTTGAAGGTGGAGGAAGAGGGTCCGTCTCTGTCCACGAGGATGTAGGATTCGCTCTTGTCGACGCAGGCGAGGAGGTTGATGAGGGAGAGGAGCTCGTGGCGGATTTCCTTACTCTCCGGGTCGTCTTCCTCGATGGGTCGGTTGTCCTCGGTGGTGTCTCGCGCCCGGGTGAGGACCAGATGGGTTGAGTGGTCTCGGGCGTGGCGGAGACGCTGGACGTTGCGGTAGGCGATCTCTGCTGCGCCGCGGTAGTCGCCCCGTGCGATGCGGTATGCTTGTAGGATTCGCTGGTAGTCGGGGGTGCTGTCGGCCCATTTGCTCTCTGCGTCAAGGTAGGAGCTGAAGGAGGTCTGTTTGCGGGCAAGTGAGGCCAGGATGTCGTCTACGTGGGAGGCGATGTTAGGGATGAGCGTTGTCGGGAAGTGGAGGATCTTCTGTAGTCCTGCGGTGCCGGGTCCTGAGGCGGCCAGGATGCCGGTGATGAGAGAGCTCAGGGCGGACTTCTGCAGTGCGCGATCCCTGTATCTGGCCAGCGCCGAGTATGCCTGGTCGAATTGGCAGTTCTGTAGAGAAGCATAGAACAGACGTGAGAGGAGATCGGCCCGTAGGCTGGCGAATTCGGGGTCTTGCTCGCTTCCGTGCTCACTGGAAAGGGCCTGTAGCGCGAGGCTGGCGAAGTCGGCGACGTGGGAGAACGAGCGCGCATGTTCGAATATCGTCAAGATGTGTTGGAAGTACTTGGGAAGACCGTTGTGGAAGCAGTCCACGGAGACGATGTCGAGGAGGGTCGAGGACATCTCGTGCAGGTTACCCAGGGGTTTTCCGCATGCTGTGTAAGGTCAGACAGGGGATCACAACGGGTATGTGAGACGAGGACTTACAAAGAAGATAGGCAGCTTTGCGGAAATACAAAGCCGCAGTATCGTATTCGGACATGGCAACATACAGCCTACCCTTGACATAGGTCGCCCAGGATGTGCTTGCTTGGAAGCGGAGGAAGTCCCATGCAAGGTCGATATTGTTCTTAGCGATGAGGTCGCATTGTATGTAGACAAGAGCATTGGGGTAGGCGACTTCGCCTTGACGAGTCACCCAGGAGAGAATATCCCGAATACCAAGAGTCATCGTGTAGCTCTGGGGCAGGCCGACGGCTTGACGTGGCTTGATATCGCTGGCGAACAGATCCTCAAGGATAGTCGCTATCCTCTCACCACCCTTATGTGCTGGCGCTTCCTTGACAGAGAACGAGGTGACGGACATGTCATCAGTGGCCTTCGCCGGTCTGTCGGAGCACTTGCGGGAATTCGAGCTCAACCAAGACATCATCTCGTATTCCCTCAGGAGGGTTATGATAGTGACAAACAAGTCTGCAGCATCGAACGTCGAGTCTTCCTCCTGCTGAACTTCACCATCGATGAAAAGGATCATGTACAAGAGGTCTGTCAGAGTCTTTCGCGTAAAGGAGATCGTCTCCTGGACACCGTTGACGATGACCTTGACACCGAAATGAGTGTTGACGAGATCAGAGTCCTTGCCAGGGAAGCCCAGCGGAATCGTGTCCACAAGGGTGTAGAAGACTTCGTTTGGCAAGCTGAAGATGTTCAGACGCTCATTAACGGCACCAACCAGACCATCGTATGTCTTGTTGGAGATTTGCTCTCCGAAATCACATCGCTCGCGGAACGCCTCCATTCTATCCTGCACAGAGATGGAGGGTTCAGTGAACAGCTCTGCTTCAAGGGCGCCCTGGCATGCTACTTCGAGTTCGGGAGCGAAGCTCCTCCGGAAGCTGGAGGCAACGTTCAGAAGGTGAGAGGCATCCTCAAAGAGGCTGCCGATCTCTGAATCCAGGTTCCGGTGCCTCCAGCGATCAACGATTTTGGGTGCTTCCGCGCGAAGCTCTGGGCCGGAGTTATGTAGAATAAGCTCGGTTGCGCTGCATTCACGAATCACGGCACAGCTGTCGGAAAGGACCATCCACGGTGTCTCATAGTAGGTATCATATGCAAGAGAGACTGGCTCAAACCTTCTCTTGTTGACATCATCCGCAATCTGCCAGAATTGGCGCCACTTCGAGTCTGTATCGGTTCGGTACCGTGTGAAGTCCATCCCATCATCGGCGTACTTGCGAAGAGAGACAGTGGCAGCAACGGTAGAGCAGAGCCTTTCTGCAAGAGGGGCGCTTCTCTTCAGCGTGCTGGGCGACGACAGAGGTCTGAGTGCCTCCTGGTAGATAGAGAGGGCAGTCTCAAGGACCTCCGTCGAGTATTTGTTGGGCTGCAGGAGGAATTCGAGCCACTTCTCCGTCGGATCCACCACGTCAGACAAGGCCATAACGGGGGGATATGCCTGACCGCGGGTGTCCATAACTGTAGACGCCCAGTTGGACTTCCAATCCGTCACCAGGGTTTCGAAGTTGAAATGCAGCGTAAACAGCTGGCACAGGCTGCTGTTTCTCCACAGAACCCACAGCTCCATGCGCTTTCCTTCCTCAGCAGGCTTGATCTGGAAGTCGGCAATACTCCAGAACATGCTCCCGGTCGAGTCGGGATCCAGAGGCTTCAGTGCAGCACCCGGGTACAGATCCTCGATAACAAGCGGCGACGTCAGGCCTCCCTTGACAGCCCAGAACTTGAAGAGCCCGTCTTCGAACGGCGAATATGTGACAACATAATAACGGTACGCACCGTCAAGCGCACGCTCCATGTTAAAGACCCTGATGAAGGAAGTTTCGGATGGATTCAGTGAGTACAAAGATTCCTCCGACGGTTGCACATCACGGTCCAGTAGGTCCTTCGTAGCGGCCAACTTGTTGGTAGCAAGGTTCCAGATCTTGAGCGTGTGATTCAAGCAGACAGCGAATACATAGGTCTGATCAGTTGTAGTGGCGATAGCGTTTGGCGCGCTCAATTCGAGGGTGCGTCCTTGGTATTTGATTGACGGCTGCGCATGCCATTTGACCAGCCCGCGAATCGACGAGCCCCAAGTTCTCTCGTCGAAAGTCAGGGGAGACCAGTGTGAGCCTGGGACACATCAAGATAGATCAGTATCGCAGATATATGACAAGGGGTGATTTTGAACAAGGATAGTGGGTTTACCATCGTCACCAGACTTCCTGGTCAAGCGCAAAAGTGCGCCATTGTCGAGGGACACGAACAGCTCCAGCGGGCTGCTCGCATGTAGACGGTGTGGATAAGAAAATGTGAGAGGTGCGGGATTGAAAGTCTTGCACCAGTCGGAGATGTTGTTGTCAATTGATGCAGTCCTGCGGAAGAACTCGGGGCGTAGTGTCAAGGTGTGGAGGGTCTTGGAGGTGGTGATCACGAACACGCTCAACGCTTCGTGCTCCTCCAAATCGGCAAAATCAACACCTGAAGGGACAATTCCTTCCTCAAATTCCAAGCGCAGTGTTACATTGTATTCGTGGTGCTCGATACCAGCCTTGGTCAGATCCACGCACTGGATCTCCAAGATCTTGCTGTTATCGACAACCCTCCACAGATAGGTTCGGGGGTAGACATTGCGTTTGCGGAAATAGATCGAACCCTGACTCGCTAGGTATCGTTTGGAAAACTCGTCTTCGTCCTTCGCGACCGGCTCGTCACGGTTGGGGCTCGAGATGACCGAGAATCGCGCGCGGCTTTGCGTACTTTCTTGGGTCGAGATCGGGATGTTGACGACGGTGTTCGGCGAGTACGGCCGGAGGTCGACTCGGGTATCTTTGTAGATTTTAGCCATGACTTGACTAAGGAACAGACCACACTTCACGATCTGGAGTTAATGGTCAGTTCAAGTCTCCATGGCCGATGGAGGTAATTGGAGGGAGGAGTCGCTGCACGGCGGAGTTGAAGGGCAGAAGCTGAAGCTCTTTCGGCGCTCCAGAAAAAACAGGTCTTGGCGCCGCCCCCAGCAATAAAGCTGCCACCGCCTTGCTGCATCTCCGCAACTACACCCAATCGAGTCCATGGATAATGCGAATTGACTCTTCCTACAAGAAATGATATACTAGTCAAATATCGGGAATTCCCGAGGCTATTATTATGTACGCAGCCTAACATGCGAGCAAAACAACTATAATCATGAACTCGTAGCCTGAGAATCTATCCGCGCCCTTTTCAGTCATTCTCCAAGTCCTTGGGGCTCGGGTCCCCAATACCATCCTCATTGATAGCGAACAGGCAATCGCTCTCAGGGAGACATGGGCTATCATAGATCTTGCAGACCCGAGTCTCACCCCGTCCTTTCTTCAAACTTAACCGCGTCGTACTTGCATGCGCAATAATGTTACCACCGATTGGCTTCTTCGGGTCGGGATTGAACATTGCACTGGGGCCACCATCCACCTGAGCAACGACCTGGTTCGTAATGACGACCGCAATACCAAACTCATCAGCAAGGCGCTGCAGAGTACGCATAAACTTCGCAAGATGTGTTTGTCTCGACGACAGTTCACCACGACCGTTGAAGTCTGTCCGGTACAAAGAAGTGGCAGAATCAACGACAAGAAGCGAGAAACGAGTCTCGCACATCATCTGCGAAGCTTGGTTGAGTAGCTGAAGTTGATGGTCTGAGTTGTACGCACGAGCGTATGCCACATTATCCAGCACCTCTTCTCCCACCAGCCCGTATCGCTGTGCAACCGCCAACAGACGCACTGGTCGGAAGGTACCTTCTGTGTCAATGTATAGGCATTTTCCTTCTCCTCCGCCCATGTCAAAGGGCAATTGGCAAGTCACGGCGAGTGTATGACATATTTGACTTTTTCCTGTCCTGAATTCTCCGAATATCTCCGTTATAGAGCCTGTCTCGATGCCACCTCCAAGAAGGGTGTCTAACTGCTTAGAGCCTGTCGTAATTGAGATGAGTTCGTTTCGTCGCGCATGCATTTCGGTCGCGGTAGTAAAGCCCATCGGCACAAGCTTCATAGCTACAAAATCACGGAGTCAGAGAAGATATTCGCGCACGACTTCCAATGCCACAAGAGCAATACTCACCCTCAACCAAGACCTTGGTGGCTTTCTGCTCCGAAATACCCTTGATTTGTTCCAACAATCGTTTTGGCCTATACCATACGCAATAACATGGTTGTGAGCAGAGCTGGAATTGGGTGATGACACATGATTGGCAAAGGAAAGACGTACGTATATGCTACCGACTCAACAGTGTTGTATCCAGCATCAACAAACAGCTTGATATCCCTACTTGTCAGGCCCGAAACACCCTGTTACAAAAGGCATCAGCACTTGAACTTCACCTACCCATCATCAAGCATATTGTTTGCCGTTTGAATTGCTCACCTCCAGGGAAGAGAGTGGCGTGGGCGCTCCGGGGCCTGGAAGCCCATCGTCATACTCATTCTGAGTATCAGCGTCGGCAGTCATCTTTAACAAAAAATTCAAACTTCTGTAGCGTCAGAACCCAGTGGCCTTTGTAGCAATACTGCAAAGATCCTGGGAGGAATGGCAATAGATGTAGCCTGTTAACCGCGCGCACACGCGTCTAGATCAGTTGCGGTTTCCTGATGTAGTTCAAATTTCAACACTGGATGGATTGCAACACACAATCTAGCTTCCGTGTGCAATAAGGCAAAATTGTCCAGAAACCCGTGGTTTTTTTATTCTATGGTGGCAAATTGCCGTTGTCGCAGCGCGTTATTCAAGTCATGTTGAGATTGTGGACGCGTCCAGGCAGTCGCGACATCACGTGCCCATTGGCATCAGCTTGTTGCCTTGGGTGGGCCATTTACCTACAACTATGAGTCCACTTTATATCTACGTTAATACAGTTACTGCCAGGCCAGACCTGTCTTATTCGATGCGACGCATATGAAGCACATACTTGCTATGTATCACGAACGAAAGGAAAAGAGATACATTTTGTCTCCGTTGCATGTCCTGCGCGCTTCCAGGCGTGCATTTGTTTCGCAACATGATTCGTCATGGTAACCGAGGCTTATCAATGACTAAATGATATCCAACGTTTCGTTCATAGGCCCCTCGATAGTATTGTTGCCATTGCATGTTACATGGTCAACAGCAGAGGCTGCCCGGGAGACTGGCAAAACAACCTGGTCTCGCACCTATAACACGGCATTTGAAAAGCCTTGCGACCTCGTCGGTGATGGCGTTCTACGACCTTCGAGCGTCTCCTGGTTAATGGCTCTTAGTTGGTATATCTCAGCTGGGTTCGTCCGGATATTCTCGTCTATGAGTTTGCTGATTCTCCTTCTGAAGCTCTCCGATGAAGTGCGGCGAAGCCCTGTGTATGCTTAGCTTTTCGAGTCCAGGCCAATATACTTCAGGATCTTACCCTCTGGTGTTGATCTTCTTTTGTAGCTATCGAAGGGCTTCTTGACCCACGAGCTTCGCGCACCAAACCACCTTGAACGACGCTTGTCTAGATCTGGAGAGCATTCCGGTTCAATAATAATGGGGCCATCCAGCTGTAGAGACTGGTTGGTTGGCGAAAGAGAGATGTAGTCTGATTGTCCGTATTCGATGTCTAGAACCTTGGCGGAGTTGCACTGGTCATAGAGGCTCGGGCTAGGTGCCGGTTGGTATGTCCGCTCAAGACCTTGGATGTCATCTCCTGTCAGCGCCATCAACGTCGGCTTGGGTGCCGACGCAATACTTTCAGGTCTACTACCCGAGTGAGTGGTAGACTGTCTCGCAGAACGGCAATCGGGTGTCCATATGCCTTCTACTTGAATTCCCTTCTCCAAAGCTCTAGCACCAAATGGTATGTCGCTCGGTTCGGCCAGCATGGGTTGCATCTCTGCTTTCTGTCGTGCTTCAGCGGTGGCATACTTCTGTGTCTTTCGCCTGTTGTAGGCTAGGACAATGAATGAGTACACCAGTACCAATGCCTTGACAGATCAGTGGAATGTTTGCCAATCTAGTACTGGAATCCTTACCAGAAGACCTGCGAGCGCCTAATCGCAGGTTAGCGACATTCCTCGTTCCCAGGACCTTGGAGATCTTACAAAGCTCAGTTTCTGCCAGAGCGCCCAACCAACCCAGAAATTCATGATGCGTTCGGTGAGTGGGGAGTTTTCTGATGGGGGATGCAGCCGGTGTAGATGCAGGAAAGCAGTAGTCTGAACTAGACACAGGAAGGCCTCTCCCAGGTGACTGCGCTGGCGTAGACTGTAACCGTCACAGACACTTCTGTGGAAGAAGTATGATGTCAAGGTCGGGTTTGTTGCTTCAGTTGTGAGTCCGGGGGTTACTGAACGATGTATGATGCTCGAAAATTGGATTGTGAGAGACACAAGCTACTAGTACCAGGTAGGATAGCAGATAACTGGTCCTTCGTTGTGTTTGGTAGTCGAGGAAGGTGCAGTTATGCTGCAATGGGGGAAAGAAGGTTCGTGGGCGAGGTGAATGCGACATGGTAACAATGATGCCAGCTAGATTCAATAGTGTAATATGTTCTTTCATCAGCGGACATGGATTTCAGAGATTCACCAGGAATAACGTACCGCATATTTTATGTACACCTGGAGTGAAACAGTTTCCATGATGCCATAGTACGCCCAATGAGGTGGCCAGCGAGGTAGATTGGAATGATGGGACGACCATACTGCCAGAATATATACTGCAGCGGAACCGAAGCCCAACACAACTAGTAACATCATGAACTGAAACCTCTGCATTTAAATGCGAAAAACGGAAAATAAAAATAGATAAAAGGATAGCAAGCAGAGCAACAAGATTACTAGCAAAGAAATAACAAGGGAGGAGTGCTCATTTATAAGCCCAAAAATAAAACAGCAAAAAGAAGAGAATAGTAGTTGCCCAGCCAAAGTGCCAATTTCCCTGTAACGGGACGGTGTAATCTGGCGACGCCATCCCGGGGTGGAAATGTCTCTGCAGAATTGCTTCCCTCAAGGGTCACTTCCATTGCTTAGCGCCTCATAGCATCGTGGATTACTCGCACGAGTACAATGACGACCCCGGGATTCGTACCAGGCACCAGTCCCGCTGGCAATTACCTAAGCAAGGTTATTGACTTGGCGGCTGACCTCCCACCGGACTATCCGTGACAGATATTAAAAATTGCTAATATACCTTGCTTATATACTGCTAACTGCAACTTGTATTCACTCTATTCTCGCTCATCACATGGGGGAAATGCAGATTTTTATATTAGATATAATTCGATTCAGTGAATACGACATTACATTACCCGCTCCTTTAGTCGATGTGAGGTTGTGACAACACGGATACACACTAGTAAGGTTCAAAGTGTCCCCCTACGTCTAACCGTAACTGGCCTGTTACATTGAACAAAAACTACAACTCCATGGCACCTAAAGATGCTTTCTTTCATTCCCCCCGCTCTGATATTGATACATGGTTCGTGCAATAGGTGGAACGGTAGGGGTTAGAGTTGTGCTCGAAAGAAGCAACACACATTCAGCGCCACAATAGGTAGACGATGCTGCGATTCCCTCAAGCCATCAACCTGCACACAAAACTTCATTAGAAGCAGCTAAGCCAACAACCTCACACATCTCTAAAGCCCCTGCATCTTCTTCTTCCCAGGAGACCGCCCCAGCGCTTGCATCGACCCGAGCAGCATTCAGCGCTGAGAGAACATCTGCTCCGATTTGGGGCGCATCTGCTGCCACGGCTATCTGTGCACGACCCTTTGGAACAGGTGTGAAAGCGAGAACAGTCCACGTTGGACTTACAACCTGCGACACAGAAACCCTGATTGCAGATTTGGCCAAGGTTGCATTGAGAATTGTCGTTGCAGAGAGGGGCGGCTATTCTTTCCGGAGTAGAGTTGCTGATAGCTTCGACATCGGCAGTGTAGTCGCCACGAACGTCACGGCGCAGAGTAGTAATCAGGCGGCCGGTTCTATCTTCACAGTAGGGTGCGGTAACTTCGCGTCTGATATTTTGGGGGAGAGCAGTGGAAGCGACTACGCCGGCCAAAATGAAAATCGATAGTATCGAAAAAATCAGCGCTGAAAGCTTAGGCATGGTGATAGTTGATAGTAGAGTAGGCTGGGGACACATGATGTTAGATCATATACCCAGACCCCGAATTGAATCTGTCGCCATCTCAGACGGGAGTCGATTATCTGCCCGTAGCAAAGCGTGGAGAGCCTGACCTATACTTTTTCAAGTTATGGTGATATCTAGATCACCAGCGGAATGAGTCAGAGGAATCAATGTGGGATGTCTCAAGAAGACGATAGGATGAGTGATAATACAATCTTAGTAGACGCTCAGTAGATCTGGCAGGCACCTCACCGTCTCAGTTATGTTTGGCAAGAGCTTCACGGGTAGGTGCCCTCCAAGGTGTGTGTTGGCCGCATGCTACTAGGTCGGCAGCCTTCAGAGGCACAACAGTGGAGGCTCTTGCCAATGTTTGATCAGACACAAGAGGCGTGAACATAGCTGCCATTGGGATATGTATAGGCTGTGTATGTGTCAATTGTCGATAGCAATGAAGATCCAGGTAAAATAGGCCATTCCTCTTCGGGCCAGAGCACAATCGACTCGGACGTCTATAGCCTGCTAGCCGGGAAGAGATCAATACATACAGAGCGCATTGCACATAGTATGCTGTTAGCACCTTAAGAAGTCTGCATCAATATAGCTAGTCAGAGGTATCTAGATAGACTTCAATGGAGCACAGTCGGCAGAGGTTGCATGTGCCCCCCTGGCTTGGGAACACAGCCAATGGGATATCGTCTCGGAGAGATTGGCATGTATGAGGATGGAGTTCTGCAAGCCACAACTTCTGACTTATGAAAGTGACGACGCCACTGCAAGTAAGTATGATCTACAGCGAGCTATGTCGCCTTGCTTGATATGAATGAACGTGAGCTTTCCCAGTGGTATTTTCTTGCAGGTCATGGTCATGCAGATTAGCATGCGGCAAGGGGGGAAACAAAAGCAACAAAAAACAATCAATGCGATTTAGTAGCCACTACAGAGTTCAAAAGAACTGTGGGGAGATTGAGGGACAAGGTTAGTAACCATTGAATAGTTAGTCAAAGTAAAATTGTAGTCATGTAGTAATAGCACCAAGTAGACTACGTATACGATGGGTTTGTTGACGTTACCAAGACTAGGAGATGCTTAGTCAGGTGATGAATAAACCCCCTCATAAAAAAGAAACATGAATGGGGCACAATGACGCTATTTCGGACACTAGTATGGAACTACAATGCCTGGGATAATGTCGATGATGATATGCCCAAGTACCCCGGCCTTGTTTTTGACTAGTGAGAGATCAAAATGCCTGGATAGGTTCGTTGCAAACAACTCAGTGGCAAATCAACTGTGTTGAGAACCATTAGTATTTTTTTTCTTCTTCCAAATTTTTTTTTTTCCTTTTACCCCTCGCAAAAGTCGGAAGGACCCCGTCCAACAGAATGTGATTGCACCGCCAGCGGATGAACCACCCTTTCATAAATTGAACCGATGCCCGAGACCGCCGATCATGTGAGGTTTGAGCGTTGTACATCCTGGCAAGCAACTCGCCCGGTTCAGGTCTCGCCATTGTTGCTTGACCACCTCAGCATATTTATTCTCCTGTCAGGGACCCTCCGTCTCTTTGCGTCTGCGCGACTGCTTCCCTTCCTTATCATTCCATCATGGCGCCGTTCCGCAACTTCTTGTCCAGGAAGTCCACTGCCCCCAATGGCGGGGAAGTCAGTGCCGCTCCCAACGATAACTCTGCTAGCCATGCCTCACTCGACACTCATGGCTCGAGTCCTTTGAACTTCAGGAAGAGTTCGGAAAACGAACCACCTGAATATAAACTCAGTGGTATGCCACCGGGGACCCTTTCAATGGATCCTTGATTTACCCCGCTAACTCTATCCTCTTCCCGCCAGTCGTCGACGCCAATGGAATCTACCATCCCGTATGTGAACCACTACCGTTACAATCACATGGCGGGTCTTATTCGCATGCGGAACAAGTAACTCACATGTCAATAGCCATCACCTCCAGAGAAACAGGGCTTCTGGCGCAAGTACCCTGGTTCCCCGAGATCCTCGCACCATCGCGATCTCGTAAATGAGAACGAACCCTTCTCGATATCTCGCGAATCATTCGATTCGTATCGCCGATCATTTGTAATGACCCATCCGTACTTGATCTCACTTTCTCGTCGCAAGAGTGACTTACACTGCGCCTCCAGGATATTTCCGCCCGATCACCCGTATGCTATACCGATGCGATGCCATCTCGAACCTCGCTCGACTCTCGAGTCTCCCATATAACATCAACACCATCTACGCTATACTCGAATCTAAGCAAGCAACCGGAAGCCATGGAAGAAGAGCAATACGAAGAGGTTGCGCTCGACGACGAGGAGGTCAAACCGAAGCGGAAGAGCATCTTCTCTCGGTTCGGTGACTTTACAAACGACTCCTCCCAGAACTCCAGTACCTCTAAATCTTCGACTCTTGGATTTCATATCCCGGGACGTAAAAGAGGGCCAAGCAACCCGGGCTCAGAACTAGGTACTTTTAAAGCACCGCCGGTTAATGCGGATTCGGAGGTGCATGATGCGTGATACGAGCGCAGGGGGTGTGTAACTATATTCTGGGTAATTCATAATCTGTAGGCGTCTGGATGGGGATTACCATTGAAGTGTCATTTTTTTCCTTTGCTCTGTTCAATCACCCTCGACAGTTGTGCTTGTTGCTTGTCTGATTCATTTGTGTGGGTTTTGGCTTAAATCTAATCGCATTGCGCGCTGTCGGGGCTTTGCATCGGTGACTTTTTGATGTTTCTTTAGATTCATCGATAGAAATTCCTGCATGCGAAATCTTTCTTTTTATCTGCATCCATAAACATGACTAGATCATCAAAACTATCCAATAAACAATCAATAAACCAATAAAACCAAATCATCTAATTCACAATAATCCAGACCATCACCCGCGGGAACCCCATTAGATAGATAAGTTATACACGGACAACCTTTCTTATCAGCAAATGCAAACAAAACAAACCCAACCAAATCTCGACCGCCCTGTCCCCCGAAAAAAGCAAAAAACGGTTAGGGAAAAAAAAGTCCATTCTCCGGGACAAATTGAGCAAGCTAACCCGCGGGCGGCGTACCATTTTATATATTTTTCTTTCCTATCTCATATCCCCGCCAGAGAAGTTTTTCAGTTTTTCTTCTCAAGGGTATAGCCTTTTTTTGTTCGATTTTTCCAGACATATCCACCATGGTCGGGGTAAAGCGTCGAGTAGACGCCGGTGACGAGCGCAATGGAAAACGGACCAAGACGCCGGTGTCCGTGCCCGCGAAGAAGAGCAAGTCGTCTGCGGCCCCCGTGAAGGCTTCCAAGTCTGTGGTGTCGAAGAAGGGCGATAAGGGTGGAAAGAAGGATAAGAATACTTCTAGTAAGAAGAAGGCGCAGAAGGAGGAGTTTGAGTCTGAGGATGATGATGATAATGAGGATGATTTTGATCTGGATGATGTTGATGATTCGGAGATTGATGCTTTGGATGATGAGGATGACGATGAGGAGGAGGATGTTGATATGGAAGATGTTGAGGAGGAAGAAGATACTGGGAAGAAGTCCAAGTCTGCGGATGCGGATGCTCAGCAAAGTATGCTTGATTGATTGATCGAAATTTCTCTCTGGTGAAAGTTTTGGCACTAATGTGTTGCTTTTTTTTTTTTGTTCATTTAGATAAGTCTACGTCGCGCGAATCGCATGCGAAGCAAAAGGCCCTCCTGCAAGAGCGCAAGGCGGCCAGACCCAACGCTGATATGATCGGTCGCTCGAAGAAGCTGTGGGAGCAGCTGCGTCGCAAGTCTCATGTTCCGCTCGAGGAGCGGAAGAAGCTCATCAAGGAACTTTTTGAAATCATTACTGGTCGTGTGAAGGACTTTGTCTTCAAGCATGACTCGGTCCGCGTCATCCAGACGGCCCTCAAATACGCCAACATGGAGCAACGGAAGATGATCGCCACGGAACTGAAGGGTAGCTACAATGAGCTTGCGCAGAGCCGGTACGCCAAGTTCCTGGTCGGAAAGTTGATTGTTCACGGTGATGCTGAGGTTCGTGATTTGATCGTGCCTGAGTTCTACGGACATGTCAAGAGACTCATCAGACACCCCGAGGGGTCCTGGATTCTCGATGATATCTACCGCACCGTTGCGACGAAGGAACAGAAGGCGAACCTCCTGCGTGAGTGGTACGGTCCGGAATTCGTCATCTTCAGGGATGACAAGAACGGCCCGCCCGATGCGGACCTCTCTAAGATCCTCGAGGCGCACCCCGAGAAGAGGGGCCCCATTATGCACTACCTCTGGGAGCTTGTCAACCAGCTGGTGCAGAAGCGCAACTCTGGTTTCACCATCCTGCACGACGCCATGCTGCAGTACTACCTTAACACTAAGCCGGGCAGCTCCGAGGCTAACGAGTTTGTTGAGCTGCTGAAGGGCGATGAAGAGGGAGACCTGGTCAAGAACTTGGCTTTCACCAAGTCCGGTGCCCGGGTGATGTCGTTGAGTCTGGCTTACTCCAATGCCAAGGACCGCAAGCTCCTTACCCGCTTCTACAGAGATACTATCAAGATGATGGCCGGCGATCTCCACGGACATCTGGTTCTGTTGACCGCGTACGAAGTTATTGATGACACCAAGCTTACATCGAAGCTGGTCTTCCCCGAACTCCTGAACCAGGGAATGGATGCCGAGGCTCGGAACGAAGAGCTGCTCTTCCAGGTGAACGACTTGACAGCGCGTATCCCCATCCTGTATCCGTTTGTCGGCGACCGGGTCAAGTGGCTTCTGCCTGACGGCGACCATGAGTTGCTGAAGGAGGTTCGTGAAATCCGCAAGGAGACCTCCAAGAAGGACCCCGAGCTTCGTCGACAGGAGTTGGTCAAGGCTGCATCGGCCAACGTGCTCGAGCTCATTGCCGCACGTGCCGATTCCCTCCTCGAGACGAGCTTCGGATGCCAATTCATCTCCGAGGTGCTATTCGAAGCCGATGGAGACAAGAGCGCCGCATTGGCCGCTGTGGCCGAGGCCGCCAAATCCAGAGCCGACACCAAGGACTCTCCGTTCGTGGGCCGGTTGCTCAAGTCACTGGTTCAGGGTGGACGGTTCAACCCCGCCGAGAAGAAGGTCGAAAAGGTGCAGCCTCCGCTCAACTTCCACGGTCTTCTTTACGAGCAGATCCAGGAAGAAACCATGTCGTGGGCCACGGGATCCAATGTGTTCGTCGTGGTGGCTCTTGCGGAGTCGGACGACTTCGAGAAGAAGGCCGAGTTGTTGAAGACATTGAAGAAGAACAAGAAGGCGCTGGAGAAGGCGTCGTCGGAGACCAGCAAGGATGGAAAGAAGGGCAGCCCGGTCAGCAGTGGTGCGAAGCTGCTGTTGGAGAAGATCCGGTAGAGAGTCTTTCCGTTTCGGTCCCTTAGCAGGGGAACATTGTAATATTGGCCGGGATTTTTTTCTTTTACTAACGCATTTCATTTGCTCATCGAGGTGTTCGTTGGATTCTTATTATATTGATTCCTTTTTCTTTATAGGTGATATCTCCATCTGTACAGGGTCTGTGATAGACATGGGACCAAAACGAGTCAGAAAAAAGCATTTTGATATTTATTAATTATTTATTTAGCATGATTCCAAGACGTAGCAAAGTAATGTATTGTCGTACATTACACTTCCTCATAGTTAACCATAGGAACGATAGTGTAAAGGTAGGGTAGCAGCGAGCGCAGAAATGACACCCCCAAAACGGGATGTTACCGCCCCCATGGCCCCAAGATTCTGAAACTGCACGTCCCGCGTTAAAGACGCCACACCCAAGAAGCCGGAGAAGTTGTACAGCTTCCTCCCCAGGCATCTATCTACTCCTGATGTATCTAGCAGGTAGCCTTCCGGAGGGGATGGTGTTTCATAATCTCAGGGGGAGGAGGTGATCTCAGCTCTGTACGGAGTGAGTCAGTAGTCATAGTAACTTAAATTAGTATGGCCGAATGAGGTTGGTTCCATGGTGCAGCTGAATTTAGGCCGGACCGATCGTTAAATGACGATCTCCGGGATTGGTTGGTGGTTCAGGAACCGGGCTGGAACTGGGCTTGTTGATGATGCAGTGATAGTAATGATGAGGGGGGGTGGAAATGAATGATCATTTTGTATCCTGGAAGTCTTTCAAGGTTTAGTTAAATGAAATGCATGCACATCAGTAGTTGTCTGTGGGTAACCGAGAGGGAACAATGTACCATGGCTTAGATACTAGATACTACTACTACTACTACTACTACTACTACTGTAGTAGCTACTGTACATCCCCTGTCTGTTCGGTTCTTTGGTTCGGTCTCACTCCACCTTTCCAGTAGGTGTTTAGTTGCTCCATCTCTCTACCATGAACCAGTAACCCACTTGTCTCCTGAGGATTCTTATCGTCCTCAACCGTTGATTGAGGATCTCTAGCGACAAGCTCAGATCCCTGCCTAATTGAGGTTGGTAGAGAAAAAGACGAAGGGAAAAAAAAGGCAAAAAAGGGAACGGGTGAGAAAAAAAAAGCAGGGACAAGAATAATTATGGCAGTGGAAATTTCCCCAAACCCAGATTGGAATTGCCCCCCCCCTCCCCGAACACTTTCTTTTGGTGTTGGACTGAACTGAACTGAATTGAACTGAACTGAACTGGTTGCATTCGTTGAACTGGCAATTTGACTCCTCTTCTTTCCTTTCCTGTTCGCGTCCTTGCTGCCTTCTCTCTCTCTTTCCCAAATCTTATTCCCTCCTTTCGGTTTCCTTTTCCTTCTATTTCTTTTTTGCTTCTTCCCGTCTTCGATGCTTTTAATAGTTAATGCTTAATTCTAATTTGTTTTTATTTCCCTAATTTCTAATCGAAGTCCACGCTGACCTCGCCTGCCACCGCCCTCCACACTCGCTGATTCGGCCAGGGTAGTGCCCAACCTGTCTCAGATTGACTTTGCGATTGCATCTCTGCATCTCCAGCAGCAGATCCCCTCTTGCAGATATTACCACACTGACCTTCATCCCTTCAATCCTGGTCCTACCTGCAGGCCCAGACCTCTCCAGCTGAACCAGACGAGCCTTCATCCCCTCCCCTGGTTGCAGATGGCCTGGGTCTGAGCGCCGATTCCTGTCGTGTGCTGGGATATACTTTAATTTCTTTCGTCATTTAGAAACCATACACCGGCCTCAACAGCTAGACAGCACGGTATAAGCATGCTGTCCGCCGAGGATGCTGGACACTCTTCTCGTCCACCACCACCTCCGATCCCCCCATCGCCGACCCTATCGAATCCCGATATGATCTTACCGTTCGACCACAATGAGCGCGAGTCCTCCACCCCGTCCCCGCCATTCAACCTCCCCTCTTTGTCCAACCTCCAGTCCTTTTACGAGAACCGCACGGCACCCGATGATGTTGACGACCAGGGTCGAGGCGTTGGTTCCGCCGGTATTGCTCTCTCATATGGCAGCCGGCCTCAGAAAATGGGTTTCTCGCGTCGCATGTGGCCAACTGAAGTTCAGGATTCTAGTCGTCGATTGTCGGACATTGGGGAGGAGGATAGTGTCTCGTCGTCGCCGGCGCACATGAGGACCCTTCCATTTCTGTCTCAGGCGGGTCGGATGGCGGGTTCGCCTGTTTCGCAACGCGAGACGGCTGAGGCGGAGGCTAGAGAAATGGCGGCGTGGAGCAGCTCGTCTAGCTCGACAATTAGTGGTGCTAGCGACTCGTCGCAGGACGCCGCTAAGGACCGCCAGGGGAGTCGCGGTACGGTGCAAAATCCTCACCAAGTCCCTGAAGGTGTACGGTCTGCGATTGACAGTCTGGAAGGAAATGGTTCGACTCCCAGTCTAATGGCGACCACGGAGAAAGGCGGATCTGGGGTGGAGCTCTCGTCGGCTGTTTTGAGCACCGAGGCGGAGAGAATTCTGGAGAATGCGAAGAAGCGCCTCACGGTATGTTGACAATGTGTTTCAGGTCCCGCTTATGAAATCCCGACCAAAGGCTAACTATCGCACTGGTATGCAGCTCATGGAGGGCAATCTAAGCCGAGCCCGTACGTCAATGCGCGCGTCCCCGTCGCTGTCGGCATCACCAACGCCATCCGTGGGTCACCAACCCCTGGGACTGGGTCAGCCAGTTGGTGGATTGTACCAATCCATCTCCCGTGCCGACCGCAGAGGCTCAGCTAATCGACCACGCGCAACCTATACATCATCCCAAGACGCAATTAATAACAATGGTCATTCCCGTGTTCACAGCGAAACCAACTTACCTTCTGCGGCGCAATCGAGTCTGCCTGCCGTTGAGCGCAATCTCTCCCGGTCGGTGAGCGCTCTCGGCTCAACCACGGCCCCCAACCTTCATCATGACGAGCGAAGCTTCCGCTATGATCCAACGCGTGCGTATCTCACCCATCGTGCGTCCGTGTCATCGATGCAGAGGCCACAAATCCGTTCTTCGCCTCCGGTGTCGAACCCGCGAGCCGCCTCTGATTCACCGAAAGGCTTGGGCATTTCCGAGGAAGTAATCGAGGATGAGTCTTCGGAGACCATGAACAGACCCAATTCGGTCCAACCAACTTATGAACCTCCCTCTCGATCCCAGTCGCAGCTGCAGGTGCGGGATCTCCAGGATCAGATGAAGGGCCTTCACATCAAGATATCTAGCCTAAAGGTTAGAGCCCAGGAGGATAACCTACGTCGACGCAGCATGCAAAGTTTGCGGACCCCGAGCCCTCTTTCCGCAACGGACCAATGGGCACCCAGTGCAGCGGAGGTGAAAGAGCGCCGGACCAATATTGACGCTAATACTGGCAATGGGCGGTCTGCTGGATATACGCAAGATAGCCAGCACCGCAGTGACTATGGAAGTGCAAGATATGAGCCCGAGGTTGGTGTCTCCCGTCAGACAAGTCTATCCCGTCAGACGAGTCAGAGAAAACGGGAACTGCCTTCTACCCAGGGATCGCATGCCGAGCCGACCTACGGGGGCTACGAGTCCAGGGAGGACGACGATGACGGAAAGTCTGTTGCAGGGACAATCTATGAGGACGCAGAAGAGGGTGAATATTACATCAATGGTGCCGATGATGGATTGGATCGCCAGGCCTTGGACGAGATCTTGCGCGAACCCCTGGATGATGATGAGTTTGATGATTCGTTGGAGGCTTTCCCAGCGGCTCCACAGAGCTTGGAGGATACACCGCACGAGGAGCGAGAGGATGCCTTCGACTATGAGCATTTCATCCTACATAGCGCTCTAGGAAACTACACGCAGGCTCGCTTGCGACGCGAGAGCAATGTTTCTACCTCGTCTGTGGAAACGACGCGGCCGATCGACCACCGTTCCACCCGCCATTCTCGCGCAAATAGCACTACCTCCATATCCACCGTGGCGACGTTTGCTACGGCTACCGAAGGGGATCGTGATGATCTTGAAAGTGTTCTCTATTGGGACCGGAAGTTCAACGATGGTAAGGGTTCATGAAGAGCATCTCACAAGGCGTGAGTAACTAATTGTCACTAGAGCTACGCAACAACCACCCTTCGGATGTAGATGATTCCACTGGCGCCCAATATGGGGACGGAGAAGGAACCCCCCGGGCCATTCGCAGACAGCCCAGTCGCCGGGATAAAGCTAGCCTCTATCCTGAGACCAACTTGCCTCCGCGACGGTCAGACTCTGCAACCACCGGATCTACCACGCCGACATCTTTGGTATCATCTCTCGTGTCTACCGTCCGCGCAGCTTCCAGCCCTCACCCGAGTGCCACTGCAAAGGGGAACTTGGGCTTGAACGATGATGACACTCATCTCTTAGAGCGGCTGTTCCAGAGTCTGGGCAATGTCTGCTTGGACCTGCAGAACATCACGACGTCCGAGAACCCGGACCCGAAGCAGGTGCGATTACTGAGACGGCGCCTAGATGCGGCTCGACGCGTGTTAGATGGGGAGCTTGATACGTAGATTGTACATAGTCCTATGTTCCGCGGGGAAGTAATACTGCCGGAGCTATTCGTGCTTTTGGCGTTTGTTGATGAGGCAGTCTGGGCGAGAGCCTTTGCTATGATACCCTGACATTCGATTTAGCCATTGCATGCATACACTTATTGGATTCACATATATTATACATACTATCCTTCTATTATATTAGGAAGAACAGTTGCCAGTCGGTGCTATAAGCACAAAGACCATGGCCGAGTCACCACAGCGAAACTTCCTTTCCGAATCGGGAAAGTGGAGGTCACGATAAGGGGCTTCCCGATAAGGCAGTCCCCGCCCCCGCGCACGTGTTTGGCGATGCGACGCGCCGCGCGAAAGTCCGCTGCATCCACGCAGTATCTATTCGGTACTATCATTCTTACCTTTTCCTTTCAGGGCATTCGCTGCATCGTGCTCTCGGACCTCTCAAGTCTCAAACCCTCAGTGTGGGGCTTCATTTACAACCTCGCAATAATCTTGGCCCGATCTGGTGCGTTCAACCTGCATGATGCCTCCTAAATATAGGCTTACCCTTGGCACAGAACGGGTCCCCAATTCGGCTCATCCACTAGCAAAATTTATAATTGTTCTCAGTAAAGTGGAAAGCATCGTCAGAGGATAATCACAACGCCATTTTGGGAAACCAACTTAGCAAGCGCACGCCAACCGGGGATACTGGTCCATCTTCGCGGATAATAGATCCAAGAACCAGCCAGAGAACATAGTGACGATGCCACCCCCATCGAGGCGCCTTCTGATCTTCCAGGAGGCGCGTAATCCGCAAAGCCCGTCCGAGATTGTGTATCTTCCCGTCAATAAACTGGGGCTACCGATTTGCGGCGATGGTCCGGAAATGCCTTCCATGTTGGAGCTGCCGTTACGGATCCTGAAAGCGTTTACGGATATTTTCAATCAGCCGAAGTATAAGGGGTGGTGAGTGGTGGTTCTTTTGAGAATGTTTCGCTTAAGGAAAATGCTAATGTTCAGCTTGATGTAGGGCGTTGGTAGGTGCTGGGCCGTACCACGATACTTCTGTAGAAGGGAAGTATTATGCTGTGGTGCTAGAGCAGGTTCAGGAGGTCACGGTTGCCTAATGTGTGATGATGATGTATGATGGATGGTATGCTTTTTCATGTTGTATGATCATGATGATGAGATGCCTTTTGCCTGTCCGCTCCCTATTTAGTTGTTCACTCCTTCCTTCCTGTTAATGTCTTCTTATTCTCTTTCATAGATGTGGGTGGACTTGTGCTACTTTTTGATTCCCATTCTTTTTGTATTAACTGTGGCTGTACTAATGGTCAAATTTCTCTTCTACTCATTGTTATTTGGGATACGCTGAAGACTCTACCTTTACTCTCGACCTGCGCTGCCTGGCCTTCTGTGGTTCCTAACGCTAGAGGACTGAGGAGACAGCTAATAACAATAAACGTCAATAGCCTTTGTGAAGTGCCTCGCATACTACAGTAAGTCAACCCATTTACCTTGCATTCAGCCTCACATGAATGATACAGTTATACCCAGATTCTAATCTCGCATTAGCTCCTTCATCTTATTGTTACGTCGTACGCCACCAGAATCCAATGGTCTGCTATCCTTTCCAACGATTCCAGCTACGTATATTCTGACACCCACTAGGCGCCCAAGCTTTTATTTCTTTTCGAGAAAGACAATGACCGATATTGGCTGTCGGATGCTACGGGTCTCCCGATAGCAGATGGCTGTCCTCTGCTTGACCTGACAGACAAGGAATTGGTCTATGAGACAGAGCTGCTGATGATGGTCACTAGTGCCATGGAAGCGAAGTTGATGCCCTCGAATTAGTAAGTTGTGCTTCGCCTATGAGACAGTAGCGTGAGTGAGACCCTTGCTGAGCAGCCGCAGCAACTACCTTGCTAGCTATAAGATAGCTGAAACCTACTACGTGTTGCTTGAGGAACGCCTTGATAGAGGACGATTTCCGGCTATATCACCCGCATCTAACTCAGCGACTCTCGATGATGGCGATTCCGTAGGTTCGGACGATGAGACGCCCACAACACGTTATCCGCCAACCTACAGTCTCTCGGACGGTGAGGATAAAGATTGTGCCGCTAGTGAAATCGTGGCTCCCTCTCAGATCACCACCAACCCCAGTACTTCTAGCGATGGTGGCATCTTGACTCCCTCTCAAAGCACCGCCACCACCAGAGCTTTCAGCACTGTCGACGTCAACAAGAGCGATGATCCCAAACGAGACGAGTTTATCATTGGTGACTCTGACGGCCGTTCAAAAGACAAAAATCCAGTTTCCAGTACTGGGAGTTCTTACAAAATCCCCGAGGTTGCTACCAACTACGACTCCGATAGGAATAGCGAACCTATAAATAATGGCCACAGCCGCCGCCAACCAATCTCGACAGACGAAGTGCCACCACGCCAAGGGCCTTCCCAGGCTGCGACCAATCTGATCTCGCAAATTGGTCGTTCAGGCCTAACATGGGGAGGGATGGACCTTTCAACCGGTCATTGTATTCAGTTTGATATTAACAAGGCGCCTATCCCAAAATTTGTTCAGGTTAGCCCTAATACGGAGAATCCAAGCAGACCAGACGCACAATCCAAGAGCAATCGTTTTACCCCATCAACGACTCGCAAGCCTCTCCCTCATCCTGTGGCAACTGATGGCATGTCTATTCGGCGTGATAAGCCTTATTGGACCGAGTTTGGTTTGCATTGGCCGCCCCCTGATGGGCCACTCTATCTGCCACCTTTAGACCCCAATGACCCTTATAAAGCACCGGACAGACCGATATATATGAACGGGCCGTCTCAATGATATGGCTACACTGGTCTTAGAAAGGTGTTTTACTTGGGCTCAATTTTTCTTGTGACACCTCTCATTGAATCTTTCTCTCTCCCTTTCTTCTTATGTTTCAAGAGTGACGTCTTGGGCCTTTGATAAATTAGCTACACGGCGCTGTTTAACTTTCTGATAGTCTTCATCCGTCTTGTTATTTTTATATTGCCAATTGAATGAGGAGTTGCCAGCCACACAGATATTTTATGATGTAATAATCCTACTAGAGTACATCTGTTTGGATGTATGATATCAATGGAGAATACTACCAAGATAATGGAGAGAGAGGACAACGTACTAGTGATAAGACAGAAAAGGGGAAGGAAGGAAGAAAGGAAAGAAAAAAGTTGAAACAACTGTATCCTTAGTGCCTTAGTTCTCATCGAATGTATATACATTGGAGTAGTAGGCATGACATTGCTACTAAGAGAATATCACCACCCTCAACCCCCAACCCCCAACCCCCCCCCTCCCAACAATCCAACGAATAGCAGCCAAACGACAGGGGATAGTAACTACTACTACTAGTAGTAGTAGTAGTAGTAGTAGTAGTAGTAGTAGTAGTAAGCATTTCGACATGCTACACGGTCACAGATATGTAGAAAAGGATTTTAGTGTGCTGTATTTAAGAAGAAAAAAAAAAAAAAAAAAAAAAAAAAAAAATATATATATATATATATATATATATATAAAAAATAAAAAAAAACCGGGAGATACAATGAATCATAGCACAATAGCACAGTTTATAGTAGTAATGATAAAATAAAATTGATTTTGAAATAGTGTATAGATAGTAGACAGCTAACTAAAGCTGTCTGTCATATGTAGTGAGCGTCTAAACCAATCTGGACATCATGATGATTCTCGGGATACTTATATTGGTTTACAGCAAGTGCCTCAGGCGTGAAATCAAACACAGGTATGGATTTCGTTCGGTTACATTACTACAAGGGGGGGTTTAAATTTTGGAAAGAAGAAACACAACACACACGTAATCGCTGCATTCATTCTCCGTCCGTCCGTCCGTCCGTCCTTCCTGTCGTTCCTTTTTGCTTCCTCGCATGCCCATGCCCATGCCCACGCCTACACTCACGCCCATCCATCTACACCATATACTAGAGCCAACAGGTCAATCATAGATTGTGATAGTGCAGAGGCAAAGAAAAGAGAAGCCTGCTTAATTCGAAGCTTGTTGTTGTTAATGTTGTTGTTGTTGTCATCAAAGTCGTTTACTTTGTTTTTTTGTGCATTCTTTCTGTTTCGTCAACCAGTACCAGAAGAGCCTAGAAGAAGCAGCAAGGCAAGATTAGGTGTAGACGTTCGTTGGGGGGAGGAGCTTGGCTCCGTAGCGGAGGTCGAGCGAGCGGGAGTCAGTAGGGTCAAAAACGGTGGCTTGACGTTGTTCAAGGAAGAGAGCTGTTTGTGATTAGCAGTGATTCAATTGAGATTCGAGGCCTAATGGGGTACGTACGAGTCACTTTGATCATGTCAAACCAACGAGCTGCGTTCTCGTCACTACCATCCACGGCTTTTAGGATGCCGGTATCTGGTCGAGGAGTAGCCTTGGGCGGAAGGCTACGCATCTTCAACAACATGTGCAGGATGTCGGAGAAGCGATCGCCTTGATTGGCGTAGTATGGTGGGCGCTTGTCCAAAGGCCACTGCGAAACGAGTTAGTATACGGACAGACAGACCGCTTTGAAGCATGGCGGTGAGCTTACCCGCTGAGCAAAGTTCTCGTCGTCCCAGGACCGGAATAGCCAGCACGTCCGCTCCACGCAGTTCAACAAAATAAGCGCAACCAGGAAGGTCTCGAACCAGCCGCTCTGCTGGCGCTGAAGCAGTCGCCGCTCGAGATCATTCATGACCGACTTGCTCAACTGTGACGCGCGTTTCTCGGTTGCGGCCCGCAGCTGGCTGCAGAGGAGCTCGTACGACTCGCTGTTGGTGACACTATCGATGGGTGTGCGGCCGTCGTCAGATGGCTGTGCAAGAGAGTGCATCGATGTGGGAGGAAGAGTTGGGTTGCAGAAAGTCTTCCACTGCAATTCCCCATCGGCCAGAATATGAGTGGCAATCCAGAGTTCCAGCACCCGTTCGAGCAACACGTCCTGAACAAGTCAGCCAACACTGCTGGCTTTCCGGCGAGTCAAGGGAGGAACATACCTTTTTCTGCTGGCTTAGCTCCGCTGCAAGCAACAAAGTTGGTCGCATGAAGTCCGAAGCCTCCCGCTCGTAGAAGAACGGCGCAGTCTTCTTGATGTACATCTCGATCTTTCCAGGAAGATCATCTGCATCACTGTCCAGCAGATACAGCTCGTGAAGAGGGCCCTGGAATTGTGTTTCATCTCCCAGAGCCTGGAGCTGAGGGTCAAGCGTCGATGCGGGTGCCTTGTGGCCCTGGAGTCCGCTGAAGGTAACGTAGACCATGCTCTCCTCAAAGTGGGTAACCTCAATACGTCCAGCGTAGTGTTCGAATTTTATTTGATTGCGGATACCGCTCACATCGTGGTAGGCAAGGGTAGCGTGCAAATCTGCGGTGGTTAGTGCGTGTGACAACCAGCACCAAGGCCAAGTTACATACTTGCATTGTACAGCTCGAATTCTTCGGCAATGCGCGTGCGAATGCACGGGTGCTTCCACAAGCGGGCGCTCTCGACACTGGCGCAGGTGGTACACGGGCTGTCACCGGAGCACTAGAGGCAGGACTTGTTAAAAAAGCATATTCAAGACTAGAGGGCATCCAACTTACAGGTTTCTTCAGCATGCGACAACGAATACATGCGCCCCGCTTGCGAACTTCCTGAACCTCTCGGCGTCGGGCAGCGGAGAAGCGACCGCGCACTTTCGGCTTGGTAGGCTTGGTAGAGTTGCCAAATTCGTTCACGAAGCCCTTGGCCTGAGAGTTGGGGTTCATAGCAATAGGACGGGGGAAGGAAGCAGCGCGCTGTGTGGCTGCAGTGAGAGTGGGATCATGTTCGTGAAGGCTGTCGAAGAGAAGCTGCTCCTGAGTGGACAGCTGCTGGTTCCACGAGGGACTCATCTTAGGCATACCATCGGTAAGACCAGCATCGTGATCCATTGGGAGACCGTGGGGCACCATCTCACTAGCGGAAGCAGCAATCATGGACAGTTGCGACTGGCGCGCATTGGAGGTGGGGTCCGGAGTCAACGAAACGTCTGGCAACGGGGGGGATGCGGCTGCGGCTTGCGGCTGATCTTGAGAGGAACTAGGCAGGGAAGGTACAGAAGAGGCGTTGGAACCTTGAGGAGTGCCTTGAGAGAGATTATAAGCATTAGCGCGCCGCAGATAGACAAAGGAAGCGGGATGAGTGAATGGAGCTGGAGTGAAGGTAGGGTCACAACACAGACTTACCTGGAGCGTTGTTCGCATCTTCTTCAACCTGATCCGGCTGTGTAGGATGACCTTGAAAGCCTTCAGCCTCGAGGGCCGGGTCGACGACCACGGTCTTCCCCCCAACTGTCACCGACTGAGTGTATGCAGGGCCCCGTTTCGTCTGGTCGGACGCACCAACCTGGCGCGATGCCTCGGCCAAAACATTGAGGCCATCGAAATTCTGGCGTGTAGTGAAGGGCAGATCCACCGATTTGCCCTTACTCGTCACATCCTTGTTCTGGTCACCATCGGCGAGATCGGGAAGTTCGTGAAGTCGCAACAAGACGCGTTGCCGATCGCGCAACGGGATGGCTTGACACTTCTTCACGAGATGGTTGGTCAAGCTGTCGATGCGACCCTTGGGAAATTTCTCTCCGCAGGCCTTGCACGTGTGCTGGTAGCGATTACTGGCGTCCTCGAGTTTCTGACCTCGAATAAAGAACTCGAGGATGAGTTGGTTCGGTTTGCGACCCATTGAGAGGGAAAGTGTGTGGCCGGGCGGGCACTCGGCAAGGAGGGACCGGGGATTAACACAATAAAATGGGGGGATGACTCGAGCAAGGAACTGCGCGTTAAAGAGCACTGTAAAGATATTGTAAGCGACAGATCTACCGGGTCAGAAAGGCACAGCGCGCACGCTGGAGCCGTGAGACAGTGACGCACACAGGGTCTCGAGAAGACGAGGGGTGAGAGAGAAACGGATGGCAAAATAGCAGCTTGGCCACAACACCGACCGGCAGAACCCACCACGCCGTTCGGAAGGTGCCGCACCAGGTTTGAAGAGATGGGAGTGGATGGGCTAAGGGTAACTGAAGGATCCAGGGGAGGAATAGTGCCAGAAATGCAGGCAATGATCGAGAGTAGAATGAGGCAGCGCAGCAGAGGGAGTGGGATGAAGGGGAAATCTGGAGCAAGCAGCGGCAAAACCACGACTTTTCTACGGGCGGTCTGTCACTGGCCGCCTGCTCCGTCACGGGTTTCGGTTGGGATGCGCCTCACCGCATGAAAGGCGGTGATGAGATCGGTGACTGGTGTTAGATACATTCCTATCTTTTGGGACTAAATGACTAAATGCATTGAACAATTGTCTAGAAAGGCCAAACGGACATGTCAGCTCCGTTTCTGGCGCGGCGGCCATAATCTATGTATGGTATATACAGCATGATGATTATGTGCACCTTCAGCGGTGTGGCAGGGCTCCCAGCCTATAAAGTGGACATGATCAGCCAGGCTTGCATCGGCTCTTGTGATACTCGACTTGGGTTTTTACCTTTGATACCTGTCGAAAGAACTTTAGCTGGAAACCTGTGGCCCCACTGTGAAACACTTCCTGACCGCTCTCTCTTTCATCATGTCTTAGTTTATCATATCTCCATCTATCTCAACATCTACCATAAATAGTCATTTTTACCCCTTGTATTTATTACAACCATGGTATCCGCCAGACTCTAACTTTTCTTTAGTAGTCATCGCAGAAGATGTGAACTGACTAGATTTCTTGAATTCTCCCTATATGATGTTCCTCACATATTCCATTCCATCCCATTCCTACCTTACTAGCTCTATTGCCGAGTTAGGCATACTTCCATAGTTGCATGCAGCAGCCTGCAGCCTCTCCTACTACCTGCCACTATCACCGATGAGCGATTTCTTCCGATAGCATCTCCGCTGCCGGAGAAGATGACAAAATGATTACTCTTATGGATATAATCGAATTATCTCATGCTCTGCATCATCACTTTCCCTAATTATTAGATAATAGATGTCTCATAAGCAACGAAGCCGTCTGAGAACAACTATAAGATGGAGAAAACCCGCAGCCAAGAAAGAAGAAAAAGAAAATCACTCAATCATTCCTACTCATCTCCCGCCGAGATTATTGAGAGCATCAATTACGGAAACCCTATTCCACACCATCAGATCACTTACTCTACAGACCACCAGCTACGTACTCATCCAAGGCTAACTGCCTACCCCTCGATCATTCATATCTCGTCATTCGTGCAATTGATAACTATATCCCGAATACCAGCTAACATGACCTCCAGCACTCTTTGCCCGCAGATAATCAGATTCTGCTCCCGGAAGCCTTCGTGCAAGGTGGTTATAGCTTGGCTGGCTTCGCTATAATGTCTGATTCAAATTCGAAAGAATATGACTGCATTCTTTGTTGGGCACCTATTGGCTCGAGCGACGAGGCAAATGGCCTGTTTCTAAAAGCATTTCGGGAGCTATCCTTCACACTCAAGCGCATGGGAGGAACCTAACGGCAATGACAACATAACTACTTGATATCAGCATCCTTTCTCCCAGTTACCCCACACATTGTTTCGGGTATCTGAACTTTCTTTTTTTCTTTTGGGCCTGATATCCCCTTCGACAAGTGTGACCGAGATATATGCTAAGTCCAGTTAATGCTGGTCTATCTTCAAGACCCAGACCCCCCAAGCATGGTTGGATTGCTGGCTGTTAGATTGCATACTACTAGTAGGTATATATAAGGACAGGAATATGTGGCTCTAGTAGATTGGAAACCGTCCTTTAATATCTATCTCGTCCTATTGAAGATGCTCAAATTAGATATAATAATGACAGCTTTTGTAGCAATAAGCTCTATTCATTCTATCCTGCATAATCATCTACCGGAAGCATGAATCATCCAGGCCAATAGCTACTTACTACTTCATCCGGAATCCTGCCACCTATCCTTCCACCATGTTCGGCAACTGGAAAGGCTCGTTCGATTCAGTAGGATATAATTCTTGCCTAGATAATTTTTGTGCTACCCCTTGGCGCAACCGACGTTTGATCAAGCTTCCAAGAATCGTTGCACTCCCAAGAGATAGTGATAGTGATAGTGATCGTGACCGCCTTTTCACCGCACTCCCCCACTCTCTTTCCCCCCCGGACAATAAGCAAGCAAAACCTCCCCCAGAAGAACAATACCAACGTATGCCACAAACACACACTCACATACCCAAGTAGTACCAGTAGTGGTAGTTACACTCGCCAATCCATCTACCAATTTGGCACCCCCATACTCCCCTTCCCTCCCCCTCAAACCTTCATCATCTCATCTCATCTCACCTCTCAACGCGGGAATTTTCATTTCAGGCCCTCCTCGCGGCAGCCGCCCTTCCCTGCCTGCACGCATCTGACGCACACCGAGAAGTCGGTCTGGCGAAAGATCCCCCCCAACCAAAACGCAACCTGCAAAATAGCAGAACCCTTCCCGACAACTCCGAGAAATGTTATCTGTCACCCGTCAAGTGGCAGCCACAGCCACCCACCCACCCACTCACCCACGCATCAATCAGCAAATGCGATGCTCCGGAGGGCGCCAAGGCACACCCAGAATATCAAAGATGCGACGCTCATCGTGGCCCTCGAGTAGTCGGCCCTCATTAATTTTTTCGCGTTGAGGACCGCGTAGCACGTCCGTGTAGAGACCTCGTTGATTGAGCCGCATGCCCTTTTTGCTTGCTAGTAGTCTCATGCTTCGATTGAAGATGTCGTTGCCGGTGAAATAGATCAGTGCGGCTCCGATCTCTGCGTCGGGGACGAATAGGAGGTCGATGCGTCGCCAGGGGCGGGTAGGTGTAAAATAATTTTCCCATTTGTTGTCGCTCTTGGGTGGTGGTGGTGGTGGTATGGCACATGCACCGTGCCATTTGGACCCGTCTCGGGATGATGAGCTGGCCAGATCGGTCTTTATAAAATCTTGCTTACGCAGCGTCGGAAGTACGGTTCTCATCATCACGGTTCTGATGTAGTCGATCTCGGCGTCGGGCTTGGTGATTAGGAGGTCGATGTCACCGCAGTCTGGGGCACCGCGGCGATAGGAGCCCGCGATGATGACTTGCATGTCTGGGTCGGCTGATTGGACTGCTTTGCGGACGATTTCGCCGTGTTCTTCGACTTCGGATCGAGGGATGCGTTGGGCGAAGTCGCGATAGTGGTCTATGCCGACACGCTGGTTGTGGGTCAATTTGATTTTGAGTCTCAGGTCTCCGAGGGTTTTGTAGCCTTCGGCTAGCCATATGGATGCTTGGGTGATGCCGACGCCGTAGATGCCGGTGAAGAGTTTGAGGATTTTGTCTTCGCGGCTGTTGGTGGCATATTCGAGCTGGCGGAGGTGGTTGGTGGAGACGATTTCTTCGATTTTGTTGGCGATGCGCTCTCCGATTCCTGGGATGGCTAGGGCTTCTAATCTGGTGCTGATTTTACGCGGTTGTCGGCGGAGAGCGCTGATGGCTTTGCGGTAGGCTAGGACGCGCCACTGGTCGTTTGTTCGCTTGTAGAAATCTAGCATTTGCTGGAGGATGGCTATGGTGTTGCTGTTGGGGTTCTCCGAGTTTGATTGTGCGTCGTGCTTCTGCATGCAAACGAAGTTCTGTTGCCAGTCGTCTTTTTCGATAGCGTTTCGCTTCTTCTTCGCTGGCCCGGCGTCTGATGAGTCGGAGGTCTCGTCGTCATCGGCTGCTGCTGCCTCGTCGGCTGAATCTATCCCTATGGGCTACGTCATTTGTCAGTCTAAGGCTTTGAGATGTACGCAGTGGGAGGAAATTACCAGGTCCTTTATTGCCTGGACTTCCTCGATCACATCATCCAAAGCATCGCGACCCTGGTTCAATTTATCGATGATCTGTTCATCTTCCAGGTGTTCGTCGACCTCCGGTTCGAACAGCTCAGTGTCAGCTTCGTCATCGGTGCTCTGTGTATCAATGTAACCGCGTTTCGCCTTCGCTGGCTTTATCGGCAACGACCCGTTTGACGAGGGCTCACGCGCAGGCGAGGATTCTTTAGCCTTCCCAGGAACAGGTGCGCCACGGACCCGAAAGCGAGTTTGAGTCGCGTCCAAGATTTGGCGGGCCCCAATACATAGGAGAGGATAGTTACTGTCCACGAGAGCAACGTTTTCCTTCAAAAGACATTAGTATCAGACTAGACAATGCATGAGTTCCTAAACCTACCGGGATGGGCTTATTCTTGAAATGTTTCATGACATTCTCGTACGTGTACCACCTTTCTACAACGACATGAGTGATGGTGTCATTCCATTCCCTTGCTCGCGAGGCACCGTATTCACGCGCACGCTGCATTTGGAGCTTTCTAAGTGTTGTTCTGTCGTCGTTTGGGAGGTAGTCTACTCCTTCGAATTAGTGTCACTGAACGCTTAGAGGTACACATCCGAGGTTATAGTACTGACAGAAGACGAGACCCTTGAGTATCTTCCGGTGTTCGGGAATATCAAAGGCCCTAAACCCACGTCCCTTTCTTTTATATCTGCCACCACGTGTAGTCTTGGCTTTCCGCGGCATCACGTCTGTAGAGGTTGATCTGGTCACAGCTGGTGTTGGTGATTGTTCAGACGTAGTAACAACTTCCTTTTCAGTGCTGACCTCAGATATACCTGAAGAAGCAAGTAAAGGCTCCGTAGAAGCTCTCACCGACGGTGGCGCCGCGGGAGCCTTTATGTCTGAGGCCGGAGTGAATGAGATAGACGGAGAGCATTCACAGCGCTTCCTTGAGAGATGCACCAGACTGCTGAAATCCTCATTTTCACCATCACTTGGATATTCCAGCCGCTCTAATTCCCTGAAAAAGGCCTCCTTGTCCTTCACCATCGTCTCCATGGTATAGTGAAGTGGAAGGTCCCGAGACTCAAAATCCGGCGAGCCATGAGTTCTTGCGTCACTGCTGCCTAGCAGGTAACAATATCATCTGACGGAAGCAGCCATGAATACAGAGCTCATGCAGTCAGACAATCCATCCATCCAACCCGGCGTCAGATTGTTCAAATCAATCTATTTCCGAGTGACACGAATCCCATCAGTGACGCGTGATACTCCGTCACGAAAATGTCGCCAAGTCACGGGACCGCCAATTAAACTCGGCCTGTTCGGCGAGTGGATCTCCAGCAACAATTATCAGTGATAGTCCAGTGAAGAGAGTCTGCCGAACATTCAACCAACCAACCAACCAACCCACCTCAATTACTTCCCCACAGATACTACTACCTCCAACAATGTGGAAGCGCACAGGGCTTCTAGCCTCATTAACTGAGCCGACGCTCCTCCAGAGCAGTCGTTGCCTCAGCTGCCAATTGCGCAATGCGGCCGCTCTCCGGCCCCGAACCGCTGCGCTGCGTTACTACGCCAGCAAACCCGACACCACCAGCAACAGCAGTGAAACCAAGCCGACGACACCCTCCCCGATCTCATCTCTCGCGAACAAAACCAACAGAGTAGCTCAATTCCAAGCAAACTACTCAGCGACAGCATCCAAAGTCCCCTCCCCGACTAGCGAGCCCGGCGATGACGACTTCATACCTCCGACGCTGGACAGACCTATTGGATCGGTGATCCCACCACAAGAAGGGCAGAACACGGGTGTCGATGACCGGTCTATACGACAGAGGAGAGATGATTTCGTGAACTACGAGAGACATCTTGAGCGGCGGAAAGAACTGTACGTCACACCATTCCATTTCCAGAGCCTATTACGTTTTTTATGCAAGCTCTAATACTAAAACCTCGATGATAAAACTACCAGAACCCGACAGGTCGCAAAGCCCTACTTCCGCGAATGGTCGAACATGCGTTACCACGAAGGCAAAACCTTCATGTCGAACCCGCGGCTCTTCAAGCGCGACAAAGCCCTCTACTTCCCTAACATGCACGGCATTACTCTCGCCTCGCCAAAGGAACCCCAGAACACGACCACTCTCTTCCGCGGAAAGATTACAATCGTGAACCTCTTCTCTAGCGTGTGGGCCGAGTCGCAGGTCGTTACTTTCACGGGCAAGGAGCAGAACCCTGGTCTTTGGGAGGCGATTGCCTCAGAGGGAGATGGAATGGTGCAGAAGGTGGATATCAACCTGGAGGAGAATGCGTTGAAGGCCGGGTTGGTGAAGATGTTCATGTGGCGTATGCGGGCCAAGTTGCCGGAGGAGCAGCATGAGCGGTATTTCCTGGTGCGAAAGGGGTTGGATGATGGGTTGAAGGAGAGTATTGGGATGTTGAACTCGAAGGTCGGGTATGTGTATTTGTTGGATGAGAATTGTCGCATTCGGTGGGCGGGCAGTGGGCCTGCTGAGACGGTGGAGTTGGAGGCGCTGAATAATGGGGTGCGCAAGTTGGTGCAGGAGAAGAAGGTCAGTTTGCAGTCGGAGATGCCGGCGCAGGAGTGGGATGGTGCGAAGGGTCGGGGTGAGGCTGTGAAGAAGCCTCGGGTTGTTATGCCCTAGATGGGTTTGGTGTGCCATGGATGGCTGGACAGGTACGGGATCACCCAGTTTATATACTGGATTCTGGACTCTGTGTATGTACATACCAGGGTGTTTGCGTGAGTGTTGAGTGAGAGCGTGGAATATGCTCCAGACAGCACTGACCCGACACCAGGAAACAAATCTCCCCCCACCATTAATCTCTGTATAGTATAGACGCAAAAACAGCGCATAGACAAAGGAAAGGATAGAGAAGAAAAAAAAGAGACAAATCTCACTCCTCCAAACGCCCATCCCAAACCCACAATAGACAACGCAAGCAGCAACCACAAACAGGATGGCAACATGCTTCAGACAAAGCAAAACAGAATCAAGCAATCACCTCAACCAAAGCAACATCAAAAAGCAAAACCCAATAAAAGCCCCCAAAATCAACGCATCTCGTCTCCTCTTCGAGCCAATCTTCCCAATCAACGCATTCATCCCGGGCACCGAGTTCGCCGCGCCCACAATGCGTCGATTAATACTCGCCAGCGTCTCCCGCTGGAGACCAAAATTCTCATTAATAGCATACGCCTGACTCAGCACCCCATCAATCATATTATGGCTTTCGTCAATCCGACCCCGCTCTTCAAGCATGTAATCTGCTTCCGCTTGACCCGGGTTCGAGTTGCGGTAGGCATCGATATCGGAGCGAACGTTGGAGAGGAGGTTAGCGCGGTCGCGGGACTCGGCGATGGCGGATTTGAGACGCTGGAGTTCGCGACGGTGGTCGTGGAGGACTTCGCGGTGACGGGAGAGGTTGTTTTGTTTGAGGGCGGAGGAGGTGAGGGTTGCTTCGGAGTCGAGGAGGCGGGCGAGTTGGGAGATTAGGGAGTCGCGCTAGTGATTGATTTAATAGTTAGTTGATGTGACGTTATGAAGTAGTGAGATGGTGATGGTGATGAGAGAGTAGATGCGTACTCGTTCTAGGAGGTCTTTGAGCTGCGATTCAATCCGTTGCTCTTCCTCCGAGGGTGTGGGAGGGAGCTTTGTTAATGAGGCGTATTGCGAGTATGTGTGGAAAAGGTTCTCGGTCTATGATGTATGTATATTGTTAGGATAGGACACATCTTATGTGACAGGAAGCGATGATCGTACCTGAGTCTCGAGAGATCGGGCTTGCTGCCGGAGCTGAGCCCAGCCGGTACCGGTTGAAGTGGCCATGGTGATGATGGTGGATTACGACAATATGAGGGTGTATATAGGTAGGTAGGTAGATAGGGAAGTGCCAGTGATGTGTGTGTAGGCAGTAGAATGAGACTGGAAGTTATTCAACGACACCGATAACGACGATAAGACACCGTCAAGTGGGAAATATAAAACGAAGAGAGTAAATCAAGCTTCAGAAATGAACCCCGTCATAACCAACGCAACATGATCCGACCGGCGGCACAGCAACAGCAACGACGACAACGACAGCAGTAGCAGCAGCAGCGACAGCCAGCCTTAGTCTAACCCACTATCGCACGGCCAAGTCAGGGCGGCCGGGGCGGCGGACGGAGGCGGCGTCATCCCGGGGGGGCGCGGCAGTACTTACTACTTACTACTAAAACCAAAAACCCCAACTGGGCCACGGCAACCACCAGCCACAATCACGTGCCCGCTTAAGCCGCCGCACACCCAGAAAAAATCAAACCCTAGTCCCACAACGAACATCCCAAATTGACCCGGTCCATCTTCAATCCTCACGTCGACAACCCGTACGATACGACACGAAGCCGCCCACCATGGTATGTTGAATTGCGCCGCATGCTGCTATTTCGCAGTTTTTTGATTTCTGCGTGAAATGCTGACCGGTGTTTTTCTTATTTGAAGTCGTCCAAGGTCAAGGCTGGTCAGCTCTGGGGAAAGAGCAAGGATGACCTCACCAAGCAGCTGGAGGAATTGAAGACCGAGCTGAGCCAGCTCCGTGTCCAGAAGATCGCTGGCGGTGCCTCCTCGAAGACCCACAGAATGTGCGTTTGAATTATCTCCTGCGAACCCCTTATGTGTGTGTGTGCGTTGTGTGTGCGTGTGTGGTGGGAAGGATATGAGATTTGCACCTGTCGGATTGTGGATTACGGCCGGAGGAAGGACAACGACAACAATATTCGACAATTCGAAAGATGGGAAGACGAATACCAACCAAGAAGACAAATCCCGACAAAAACCCATGAAATCGACATACCAACAAGAAACGAGGGGCACACGACCACGAACAACAAGAAAAAGAAAAATTCAAACCGAGAAGAAACTTTCCGACAGGGCGCAAAATCCAACATATCTACCACCACCACCTACATGAGAAGAATATGGGCACACATGCGCACAAAAAATCAGGAAAGAAAGAAGAAGAACAAGGATGCTGATATACCATCTTTTTAAACAGCCACGACGTTCGCAAGTCGATCGCTCGCGTTCTGACCGTCATCAACGCCAACCAGCGCGCTCAGCTCCGCTTGTTCTACAAGAACAAGAAGTACACTCCTCTTGACCTCCGCCCCAAGCTCACCCGTGCTCTCCGCCGCCGTCTCACCAAGCACGAGGCTACCCTGAAGACCGAGCGCAAGCGCAAGCAGGAGATCCACTTCCCCCAGCGGAAGTACGCTGTTAAGGTACGACCCACCCAACATAACCTGAATTCGGGATCAGTCCCCCCTCGAGGGGAAGTAGAAAGCGCCAGTTAGCTAACTGGTATCTAAACAGGCTTAAATGTTAAAGACGGGGTCGTCTCTGGATCTGGATGGAGTTAACGGGAACGTCGTTTAATGATGACGGGTTGACCTAACCTTGCCGTGAGGGGGGTCGGATTCATCAAAACGGTTTCTTTTGAAAAAAGAAATCGATTATGTATCTTAGAAAAAAAGAAAAGATGCAGATCGATGTTTTTAAATGAAGGCCTTGCTTGACATGACATGAGATAAAGATTTATGTTATTGGTATCGTGGTAGTTGGCGGAGTAGATGATTCAATTTCTCTTGTCTCCGTGTGTAGTGGTTTTTTTGGCTATCGAGTAGTAGTTCTATCTTATGACTGCCCCTATACAACGGGTAGTATTGGATATGGCTTTGAAGTCGAAGTGCAGACAGTACTACGTATTGGTGGGGTGTCAACTATCGGCCTATGTACGAATCCAGTCAACGGTGGAGGCAATTGACATCGTAATACTTGTCCATTCGTGTTTGCATCTATATACGCTATTATACCACACGCCTTAATCATTCTATTCTAACCTTTTGGTATCAACATAACTACCCAAAAAGCAACTGCTAACGACCGCCAGGGTCGAAGCCCTTTCTACTTCCCCACCTCGTTCAGACCTGACTCAAGAGTCCACATTCCTCCACAAATGCACGATCGTAAATGGCCCAACTTGAATATCATGCGGAACGCAAGGACAGAGCGTGGCGGATAAGTCCCCTCAGATACATCGCAGCAGCGGACGCATCGCCGTCGAAGGACTCCCTGGCTGTTCTGTTTCCCAAGCTGGGGCCCATTCGAGCCTTGTGCGATCGTCATCCGGATAGGCGTTTTCTTGATGATATCCACTTCTCGTGTGCGCCGATATAACTCCGAGCGTCGGTCGGATCCGAACCCGAGCCACGAGTAGTCGTGCATGTAGATGGCCATGCGGTCGACGTCGGACTTGAGTCCCGGTACCGTTTGTCGAAGAATTGTTGAGACAGCTGCAACGAGGACAGGAGGAATGCGGGCGTTGACAAGCAATTCCTTCTCTGGCCCCGGACGTTCAGTGTCACCAAAACCGGCACCATGGTAGGCGTGTCGTACGGCCGAATCGACCGCCGAAAGGAATTTTTCGTATACATCAATTCGTGCAGGCGTGGCATCTAAAGCTTGGCAAATTTCTGCGTATTGTAGACGAGAGTCACCGGCTAGAGATGCGTTCGTATAGCCCGCGTGGATGCCACGCAAGCCACGGCAGATAAAGCGCAAGAAAGCACGGGACATGCTTGAGAGGAGAATGATGAGAGCTAGCGAGTTTGTGGTTTTCACTACAGGGCGTTAGTACAGTTGACAGTTTCCGGAGTATGGATTTGACCAACATTTTTGGCTGAAGGCTTCCTGATCGGCCGATACACTTTCAAATTCATCGGCGAGGTCGAAAAGCTCGTTTAGTATATAGAGAGAAAAGTCAAGTGCCCATCTGGTGTTTCCAAGCATCATACGCAAGACGTCTATATGAGGCCATGCTGTTAGCAGCTTCCGTCAAGGTCAATGTGAACTGACTTACCAGGATCATGTGGCTCTGCCTGAATCCCTTTGTTGTACTGAAAGAAAAATGGGTATAAGATGGCGGCGTGGCGAAGCTGAAGAATCGACCAAGAGACAGAAGAGGCAAAACTTCGTGGCTTGTACTTATCGGCAAATCCCAGAGCAGCTTGTATACTGAGGCACTTGGGAATATAGGGGTGGTTCATCAGCTTTTCCTGCTCCACTGTGAAATTGCAGTTGATGGGCAGTGCGCGGTAAACTTCGTTGATGAACGTGATTTGAGCATCTGGTAGCAAGTGTTATAATTGATGATCGACGGGGGTGAAGGTTGGTACGTACCCTGTGAGAGTTGCTGTATTAAGATTAAGAGGATATCGTCTGTGTTGACCTCACTTCCACATCCGCGGCAGAAGGCTAATGTGAGTGATGCAATGGCTGCAGAAAATTTGTCTGCCAAGTTCAAACCCTTATTAGTAGATAGTTGAGCTGGTAGAAAGGAGAAACGCACTTTCATCGTAAAGACCGTTTTCGGCTCCGTAAGAATGCTCCATAACCTTGAGGTGCGTCTGGCCGTCGTTGTCTAGCATGACTGCAGCGCATGCGCTCGGTGAGAAAGAGACGTGTTGACCTTGACCTATCAGAACACGGTTAGTAAAATTCCAGATCGACAATACGAAGCACTACAACCTGAGGCGTCTGGGGCATAGTGAAACCCTGCTTGAGCTAGGCCCGTCACCGTATTCGCATCATCAACACCATTGAACAATGCCATGGTTTTCGGGTCGTAGAAAGACACGGAGCTATCATCGTAAGTGATAGCAACCACATTACCGTACTCGATTTGGTCCACCGATATGACATAGCGGTCAGAGTAGATGTCTTCCAAGCGACGCAGCACAGGTCTAGGCTGTTCAAAGAGTCAGCGCGGTCTGTATGAAGTACTGGTATGTTTCACGTACCTTCATCTGAGTACTGTTTCGTTTTGTGGCCATTTCATCAAACTTGAGGTGAAGGGTGAAAGTAGCAGTATCCAATTGCCATCGTACAATTACACTTGCTGGTCCTTGCGGGCCAGGATGATCTGGAGTAGCCTGGGGTGGGGTTGAGAAAACCGCAACAATCCATGGGTTCGCTGTAGTCCCAGCAGCGTTATCGGAGGCCGGGAGAATTATATCCAGGCGACTGAGGCTATATAAAGGATTTGAGACCGACTGCTGCATCATGTCGGGTTCTTCTCCGTCATTCCGAGGCATCCCAGGCACTGTGCATGACGTTTCCACCTTGGAGTGCGTGAAACGGAAGCTAGGGACTGGGAATTGGGGTGGTGTCTGCTTTGGCTGTTGTGCAGGGTCCCATTGAGGCGGGTTCCAGTTGATCTGCACCCGATAGAAGCGGATCTTTTGGCATATCGAGTAAGTAGCGACAAGGATCCCGTTCTGGGTTGCTACCAGAGCAGCATGTGACAGCATCCGATCTGAGTAGCTTGTGCTCTTCAAATCCACGGAGATGTCATCCCATCTGCCGTCCGGATTCTGGTACAAGAGTTTCATAGATCCAGAACGTGTAATGCATAGCAGTGCCGCTTTATTTGCAGGGTGAAACGGACCTATCGGGCGGCGACGGAACGGCGAGTAAGCCCAGCGACCCTGTACTTTGGCTGCTTGGTAAAATGCATGCACCTAAGAAGTTTAGCATGGAGAGACAGATGTGGTTCGCAGATCTACATACGGATCGTTGGGTATTCAGCCACATCATGCCAACAATTTGAGACCCATCGTCGGGAGAAAAAGCCGGCTGTCGAAGGCCGTTAACACTGTTGAGGGCGAAAGGGATGTGATAGACTGAGACACGTCCAGTCACATCGACCACAGCCAGATCGGAACCAGCTTCGTTCCAACTCAGGTGAGTGAGAGCATGCCCGCCGTGCGCTTCGGTGATTGGCATCAAAGGGGTCTCATCGCTGAGCACCCACTTGCCATCCGAAGGTCGACATTGCAGATGGCGGACTTTCACCCTCAAGGAGTCTTGTGAGATGTAAGCAATACATCCCAGTTTGGACCATGCAATCTTCCTTTGAACAAAATTAGCCTACAGATCCAAGCTAGGTTTCGCGACACCTCAGAAGACAGTAACTTACTGGCAACAGCCGAGCAGTCGCATCTCATCCAGACGCTGGGCAAGGCCTCTGGCAGAAGAAGCCGATGGTGGCAGGCCCAGCTCGAGGGAGGTGGGTTCGCCAAATAGATCGTCAACATTGATACTATCGTCCATCATTAAGGGCATTGTGGGGGTGCGAAGCTCTAAATCCAATGGGGGTAGTAAAATGTCTTGGGAGGCCAGTGATCGCAAGACTCAGATATCATAGTTCGATACAATTGAACCTCGGCAGGCAATTGCGCAGGTAAGATGGGCGGGGTGTAGCCACCGAGGGGCACTGAATGATATGCAAAAGGGCTTAGTTGATAGCAGACAGAACCCTCATGGCATTCAAACCCCGGATCCAGACGCTACCCTTTGGCCGGGAGGATGATCATGGGCTAAGTTGACTCTCCAAGATGATAGTTTCATTATTCGGGACTAGTGGTCAGGTGGAGCTCTCCGCGCCTCTTAGTCAGCGTCATGTGAGGTCATGTGCTGTCGTAACCAGGACAACCAATCACACCGGCCCCACCAGCCATGGGCGCAACGATATCGGCGAGATCCATCTTTGAACTTCGCTGCTGGAGGGAAGTTCCAGGAGCTGCACGACCACCTTGACCACCTTGTGGCAGTTGCCAATTCTAGCACCGGGGGGATACTATGTAAAACAAGGGAGTTGTCAATAGGCCAAGTCTGTGCTAGGCGATCGTGCAGATATTCCCTATAGTTCCCGCCAATATACGTCAATCGTGAACCCTATCATGACTACTCCTTGGAACACTAGTACTTGCTTGAGGTCTGCGGTCGGCTTACAACCAAGCGCTTGCTCACTAATACCAGCTGCAACTGTACCCTTCAGATACAGTACCACTGTCTGTTAGTAAATGCGTCACATTTTTGTGAACTGGGAAATTTCCGGAAGTAATAGTCGCAAAAAACAGCCATCAAGGGCATGGTGAAGAAACATGTTCAGACCAGATACGGAAGGGCATGATGCGTGATGGTTCCTTGCTACTACTTACAGCAATGAATATGAGCTATCTGATGATATCCCATTCCCTAATTCGTGGGCTAAAAGACATGTCATGCAAGAGAAGCGTCTATTGCATCGTTCAAGATGGAGAAGAAGACCGTTTAAAGAGCGGGGCTCAACCCGCCTCACTTGTCGAATCATCCACCTTCCCGCAAACGACGTCCGATCATCTCGGACGGATGTTATATTGCAAACCAAGCCGAAGTTATAGCATTTTCCTCTATAGCAGGGACTTTTCTCTGGATTGCAGTCATAGTGCAGTCTTACAGTGGGCTTGCTAGCAACAAGATGAGCGCCTGATCGGACGGAGAAAGAAACACGAGGCCCGGCAGATGATGTGGGAGAACATAACCGGATGCGACTCCTCCATAGAGCACGGTGGTGATTAGCAAACACATCTCATCAAATACACGTATCTACATTCAAGTTCGCTCTTCAGATAGCAGAGAACGCAACTCAACAATAATACAGGTGCGGGGAACGTAAGTCCGTGGAAGATCCGGCATCCTGGAAAAACCGGACCATGCCAGTTCTTGCTAGAACAACGCCGCACTTTCCGACAAATGCCTCAAACATATTTGGACTGGTAGCTTCATCCGATACCCCGCGCTGGCCCGTCCGTGGATAATGCTGTGTCCGGTTCGATCACACAGACCAAAGGTGAATATCAATGCCATGGCAAAGGCAGCAATGATTCCAGTATGGGTTCACGATTTATACGATAATTATATCACAGATTCTACTGGCATATGGTCAGCCCCGCAAGGAGATGACGAGCATACGTAAGGTATCCCTGTGACCCTGGTTGCTGATTATGAAATAAACGCTCAGCCTTCCCAACAATCGTAGCGTTTGACGCGACGGATTCGGAACGATAGTCGGAAGGCCGGCTAGTGCGAATGACGGTCGCGATATGGGATTCTGATAACTGCAGTCGAGCCCACTCGGGTTATGTTAGGGGATAATCATTAAAACCAGAAGGATATCCGACCTCTTTGTTCATTCCGACAGCCCTCCAATGTGTGGGAAAAGGCATGGTGAGGATTGCCTCGCACGGGCAAGTATATGTTTGGGCTGTGGTTGGCCGGAGAATTGGGTGAAGCTTCCACGGCCAATGGAAGAAGCTCCCCAGGCCGACAGCCCCCTTTAGCGCGGTACGGGATCGGTAACGAGATTGGCAGCACAAAACCGAATTTGCAGGAGAAAAAAGACGAGGTTAACTCCAAATGCACCCAAGAGCCAGCCCCCACCGGGCTGTCCATACAGGGTTGATACGGGAAAATTCCCAATAGTCACTGCAACCCCGTAACAATGTAATGTAACTGGCAATCAAAGTGTGTGTTAGTAGCATAGCAGCAGTATAGTAGCATGTCCCAAACACTGACTAGTAAATTTAGGTGTAGTAGAGCAATATCATCATTCCCACCGGCATTCATCCCAACTTGATCAACACGCGATCATATCTATCTACCCCTCTTGTTTCCAGACACATTCCTCTGAGCATACCACTTCGTTGCCCGAGTTTGTGTTTTTACTGCAGGTCAACCCCCTCTTCCTCTACCTCCATCTCCCCCCATTTCCCCATTAGCCCTCTTTGATGCAGAGCCTTCATCGACTCTTCCCGAGCGATACCCGTGGGTCAAAATAAACACACTGCAAGCGAGAGGATCTGACCGGCCTGCCGTCGAACCTGCTGCAACACTCCCAAGCAGCAGTCAGTCAGTCCATTCTATTCTAGTTGTGCTGGCTTGCTACTAGTAGCCCTTTTCTTTCGCTCTCCCTCTCCGTCCGTTTTCCACTTGACCTCACCACTTGCTGTCCTCGACCCAGACTTGCGCTGTCCCAGTCACGGGGTGGTTCCTCTTGTGCTGCCCATTCCTCCTCTTCTTCATCTGCCCCCATTGTCTTCTTTTCGTCGTTCTTCTTCTTCTTCCTCTTCTTCTTCTTCCACCCAACTCCCTTCTCGCTACTACCTCCGCCCGAAGTCAGGGAGCCAGACGTGAACGACAGGGGAAAACAAAGAAGCAATATCTGTCCGAAATTATCCCCCTTACCGTCATTCCCACTTGTCAATTGATGTTTTCCGTTTCTTTTCCGGTCCTCCATGGTTTTCTCTCGGGACGATATCTAGCTTTGATCCCCCCCAGCTTTCCGTGAACAGCGAGCCCTCCTTGAGTCTTTTCCCTCCCACCCTCGATTCCAATTTTTCTTCCCCCGATCTCTTTGTGCTCGCTGTTTGCTTCGTCACCGCGACGGCCTGACCTAAATGGCGCCCCGTCGTACTGCCACCACTTCGTCTACCACTACCACCTCCACTACCACTACTACTACACACTCTACCACGAGCTCCTCCCGTTCGTCTCCGAAAAGCCTTCTGGCGTCATTAGGCATGGATGATGACTCGGATTGCTCGAGTTTAAGCTCAGCGCCGGCATCACCTCTGGCACCGCCTGGTTTCTATCCGTCGCCGCCCCCGTCGCAGGACGCGGATGAGCCTAGCGCCGCCCGCAGCCAAGACGAGTTGCCGCCCGCCAGGAAGAAGCGTCGGGTCGCCGCCCCCAAAGAACGCCGAACTCAGCATCTCGACCTGTCGGCCACCGCCGGCCTGTCCTACACTGAACAGCAGTCGCAAATTGACTATCTCGTCAAAACGATTCAGCGTCACCGCAAAATTGTCGTCATCGCCGGTGCGGGTATCTCCACCTCCGCAGGAAGTATGCTTTCCCATCCCCACTCCTGATCCTGTCACCACCACCACGCGACTGTCCGCTCTTGCCTCTTTTCCTCGTATTTTCTAATCTATCATAGTTCCTGATTTCCGCTCGACCGACGGTCTGTTCAAAACTCTTCAGAAGAAACATAACCTCAAAGCATCGGGCAAGCTCTTGTTCGATGCAGCCGTTTACCAGGATGAGGCGTTGACCGCCTCCTTCCAGGACATGGTACGGTCGCTGTCCGAGGAAGCAGCCAAGACCTCTCCCACAGCTTTCCACCACATGCTGGCGCGACTGGGCCAGGAGAACCGTCTCACTCGTCTCTACACACAAAACATCGATGGCATTGAGACCTCAATGCCTCCGTTGGCCACGCAGATCCCATTGAACGTCAAAGCGCCCTGGCCACGCACCATCCAATTGCATGGCAGTCTTGACAAGATGGTTTGCCAGAAATGTCGACATCTGAGTGACTTCGATGCGGGCTTATTTGACCGTCCCGATGCCCCCGAATGCCCGGAGTGCTGCCGTAACAATCAGTTCCGTATGGAAACCGGCCAACGTAGCCATGGCATCGGCAAGATGAGACCTCGCATTGTCCTGTACAACGAGCACAATCCGGACGAGGAGGCCATCACGTCCGTTATGAATGCTGACATTCGTTCCCGCCCGGACGCCCTAATTGTGGTCGGTACGAGTTTGAAGATTCCCGGAGTGCGTCGCCTGGTAAAGAGTCTTTGCTCCGTCATCCGGAGTCGTCGTAACGGAGTGACCATGTGGATCAACAATGAGTACCCCACCGGCAAGGAGTTTGAGGACTGCTGGGATCTAATGGTCAAGGGTGACTGTGAGGAAGTTGCGCGACTGGCCAATCTGAAGCGGTGGGATGCACAGGACGACGTGTTTGATGAGTGCAATTCTTCGGAAGTGGAACGAGTGAAGAAGGAACAAGGCGAGGTGTCGGTGGTTGTCACCCCCAGCAAGAAACGACCCACTCCGACAGGCTTTCTTACTCCATCGTCAAGTTATGAGGATGAATCCAAACCTTTGGCGAAGAAAGGTCGCCCGAACCCCGCCAGCAACGGACGGAGCATTACAGATGTGCTGCAGGCGGCCAAGACAGACGGGCCAAAGAAGGCTGCTCCGAAGAAAGCGGCTCCGAAGAAGGCTGCGCCTAAAGGACGACCAAAGAAGGCCGAGCCAGCGAAGAACTCCAAGATCAACAATTTCGGAAGGGTCACCAAGGCTCAGAAAGCTGCCACAAGTGACAAGTCGACCAAGCTGGACAAGGACGACACCAAGGCGATGCACCCGTTGGCTCCGGGCGCTGCTCGCAACAACGGACCGAATCAGACGTTCCCCAAAATGGTGGGCAAGGGCGCCTCTACTCCTCCCCCAAGCGGTCGGTGGCGACAGAACGAGACCATTTCTCCTGACTCTATTCCGCGAGGGATGAATCTGTTACTGAATGAGCCGACCGCATGACTCAGCTTGGGTCTGCGTCAGCGCGTCTTCCCGTCTTCTTTTCTTCTTTTTCTTCTCCTTTACTATTATTTTACATTTAAGGCCTTCCTGGGGAGTCTTTTCAATTTCAGTTAATGGCGATACCAATGATAGACTATGGGACATGGCGTTTGGGTGGGATAACGAAGATATCATTTGGGCTCACCTCACTGCTTCAAGCAGCAGCTATATATAGCTGGTTGGAGTCCCTTGGGTACTCTTCTGATTTGTGGCGTCAACTGCACCAATGATTGTACAACATAGGCAAGCCCTTGTGGGCGTTGTGAGTGCGGAGTTCAAGGAGTCCCCACGTGGTGAATATAATGAGCAGCTGGTTGTGATGAAGTTGAATTGGGTATCAACACATTGTACATTGGACGTGGAGTAGAAGTGATATCATGCAACAATCCATTTCGTTGCCGCATACCCATCAGCCGTAAACAGAGACAAAGACATATACCATACCATACACACATAATCATCATAAAACACAATCTAACCCAGTCCCAAATCCCCTCGCAGCTGACTCCCAGGCCCATCCTCATCCTCACTGTCCGACTCATCCCCCTCAACATCCGGATTCATCGGCCGTTTCGCCCGATCCAAATCCTCCACTCGATCAATATCATTCTCTTCCTCATCCTCATCATCATCATCCTTCTGCTCTTCTTCCTCCTCCTCGTCCTCCTCTTCTTCTTCCTCCTCCTCTTCCTCTTCATCATCCTGCTCCTGTTCCTGCTCATGCTCCTCCTGCGTCTCATCCCCTTCCTCTTCCTCCCCACCACCACCACCAATACCATTCTTCTTCTTCTCCTCTGCCCGCTTCACCCTCTTCACCCCTCTATCCCCATCTTCCTCTTCCTCCTCAGCATCCTTCCCCACTCCCTCCGCCGCCGCCGCAGCAGCAGTAGTACTACTACTACTATCCCCCTTCTTCGCCCTCCTCTTCCCCGCCTTCAACTCCGTAAACGCCTCCAACTCCTGCTCCAATCGTGTGCGGAATCCATCAAACTCTAGTTCCGAAATGGCGCTGAAGACGTCCGATGGCGCGACGGTTCGTTTGAGGGTTGCTTCGTTGGCACTAAACACAGCCCCCAAAGTCAATACACTATCCTCCTGGACGCAAGAAAGATAGATCTAAAGGAATGAAGGGGGAAACATACTGCGACGACAAATACGACACAAACACCGTCGCGGCCTTTTGAATCGCCAATACCGCATCCTTCTGTATCGATGTATTCGGAGGAAGAACGGATTTTGCTAGTCGGAGGGTGAGAGAGCGGGGGAGGAGGTAGTCCTGTTACCACAGTTAGATAGATACCTATTAGTTATGATAATTCCCCACATATATATATATAGATATAGATATAGATATGTTTGGATATAAGGAAGGAAGGAAGGAAGGGAGTGATGGATGGATATATACACACCTCAATACTCACACCCCCCTCCGCCCGCGCCTTGAGTTGTTGTTCTGTCGCTTCGACCATCTGTCCTGTTGATTCGGGAAGGTGGACGATATCTGAGGGTGATTGGGAATGGTGTATTTGGGATATCTGGGATTGTTCTGCTCCTGCTCCGTCGTCGCCGGGCGTGCTGCTGCTGGTGGATTTTCGGGGCATGGTGGTGCCTTTCTTCCTTTCTTTCTTTCGTTCTTTCCTTCCCTTTTGTGTTTCTTTCTGTATTTCTGGTTTCTTATTTTGGGGGTCGCCAATCGTTGTGAGTGAAGTAAAATTATAGAATGGAAGGGGGTATCGTGGTGAGTGATTGATTGATTGATTGATGTTGGTTCGTTTTAAAAAATTCCTGTGCAGAAATGGGATTGTGACGCGACAGAAACGCGGAGGAGCGGCGCGTGTGGATCGGGGGAGGAGGCGGCGGAATCTTTGGGGGTGATTGATTATGGGTATCGTATCGCTTCGGGTGGGTGGTGATAAGGTTTCTTTTCTGCAAGTACGTTATGTACTACATACTAACTTTGTATGTTGGGTAGGAAGTATGATGGGTTAGTTGGGGCTTGGTGATTGTTTCATGTTGCTGGTAATTTGGATGTGTTTTACTGATTGTTTATATTTGTTACTTTGGTTGAAGTGAAGAGGTTAAAGTGGTGGGTGTACTGATGTGAGGTGCCATCCAACTATATATTTTGGCCGGAATACTGGAGGTTGTGTTCATATGTTGGAACAGTGAGGTAAACTACTACTACTACTATACTACTACTACTGTTGGTGACTACTGCCGTACTATTGAAGACTACTACAATACACAATTGCAAATAATTCAATGCTAATTGCTTTGGCATTACTGCTATAATTGACATACGAAACTTCGGTCCGGTATATGTTCATCGCAATTGACACTATCTACCTTTTAAGAAACCATTAACGCCTGGTATCCATGAGAAAAACATCTATTCGGCCATCTCATCATCCTCCCCATTGCCCCACAATCCCTCAATCTTGAACTCTGCCGCCCACTCCGTCACAATCTGCTTCGTGTCCACGCCCTCGGCCGGCGCCGCCGCGCCCTCTGCCGTAGTCACTACCGGCAGCACAGGGGCGTTAACCCAGCCCTGGATACGTCCATCACGCCAGTCGGTAATCACCGTCATGGCGGCGGCCTCAATGTTGGGCACACCACCCTTGCCGAGACGACCACGCTTGCGGGCCACATGGACCAGGAAGTCGTGCGTCTGGTCGCCACCGGTCGGGATGAGCGGGGGGATGTTGTAGAGTTGCAGCAGCTTGGAGATGAGGTCGTCCGATGTCGACAAGCGCTTGAGCAGCAACGACACGGCGGGAACGGGGTCCTCAATCTGCTTGGGGGGAACCGCGTTCAGGAGGATCAGACGCGCGTGCTCCTCCTGCTTCTTCTTCTTCTTGCTGGCCTTGTCGCTCGAGTTGGGGAAGACAATACCCGGGGAGTCGATCAGCTTGAGCTTGCTGTCCAGCTTCACGGACCGCAGGCTGGTGGTCACACCGGCCTCGGCGCCCGTGGGGCAAGCGTTGCTGGAACCCTTGTTCAGACGGGCCGTCAGGGCGTTGATGACGGACGACTTGCCGACGTTGGGGTAACCGATCACACCGACGGAGATGGAGCGCTTCATCTGCTTGTTGTGCGCGTACGACTTGAGCGCGTGGAAGAGCGTCTCGGAGGTGCCCTTGACAGTCAGCTGCTTGTGGTCGAAGCTGTGAGCGTTGCCCGAGCCGTTGGAGGCCTTCAGAGGCAGCGTGGGGAAGTAGCGGCGCAGATGGATCAGCCAGTTCTTGAGCACCGGAGGAGGAACCAGATCGATCTTATTGAGGATCAGGATCAATCGCTTGTTGCCTCCGTCCGCGGACATGATCTCGCGCTCCACCTCCTTGGACCGAGTGCCCTCGGGATCACGGGCATCCAGAACGTACAACACCACATCGGCGTTGTCAATAACCTGCTTGAAAACCTTGTCGAAGGCCCGTCGCGAGCTCTCCTTCGAAGTGCTCTGGGTGATCGGGGCGGAGACGTCCAGGCTGGCACCGCCTTCTTCGTCCTGGTCCATCTCGTCCATATCCTCGTCGTCGGAGTCGTCCTCGTCCATCTCATCGTCCTCATCATCGGAGTGCTCCTCCTCGTACTCGGCAGCTCTGGCACGGGCGGAAGCAAGCAGCGCCGCCATGGGGTTCGAGGAGTCACCGACATCCTCGTCCATATCGTCGTCGTCGATCAGATCGTCCTCATCAATCATGACATTGGCATCAACAGGATCCTCCTCAGCGCCACCCTCCTTCTGAGCCTGGCGACGAGCGCGGGCCTCATCGCGAATGCGCTGTTGTTCCTCCGCCTTCAAGCGTCTCTTCTCTTCGATCTCGTGGAGGATCTTGTCCTTGTGCGGGAACAGATTGGGGATACCGGGGTCCTTCTTGATCTTGGAGCGCCACTCGGGGTTCTACAAGCAGCATTAGTATGAGCAATGATGATGCAGAAACATGCAAAAGGAGTGGTGTGTACCTTCTTTGCAAGCTTTCTCTGCTTGCGTTGCTTGGCCGCGGAGGCCTTTTCAATCTTGTGTCGTAGGCGGACGGGAACCCGCTTGGAGTTTTTGCCTGGAGGAAGGGTTAGCAGAGGACAATGGCGATACTGATGAAGCGAACATACCTAGCTTGACCATCTTGCCTAATAACCCCTAAACCGTCTCTGAGCAAAAAGGCGATCCAAAGCACAGAGACTCACTCTGATCCGCCCGAACAATTTTGTGCCGCCAAGAAGATTTCGGCGGCAAGGCGCTAAGATAACCGGCACAATGAAACACCGATCTCCGGTAATACCGGCATACTTTCTTACTACAGACTATGGATATCCGGCGCTGCCATTCGTTCGTTCCTTTGGACTGACTCTCTCTCTCACGACTTACCAACTCATTCACTCCTTCTGCCTGAAGCCTGAAACCCACCTTTTCTTTTCCCCTTTGTCCCTCCTTTTGCTGACTAGCGGTGCTGACTGTGTCCACTCCTTACATCTATTTACTCACATCCTTTGAGTTGTCCCTCCATTCCTTCTACCCCCACCTTGTGTTGGCCCTGAGTTTTTCTGTCCTACTTCCCCCACCATTATCATGTCTAGACCATCCGGCTCCTTCTCTGCCCCTCCGCAAGTCCACACTTTTGACGGACTACTCTCCGACTTTGACGGCACTATCGTCGACTCAACCGATGGTCAGTCCCCCTCCTCATGCCCACATACCCCTCCTCTGTCACCATGTACTGACATCTGATCTTTAGCGATTGTGAAACACTGGCACAAGTTCGTCCCCACCACTTCCCTTCGTGTAACCAAACGCCATTCGTCCTAATTATCACTTGCAGAATCGGTGCGGAGTTGGGCGTTGACCCCAAGACCATTTTGGCCACTTCCCACGGCCGCCGAAGCATCGATACGATCCAGTTGTACGACCCGAAGAAGGCCAATTGGGAGTGTAAGTGTATTCCTTTGGACACTCTGCAGTTCGATTGAGAAACTCCAACCTGAAACCATCACCACCACCACTCTTCCTTATCGTCCATCTACCACATACAGCATCCAGCAGACTGACCAGTTGCTTTCTCAACCGCCAGATGTCAGCTACATCGAAGGTCGCATCCCGAAGGAATACGGGTCGGACGCCGTCGAGATTCCCGGGGCGCGGTATTTCATGTCAGCGTTGGACGACGCTGGCGCTCGCTGGGGCGTGGTAACCTCTGGAACGCGTGCGCTGGTGGACGGCTGGCTGGGCGTGCTGAACCTCGCTCACCCCAAGGTCTTGGTGGTGGCGGAAGATGTTGAGCTGGGCAAGCCTGACCCCCGGTGCTATCTGCTTGGTCGGACGCGCCTGGGTCTGGAGCATTCCTCGTCTCTGGTAGTTCTGGAGGATGCGCCGTCGGGCATCAGGGCTGGTAAGGCGGCCGGGTTCAAAGTCATTGCGCTCACGACGACCCACACGCTTGCGCAGCTCCAAGAAGCCGGTGCCGACTGGATCGTCGAGGATCTGAGAAGCATCAGCATCAAGGGCGTGGTCGATGGCCAGATGCAGTTGGAAATCCGGAACGCCTTCCAATAAAGGGGGTTGATTCACTTTGAACTTTGAACTCCAAGTGGAGGGAGGTTTCTGGAAACCCGACGACGAAAGTTTGGATCCAATAGATTGCGGGCATCTTATCCTTTTTGACCTTTTGGATTTATCCATGCTCTTCTTATGTCCACTTCCTTGATTTCGATTGACATTTAGCCTGATTTTTTTGATCCCTTTATTGTGTGCGGGTCACAGTATCGGGGTCCAGTCTACTACGAAGATTCTTAGACAGAACCCTCGATTGTACATAGACAGATACCTACCTACTTACTTACCTTGAGTGTAAGTCAAGTTACCATTAGATAGACCAGCGAAGAACCGTTTTCCTACATACATACATACATACATACATACCCTAGTCTCTACCTACCAACAACAAACAACGCAACTAGTCGATCACATAGTAAACTACTAACTAATGTTACTGTACGTACCCCAAATATGACACATCTCATCTCTCTTCCACCATCACCAGAGCGACACAAACAACACCCCCCAACGTTTTTTCCACCCTTCACCACCGTTCCATCCGTTTCTAAACACTTATATTTTTTTTTCTTTTTTACCTTGCATGCCACTAACTAACGTACGTACGTACGTCCCTTGACTACTACCTACTACCCTTCTCTCCACATATGACCCAACGCAACGCAGAAATTGCAGATACCCCGAAGTTTTTGAAATCATAACGGTGGGGTTGGTTGGGGTGTGATGTGATGTGATCTAGATCGAAACTGATTCTAGTTGGAGGACTTTTCTGTATCGGTCTAAAGATAAACATAGGTAGGTTATTTGGTTTGTTGGTTGCTCATATGTAGTTACTAGATTTGGGAGGTGGTTGTTAAGGATGTGGATGTGGATGATTATAGTTATGTATAGATAGATGGGGCTTGGGGAGAAGGTTCTACTCTACTTCAGTCTACTGCTTGGTTGTTGTTGTTGTTGTTGTTGTTGTTGTTGTTGTTGTTGTTGTGGAAAGTGAGAATGGAGGGAGATTTCATGGGTTCACTTGAGTGGTGTTAATTATAAATACTACTCTTTATACCTGAGGTCAAGCACATACTAGTTTATGAGGAATATAAGTAACTAGTTAATTCGAGCAATCAATTGACTAACTACGCTCAATGGGATTTATTGACGATATGAAGTGGTGAGAGGCGCAGCGGTGATGGTGATATTCATTGTTAGTACTGGTAGTCTGGTCTTAGGTTTCAGAGGTAGTAAGTGTGTCTGTGTGTTTAGAGCGAGTGGTAACTACAGGATGTGAGTAGTAGGCATTGCTATCCTCCTACAGTATGTGTCGGGATATGTAAGTGGTATACGGAGTAGTGACAGTGAAAGCTGTATGTCTCACACCGGAAATCTCAAAGAGTATTCCGTGCCGTGTTGACTGTCTGTGATGTGATGGACTATCTTCTTACTCACCAGACCCTTACCTTAGCTTAGCTCGAGATAGAGTATACAGTAGAGCTTGTCGTCTGTCTTGTGGAACATGGAGCTTAGTGCTGCTGCTGCTGTTGCTGCTGCTTGTCTGCAGGTTAGTACATAGCACATAGCGTCGCGCCAATGTTCCCCATTCCCCAAAGAGAGGGAACCTAAGAAGATCATGTACTCCGTAAGTAAGCAGGATACTCTCCATGCGTCTGTCTAATCCCAGGGAGACATGACAGACTAGTATCGGGTCGTAAGTAGTTTCGTACAGTAGACAGGTTGGTAAGTAGTAAGTGCCGGGGGGAAGACAAAGCCGTACCTACAGTAAGCACAGTGCAGGCAAGCAGACAGACCCTCCGAAAAGTAAAAGAGGGAAGCTCCATGCTAGATAGTTAGCTAGCGGTGAAGCAGCAGCAGATCATTGAGTCCGCTTTGCTTTTTGGTAGGTAGGTACTAAGCAAGACTAGGTAGACTAATCAAGGACCCGAAAGTAGGAAGTGGCAAGAGAGCTTGCTTCAGCTCAGCTCAGATCAGCTCCGATGGAGAAACAATCCGGGGAGGACTCCGTATGGAGCACCCCAGCCAGCCCTTTTTCGACGGGCGAATAATAGACTGGTTGACTACTGTAAGTACGCAAGTATACCAAGTATACTGTATGTATGCATGTCGGTGACAACAGCCCTAGGAACAGACAAGACCGTCAGTGCATTTCCACACCGGCGAAAGTCAACTTAGCTCAAGACCGCTTCTCTGGTACTCGCTCGCCCTGTCGTGACAGATCTCATCCTCTGAGGCATTTTCGGAAAGCCGAGCGCAATATATCAGAAGATTAAGTTAAACGGCTGCGCGCGGTGGGTTGCTGGTCACCGACCTGGATTGCTCTCACCGACAAGTTTCGAGTGTTCCTTTCCTCCCGAACCGATTGGGGTTGCTGGAAGTAGGCCTGTCTCTTCTCGCATTCTTTTTTCTTATTTTATTTTATTTCTTTTTCTTTTTTTTACTTCCGGGATTCTGGGTCCCGTCGCGCGGGACGGAGGAATAGGTAAGTAGGCAGACAAGCCAGTAGTACCTGAGTAGGTAACGCGAAGTGGCCATAGCAGAGCTGGGACTTATTGCATAGTGGCTGCTGCAATGGTTATACTTAGGAACCTCCCGAACATTACGACTGCACCTAAGTCTTCTGGGAATACGTAGGTGGCCGAAACACACGGTCCAAAAGATGATCTGAGAGAGAAATGTGTGTGAGAGGATGAGACGTGGCGAAACAACACGAAACAACACGAAACAAACCGATTGTGCCAAAAGGACGGAATCCCCTATGTGCATACATCCTGTACAGTAGTAGGGGCCACCCAGCGGCGGCTGCCCGTTCGGAGGACACGAGCCAGCAGCACAATTGCAGATTCCAGGGGGAAGGGAACGAAAAAGAAAACTCGCAATAGTGGCGGGAATCGGTTGCACATCGCAGACCCGAAGAGGATCGCCTCGTTGAGAGAAGGGGGCGATCAGATTCTGGAAAAGAGATGGGTCGACTTGTCGACGGCGAACTTCGATCGGCGCGATCCCTGCTGCTTCGGCGCCGGAGATCGAGTTGAGCTCGTCCATGGCCCAGCGAGGTGCATCTGGCCCATCCCCCCTCCCTCAAGCTGCGTCTGACGCCCTATGCAAGGGATGATGTAGGCCTTTCGGAAGTGTGCTGTGATGGAGGAGGTGGAGTCACATCTTCTCTTCTTTTCTTCTTTCTTTTTTTACGCTTTCCCCCCTTCTTGCCATTTTGGTTGGAAAGAGGAGTCTTTGGTTTGCGGTGCTTATGGGTATTACACTGTATCACTAGTCAATGAGAGGCAGAGTGATTATCAGACGGCGAGAGAAGGGAAGTGGATCGGCCAGTCAACTGAAGCCCACTCGTGACGAGAATCATTCACCGTTGCTGCAGCTCAGGCAACAACGATGTGATCTCTTGTACAGCAACCCAACTCGTCACACTCCGTCAGCCCTGGTTCGAACCTGGGAACCTGGAACACGATGACGGGGTCGTCAGGGAAGTTAGCCGCCCTGAGCGTTGAGCACGGTGGCACAATCACGGAGTTAAACAAGATTAGGATAGAGAATAGGCAGGCAGATCGAAGTGCCGTGTGGCGGCTTCGCTGAGAGCCTATCGATCGAAGAGGCTATTGTTATGCCATGACAAATCGCGGTGAAGCATTTTGGGTTCCGTCCACCCAGAGGCAGTCATCTTGACTCAAGTCTGCAAGTCCTGGTGCTGACAGTCACGCTATTCGGAGAACGCCTAAAGACAGGCCGGTGATACTAACTAGCAGGAAGATCGTCTAGGGCCTGAGGCCCTCACTAGTCCGGTGATCTACATGTGGCTGACGCTCGAATACGCACCGCCACAGATTCAGCTCTGTGGCGTTGAGTGTCGCAGCTGAACGTCGCGTTCAACACGGCGTGGCCGGAGTAAGCTAGTTAGTGATGAGGCAGAAGGCACTACTACGGAGGGGGAAAAGGAAAGCCATGGCAATCGACGCCCAGATAGGTCCACATATCCACATATGTATGGCCATGCTGGGTTCCAATCGCACTAAACTCGAGCCAGTGCATGGAAAGTTGGAGTGGGCAATACAATCTCAACCCCCCATCCCTCCCCTGTTAGTAATGATACGATCATGGCGGGTGGTGATTGTCACACTAGACAGTATCCCGGCCAGATGTGACAAGCGGAGGGTAGCTGCCACGGAATGATCAGACCCAGGGGGATGGGCAGATGGAGTTCGGATGGTATGTTAGCAGGGAAGTTTTTCCTTACGGACAGGCGACCGGCCGTCAATAGGGGAGGATCCCCCAGTGCCAAGTCAACCTTATACCCAGACAGGGGATCCCATGCTATTGAGGATCGGGGCCCCGGTCCAGCAACTCGGCTCCCACTGGCCAGCGTGATCAGCATCTAAGTATACTTCAGGTTAGGATATTCAGTGAGGCTTCCAGTTTCAGGGGAGGATTGGGGGTCGGGGGGGTCATCACTGACTTCCACTTTCAGAGTGTACCATTTCATCCACCCACCCATCCACCCATCCTCCACTCAGGTATCACAGACCATCACTCCCATGCACCGAGGATCATCGGGGATTTTTCTTGCTTTTTCTCCCTCTTCTTTTCCTTTCGCTCGCTTCCTTCCCATGTATTTGCTTGTTTTTTCCCTTCCAGGGTCCAATATTTGAGACCTCTATCATTCGGGCGACAACGGCCCTCTGTGAGATCCCATCAGCCTATGAGGATCGCGGTGAAAGCGATCCGTGCGGGTGGTGGTGGATCCTCACAGGGAGCCAGCTCAGGCTAGGCAGATAGTCAGATCCTCATTCTTGTTCTGAGAAGAGATCCATGTTGCACGCCCAGGACTGTTCTCAAGCTCTGAGACGTGAGTCCACGCCGGGATACGCCTGTGCTGATTGGTCTGAGCTTGTTTGAGGGGTTGTCAGGTTACGCGACATGAGCCCTCCTGTTGCAGGGCCATTGCTGTTGGGTGGACAGCTTGTGGCAAGGTGTTCCCAGTACGATGTGCTTAAGCTGTTTTTAAGGTGCTGCATACATACACGTGAACCCGAGAGACCCGGTGCGTTTTCGTGGTTGGTTGGAGAGGGATTCCCGGTTACCCTGGCACCTGGATGGAGTACTTGCCCTTCAATCATGGTGAACTCCATATTTCGTAGTTCAGCATTGACGGCCCAATATAATTACTCCGTGGGCGGAGTGTGTCGACGTAGTTAGTAGTCAGTAGTATGTACTTTAGCACCGCTCGAAACTCGGTAGGGGAAATACCCCATTGTTTTGGCCCCTCTCCCGCGCCCCCCTATCTATCTGGTTCCACTTGGGCCTCAGATAACTACTACGTACTTACTCCTCCCACTATCAACTACTTCGTATCATTCCCCACGGGTTGTAGTCAGATGATACTACTCTGGAACGCAGTGTGTGTCGTAGTCAGGCTATGGGCCCCGCCAGACTGGAGCCCTCTTCTTGGAGGCATCCCTGCCCAGCATCATCGTCCGACTGTCGACGGACTTGGGCCAGGTGCATGGCGGTCGTGAGAACGTAGGAAATAGGCTCACAGACGAACCAAAAGATTATACCCATGCATGCGTGCATGCATATGTATTTCGGCTCAACAGTTCTCGTTGCCCATCGAGACCTGTGGGAAGCGCATACGATAGCGTCAGACCAGATCCCACCCCCTAACATGACATTAATGACCCCCGGTCCTGCTGCTGCTGCATGAGAGCAGATTGCAGATCACTACTGCGTCATCTCGTGACTTGAGGGGGGCGAGCGAGTGAGCGAGTGAGCCTGTGTCTGTGACCACAATCATGATTAGCGTCGATTATGGCCTGGTTTGACAGAAGCCAGAAATTCAAACGGACGAATGGCGGATTTCGCAGAAAGTTCTCACGCGTGTAGGGCGCTCAGAGTGGGGAGAAAGAGAGGGGGGAAGGAAGGGAGTCCTAATCATCGGATCCCGAGAGCATTGGAAGAAAAAGGAAAGGTGAGAGATGTTCGACAATCGACAGATCCCTGAGGCGGATCGACGAGGATCTGTCGACTATTGGTTTTGGTGGGTCTTTGGCTGAGCTGCTGCCACGCTTTTGCAGCCGGCGCGGTCTGTTCTCTCATTCTCCCTCTCTCTCTTCACGTCCTTCCCGATGGCTCTTTCTTTTTTGTTTTTTTCTGTGTTTCTTTCGCTTTTTATTCTATTAATTTAGTTTTTTCACTGAAGGAAAGGAATTTTCAGAGAAAGAAAATATTTACCTATTGGCGAATAGCAAGTCCGTGAGTTCCAAGGACCTTGCGGGAAAAGCATGACAGGCATTTTTTGCAGAGATCCGTGCCAATTGAGTTACTAGGACGGTGTCCATTCATACGGGAATTAAAGGCCAATGCATCTGGTACGTCCGGTATGGGGGCTATTATGGGGGAAGAAGGTATGGGAAAGGCGTAGTCAAGGCATAAATCGACTGACTGAGTTACTGACTTTACTGACTTTCTTTCGGCTGGCCGGAGCTCCTTCCCCGCTTCACCTCTCTTTGTTCTGGCACACCTAAAGGAGAGCAAGTACCAATTGTGATGGTCGGATGCGTCGATTGCCATGGCAGTCTGTGGGGGGTGGATAAGAGGGTCTCTCAGGACTCAGGAGGAAGTACTTTGATCACGTCATGGCCTCTTGAACCCCAGTTCTGTCTAATGTGCCATGCTACTCCGTACATGGATGAACTGCGTGGTTTATCCTATCCCCTTATCTCTCTGGGCGGGCCACTGGAGCATCACGAAGCCGTCCCGTGGGAGTGGTGAAGAGTCGTTGGAACCGTCGGGTAAGAAGAACGGACTATCAATCGGAAGCTGGGGATCTTCGGACCGCTAGCGCTAACCGGATCCAGAATATGTACGGTGAATCTTAATCCGTTGGTCGGCGTCCACAACTCCGAATGGCCATTGGATGCTTTCTCTCACTCTCTCCCCATCGAGCACCCCGTGATCGCAGACTGGCCCAGTAGGATGTGGCCATGCGATCCCCCGGCCTGCCACCAGAAGGCGTGAGACATGGATAGGCCAAGTGGGCGGTGGGCTCAGCGATCCATCTCATGGCTCACTTTCTCACGCCGCCTTTCAAACGAACTTGCCCCACTGATGGCGTGGTCCCCGACCGCCGTGATCGGGGAGTCAAAAGGTCATGGGTGAAGAAGGAGAGATTCTAGCGCAAGCTTTCCTCAGTCGGGAAAGACGTGATGTTGCAGAGCTTAGATACTCCGTCCGCGTGGGAGAACCCGCTCTCTTGGGGCCCCTTCCACCCCAAAGGAAAAATAAATAAAATGATGAAAGAGATGTGAACAACAATCTACTATTGCCGACGGCGTGTCTTGGTGGCCACGCTCGGGGCCATTGAGTTGCCCGGATCTGCCCAGAAGGAACCTTCCCCCTGGGAAGAGCTAAAATCGGCTTTGGATGCTTTGGTGGCGCTAATGCAGGAACTGACGAAAGTCCGTAGGAGCAGGGACCGGGTTCAACTCAACTCGCAGCTGTTTCCCAGCTTTGTTCGGAATCATGGTTCATGGGGGGGGGGGGGAGTATGTGAGACTGTCAACCAAGTTGTCACTGGAGCTTAATTGCTGCCGTTTAAGCCATTGCCGGGGTTGAGGTTTGGTTTGTGTGGGAAATAGCAAGCGCTGGCAGTTGGGATGAACGACGAGGGCTTTGTGCGGATGAGAGGGGGGGTGGCTTATCCACTTCAACCAATGGGAGACCATGCATCTCTAGTCTTTACTTACTTACTCTGCTACTACTCCTCAGTCTGACTCTCACTTACTAAGAATTGTGGTCCCCCAGGGCACCCTTGGTACATACGGTGGACCAAAACTTTGATAATGATTGCCGAGCAGAATTAAGGAGTATACATCCCTCCTGAGTGAGAGTAAATAAAATTATGATTTTGCAGGTCAAAGCTGCAGGAAGAGAGGAAAAGAAAAGATGACCATCACATCAGAACCGTGAAGAGAAAAGCAGAAGAACAAAAATGGAAAACCTAAATAAATTAAATCGAAAAAAAATGGGGTAAATCGAGGTGACGAAAATGTGTCCACCATCTAGCAGCAGACGAACGAAAAAAGCGAACTTTTGGATTTTACTGTACAGCAGTACCACCGTGACGGGTCTGACGATAATAAGGGAAAAAAGCAACTGAGCTCACTCTGAGGTACAGCATGCGTTGCGGACCCGTCGGACCTACATATGATCCTATGGAGTACATACAGGCATAGGCATGTTCTTTTCACAGTGACGCCAGAGGAGTAGAAACAGTCACCGCCGCCACCGCACTACTTTTTTTTTTTCCATTTTATTTTTTGAGTAAGCGCGCGCGCCTCTTAGTTACACCCTCCCCTCATTGCTTGTGGAAGGCGGCGGGACTGAGAAAATCCTGGATCTGTTTCCAGTTGGTACGATTAAGATAAGGTGTGGCATATATCAAGTAGCTAAAACTTCGTATAATCCTTTGAAACATCAATGACATCTATCTACGGTCCCCTCCCTATCCAGTTCCAAGACCACTAGCCACACAGTATTTCAGTTTGTGGTTTTTTTTAGGTGAGGACGATAGTTAGTTAGCTTCCCAAGATAGTAGTACGTACTCAAGTGTCCGCCGAGAGTGTGAGAGCCCAGGCCGCCACCCCCTAGAACCGCTCGGGCGGAAGCACCAGGAAATCCACTCCGTCGGCCAATATTTTTGGGTGGTCGATGCCTTGGGTGTTTAATACCGTACCTGGTAACGGTTTGGTTCCCCGAGACGGGTCTAGTACTGAATGGGTAGGTAGCTACTAGTTTGGGTAGTATGTTTTCTGCCGCGAGCTTTTTCTGTGACGAAGGGAAATAGAGTGTGAATTTGTTAAGAGGGGTTTTTGCAGGGGAAAGAGGAGAAAGCGGGAGAGATAAACTAATGAAAGAGAAAAGAAAAGAAAAAGAGTGACAAGCAGAAAGTGACAGTTTAGAGGAACAACCCGAAATAGCCAATCCGAGATGTGCTGTAGCCGACAAGCCAGAAAGGAAGAGAGTTGTGTGAGTGTTCACACGAAAGCCCGAAGCGCTGCGGGACACGGGGAGTTCGCCCAAACTGACGGTACGGAGCAAATACAGCCCTGATACCAAAGCTGTCCAGGCCAAATCCTCCTCCAGCCAGTTCCGGGCGGCGATCACCAATCAGCGCGGCCCCCTCCACACCTTCTTGCCGGGCAGGCTGCCGCCGCCAATCTCTCCCCATCGAGCGTTAGCCAATAGGCGAGCTGCCAGCACCACCCACTCCCTCCCCCCGAAATCCAGTCCCTCCAAACCCTCTCCTGCTGCTGCTGTTGCTGTTGCTGCTGCTGCTCTTTCTTTTCTCCAGTTAGTGTTAGTTTACTCTTTTCTGACGGACTGACTGTCAATCCTTTCTGGGTCCTCTCGTTTTTTTGTTTTTTCCCTTTTTCCCTTTTGTCCTTTTTCCTTTTCTTTCTCATTCACTCACTCACACTCCCGACACACTCTCTGCCTACTCTCTTTACAGTCCCTCTCACTCAATTCTCTCCTTCACCTCCTACTCTCCTTTTCCATTTTGGTCACTCCCTCTACTATTTCCCTTTTGAATAAAGATTTTTTCATTATTCTGAATTTTTAATACTTATTTTATTTTTATTTTCTTGCTTTTTCCCTGTCAGCTTAGTCCAACTCATTCCTTCTTTTTCCCTTTCTGTGCTGTCCTATTCGGCCTTGTCTTCATCGGACTTATACCTTCCTTGATCCTGCTCTTCGTTCCCCTCCTCTCTCTCTTTTTTTAATTACTCTTTATCTCTCTCTCTCCGGATTCAACCTCTCATACTTTCTCATTACTACATCGGATTTCCTTTATAACTCCACCTGGCTGCAAGTATACACCCCAGACAGCTTGCCCGCCTACTTCAGTCCCGTCATTCCCTACTACCCGCCGCCGCCCTCCTCCCTTTCCTCTCCCTCCTGCTTCAAGTCCTTATCTTCCCGCCTTCCCCTCCTCCTGGCTTGTTGTCCAGCTATATTCTCTCTGTGATTCAGCCGTTCAATGGTATAGAGTTGCCTCGTCACAGCTGCGGCTTGTTGGCAGCAACTGGTCCTGTACCTTGAATACCTTCATACTCGCCTCACCTCACCTCAACACCCCCGACAATTCCTGACTCTTCCTTCTATCTCTATATATACTCTGATTCTCCGATTCACACAACATGAATTATCTCCACCACCCCTACGCATTTACCGGCCATGCCGCCGTCCCCATGGAGCAGCCGGTTGCCTTCGACCCAACGATGGCCCACCCGTCCATGATGCATCCAATGGATGGCTACCTCTACCCTCACCCGCCTTTTGACATGGTCGACTTCTACCACCAACCAATCATGGACTACGAAGAATATGCAGAGAACCTCTCTCGCCCAAGGTTGACGAAGGAACAAGTTGAGACCTTGGAGGCCCAATTTCAGGCGCACCCCAAACCCAGCAGCAACGTCAAGCGTCAATTGGCGGCTCAAACCAATCTGAGCCTTCCACGAGTTGCTGTAAGTTATCCATTGGCTCTCAGAATACTCGGTACATTCACTAACCGTATATGCAGAACTGGTTCCAGAATCGCCGAGCAAAGGCTAAGCAACAAAAGAGACAAGAAGAGTTCGAGAAGATGCAAAAGGCCAAAGCCGAGGCCGAAGAAGCCGCTCGCGGCAAGTCGGAGTCCACGGAGAGCTCAGACTCGAAGGAGGACACCAAAGACTCGAAGGATGAGACCGATAAAGATACCCCCAAACAATCAGTGGAGAACACTGCCGAGCGCACGAAAACGCCGGCTGCTTCGTCCTCGCGGCCTAAGCACCAGAAGACCCGAAGCGAGTCGGCACGGGAGGCTACCTTTGCTTCCCTGCAACGGGCATTGAATGCTGCTGTTGCTGCCCGTGACCGGTATGGCCAGGACGGCGAGAACAGCCAATCCCCCAGCATGGATGGGTCAGTGTCGCCAACCACAACCTTCTCCAACAACCGCTGCGGCAGCCACGATAGCAGCAGACATGGGCAGGGTGACCTCAGCTCTTCTTTCTCACAGAACGCCATCTCGTGGACGTCGCAAAGTTCTCAGGGTGCTCTTGGGTATGTGACGTCCGGGGAGTCGCTGACGATGCCCGGCATGGACGGCACTCAACATGACGCCGGCCATGACTCGATGCAAAACGTCCAGTTCCACCCCTCCCAGAATGAAGACTGGTCCCACCAGCTTCAGACGTCAAAGTCTCTTTCTGGCTACCGTTCGGCTAGCGATGCTGAAGTTTCCTACAACGGTGTGCAATACCCTATGCAACATGATCTGTCGGTGCCCAGGCGAGGCTCTTCTGACGAGCTGGCCGACACATTGGAAGGGATTGGCATCAACACGCATCCCAGCTCGCAACTTGTGAACGAAGGCGACCGTTCATCCTGGAAGGAACCCAGCAAGGAACTTGACCTTGCAGCCCGGAGAAAGCGCCCGAGGCCTGCTGCCATTGGCACCTCGAGGTCGTCCTCGATGTTGACGGGATCGTCCACCATGTCACCTTCAACGAGGCTCCCGAGCTACGGCAACAGCCATGGCGTGAGGCAATCCAAGTCTGCACAGGGTCTGAACACCCGATATGCGGGTGTTCGGAAGGCATCTGCAGCTCAGCGTTCCCCTCTCAATCTGTCTACTTTCGCCGAGGCTGGGGCTCTGGGCTCCAAGGCTGACATGTCGTCCATGCTACAACCTGCGGTTACGACAGGGGGTTTGGCGCCACCAACACCCTTGACACCGGAAGATCTGCACCATCTGCTCCCAACCACTCCCAGCGACGGTGGCTACTGCCTGTCGGCGCAACCGACCAGCCAATTGTTCCCTACCACACAGCCGATGCAGATCAACATCGCATCACCTCCCGCGACACCGTTGGCCGTGGATGTGCTCTCTTCCTACCCGTACCAAGGTGTTGCCCCTCCGATGTCAGCCCCTGCCCATTACACGTCATTCGCCGATTACGCCTCCTGCGAGGCTCCCCTGACGGGCAGAAGCTGGACTGATGCCACGTCAATGCCGTCGCCTGAAGCATCCTTTCAGAGCCCCTGCCAACTTCCGCAGGCGGATCTAACAACGATGTCATATGAGCAGGCGATGGAACAGGGGCCCGACCATGTACCTGTGACAGGGTCTCCCTCCCTCGTGTATCACACGAGTGACGTCGATATGCCGACGTCGGCTGCATTCTGTGGGGATTCGAAGCAAACGGAGTTCCACATCTACGAGTTCCCGGAGCAGCAGGAAGCTCACCGATTTGTTGCGCAGCAGCTTCCGTCGCAGAAGCCCAAGGCCTATACCTTCAACAATCAAACGCCGAACGACTTTTGAGCGCCACACGGCACCATCCAACCCATCTACTTTGTGCACGTACCATTCCTTTCGCCAGTCAAAAATTCTCGGTGGCCTGTAATATAATACCTTTCTCGATGCCCGGCTTCTCGACCGTGGTCTAACCAGAGTGGATCTCTGCTCTTCTTGGCATTCAGTGTTGCTTCTGTTGGGACTCCCATATATATCCCAGGGCTTGTGTTGTTCTTATGCATTCGTGTTGGTGTCTCTCTTTTGGCGTCTACCCCGGTCTGCGATCTGGTTCCTCAGGGTTGGGGATTGAACATGTTTGAATATTATTTTGGATATATAGCATGTGGGCTTTGGGAAGCGGCTGCTTTTTTCTTTCATTCTTGGACTTACTGGAGGCCTGTTTGGGTCACGTATCTACTGCCATACCACCACTACTACATACTGTAATACAACTAATAAGGACGGGCGATGACTGCAAAGCATTGCCGTCTGGCTTCATTGGAATTTTTTTTACCTTTCGTGACTCAATTAATTTATAGATGTCTTGGCTTGCTTCCAAGCCGGTTAGTTGTCCGACCACCCAGCACGTGCGGCACTGGTAGGTGTTTAGCCGTCTGCCAACCATGCCATGTCCATCGGCAACAATCATGCAGACATGTCGGCTCTCCACCTTGTGCTATATAACAGCCCTCTCCAGCCTGGAGATACTTTGCTATTCCGCAGCTTCAGCACACAGTCCTGCAGTGACTGATTCCTCTCTCACAATGAAACTCTCCAGCATAGCACCACTCGCTATAGCTCTCACAGCCACCGCTCAAGCCTCCTACATCAATTACACCACCGTGACCGGCTACTTCCTCCAAGACGAGGCCTCCACCGACGCATCCACATTCGACTATGTACTACTACCCCATTTCCTCTCTCACTAATCCTCCCCCTAATAATATGTCCAGACAACCACCAACTTCGGCCTCATCAACCGCACCTACCCCTCCGACAACCCTAACAATGACAACAACCTACTAACCCAATGGGAACGTTTCCACCACCACATCACCACCCTAAACCACCTCTCCCCTCCAACCATCTCCTACAAAGTCCTCTTCCTCGGCCGCCACGGCGAAGGATACCATAACGCCGCAGAATCCTACTACGGCACGCCCGCTTGGAATGTATGTTATACACATTACACCTCATCCCCTCATCATCCCACCCACTAAACCCCACTACTACTACATACAGTGCTACTACTCCCTCCTAACCGGCAACTCCACAACAACCTGGTCCGACGCCGACCTCACCCCGTCCGGAATCCAACAAGCGCAAATCGCCCACTCCTTCTGGTCACACCAGATAGCGTCACAGAGGATCCACACACCCGATACCTACTTCGTCAGCCCGCTCCTCCGCGCCCTGCGCACAGCAAACATCACTTTCTCTGACCTGCCCTTACAACCATCATCCTCCCCATTCACTCCAGTCATAAAAGAATTCTTCCGCGAGAGTGTCACCCTGCATACGTGCGATCATCGACACAACGCCACATACATCCATTCACTCTTTCCCGAGTGGACGTTCGAGAAGGGATTCAGTGAGGAGGATGGGATGTGGGATGGGGTGAGGGCGGAGAGCAATGCGGCGCAGGATGTGAGGAGTAAGGTTGCGCTTGATGAGGTGTTTGCAGGGGATGATGATGATGATGGGGTGGGGATGTTTGTGAGTGTGACGAGTCATTCCGGGGAGATTGCGAGTTTGTTGAGGGTGATGGGGCATAGGGAGTTTGGGCTTAGGACTGGGGCCGTTTTGCCGGTTTTGGTGAGGGGGGAGATTGTGGGTGATGCGTTGGAGCCGACGGGGACGGGGACGAGGTGGGAGACGAGTGCGCATTGTACGGCGCCGCCGGTTACGTCTGTTAGTTCCGGGTGTGTGTGTGCTTCTTCGGCGGTGCCGGTGACGACGCCGTTGGTTACTTTTGCTGGTTAGTATTACTGGTAAGAGTGGGATGGGGGGTGTGTGTAAGGATATACTGTATATAGGCAGTCTGGCTCTTACGATTGGTCTGTTACAGACAGTGGGTGTACATAGCATAGCCATAGCTGATAATGATAAAGTAGTAGTGCAACCTACAGCTCCTACAGCCATCTACAAGGAACAAGGTGGTTGTCGAGGGTTTGTCAAATTATAGCCCCCTAGTGTGCAACCGTGTTGGGTCTGCATAAGCATAAAGACAGCATCGAGAGTATCACGATAGCAGCAACTGGACAAGAGGGGTGTGGTTCCATGTGTAAGTAATGAAGAAAATGTAAAGCCAGGAGTAATAGTGATGGGTACCCAAAAATGTAACAGCAGTGGGGTGTCGCAGAAAGTGGGGAAGTGCAGATAGAAAGTTTCCCGATGCTAAGAAAGTAAAAGACACGGAAGAATGATAACTGTAACATGGACTGTTGTAATACGCCGACCAACAGAACGAAACATTCACCGCCATACCATCTGACCGTCCCTCTATCATGGACATATGAAAAACGCACAACACTCATAACTGCACATCGAACAACATTCTTCAGGCCTCCCGACAAAACAACAAGTCAAGGGCGGATAAATCAACAAGACACATAACTGACCGGGTATAACAGAGGGTATAAGAAGAAAACGCGTGCAGATTATCATTAGCCATCATCCTTGAGACAAGGATAATATATAGCATCAATGAAAAGGGTATGACGGGAAGATGCGAGTAACCGATCTCAAAGCAAGTGGACAAGACCCACAGTATAAGAAAGATGAAATGAAGATAACAAGTCAAACGGGCATCTCTTTTCATAGATCAACATCACCAGATCACCGCAACGCCGAATCGCATAAGCCGGCCATCGCCATCTCACATTGCTTCTAGTAACCGGACCATCCCAGAGGTGTCCCGGACTGCCCGGGTTGCGGGTGACCGGGCTGCATGGGGCCAGCTGGAGGCCATCCCGGCATAGCACCGCCAGCGTTCATTCCCATGGCCAAACCAGGCTGCTGGGGAGTGCCCGCCATGAACTGCTGACCTCCAGGACCCTGCGTCGAAGGATACATGCCTCTGGCGGCAGTCACTGCTGGATACGGAGCAGCCGTGACACCAGGGAAACCCATCGATGCCATGGGCTGTTGTTGAGGCGCCTGCTGAGGATGTATGGGAAAGTTCTGAGGCATCGGCGGCGCCGAAGGTCGGGGCTGATTCCGGGGAGACTGCGAATGCTGCTGCTGCTGCTGCTGCGGCATGGAGTGTGCGAGCGGCGATGGTGACTGCTGCGTATGCATTTGCGACGGGAACTGGGGCATGCCGACGCCCTGAGGACCAGCGGCAGAAAGTGGAGATGGTTGCGGCTGGGGTGGTGGTTGTCCCCACATCTGTTGCGCTTGAGAGGGATATCCGTAAGGTCCAGGCGGCTGAGGCGTCCCGGCAGCCATGGCAGGATTAGACCTTTGGTGCATCAACTCGGGCCGAACGGGGGGAACGCCCCGAACAGGGGACTGTGCGACAGGTGGCTGCTGATGAGCCGCAGGTTGCTGGAAACCTGACTGGCCAGACATGATCGGTGCCTGATGGGAAATCATGGGCTGCTGCGACTGAGCTGCATTCATCATTCCCGTGGAAGCCATCTGTGGCGACTGCAAGGGCTGTGACACAGACGGTGTCGAGTCCAGTTGACCAGGCTGGGACTGCGCCGCAGAAACAGGCACCTCCCGTTGCTTGGCGTAGAAGTCGTCCAAGCCCTTCTGGCGAAAACTCCGTTGTGACGTTAGGATTTTGTTGAACTCGGCCGTGTGTGAGGCCTGGTTGAGGATTTCAGCGGCCGAGCTGGGTTGAATGCGATCCTGGAAAGGCTGTCCCGTCAATTCCTGGCGCGGGCGAGGCATGCTGTTATACTCCCGCAACCGGGGATCATCGGTGGTGGTGGCCATGTGGATCATAGGGAGTGGCGGCGCAAGAGAAACCGACGACGGCGGACCAAGAGGCAGGCTACCTGGCACAGATTCCAGCGCATTGCTGTAGATGACATCGCCATGAGTGAGGGTGGGTAGAAAGTTGGCTGCGCCCGCAGCTTCTGCTGCCGCCGCATCCCGGGCTTTCGCGCCGCCGGGTCGTTTCTCACCGGCCAAATCATCCTCCGTGAATCCTTGTTTCCGTGCTTTGCTCTCCCAGTAGTCGTCGCGGACGCGCCGCCCATTGACAATCACGCGGCTGCCGAACTGACGGAACATCGACTTGGCCGTCACGATAGCAATCTGGCGCGAACGATACGAGTAAGGTAGGATATCCTGCTGGATGAGATCATCCTTCTCGATCTGACTGGCGATGATCTTGTGGAGCGAACGGTTCTTGTTGAACAAAAGATACGAGTCGCGATAACCCAGCACCCTTGCGCATTCGGTCGCAAGCATGAAAAGCTTATTCCCACGCAGAGGAACGCGGAACGTGCGACACTTGTACTCTCGGCCTCCTTGAGGGTAGCCCATGGCATCCACCTTCTTTTCACCTGCCTCGTCGAATTCCTTGGGGATGTATTCGTCGCCCTCTTCGTTCAGCTGGTCGGTCGTATGATCCCGGACGGTAGGCAGGGCCTTGACGAGCGTAGTCTTGGTCGGCGTAGTCTTATCCGGCGGAGAAGCCTGTGGCGGCGATACATTGACGGCAGATTGCGCCGGCAGAGGCTGAGTCTGCAACCGGGGCGTCTGAAGGTGAACATTGGAGGGGGTCTGATCGCTGGGGGTTGTCGCAGACGGACGCGGAGTCTTGGGAGGACGGCCTCGTTTCCGACGGCCTTGTTCATCTATTATTTTGACCGAAGTGGTCCACGCGTCAGCCATCTTGATCGCCAGGCGACGTTATACATGCACGTGGACGGAAGGGTAGGGAAAAAGCAAAAGCGCGACATTCAGATAGCAACAACAACAACAATAACGCGCGAAGGGAACGCGAATGCCAAGAAACTCCCATGCTTCCGGAATTCCACGAAGCGAATCGTAAGAGGACTCCGACGCACACATACCGTCGTCATGGTCTCCATCCGCGCGTGCATTCCCGCGCTGGTCTGGGGTTCGACTTCGCTTCACACCACGAGGAGCTATACTCGTTGGGGTTGCAATGCCACCATATGTTGTTGGGGTTGGAAGCACTACGGCGACTAGTAGAAAGCCGTCAGTTTGGAGGCTGTCACGATGGACAAGCAAGAGTGATAGAGAAGTATTTTTGAGCCTCCATGAGCGGCGACAGACAAGTTCACCGTCAAAAGCGCGGCAGCGAATAGGAATATTGATGTGGGAAAGGAAAAGTATAAAGGAATGAAAGGACCGAAACAAGGGGGAGGGGAGGTGTAGTAGAATGGAAGGGAACACAAAAGACAAGCGAGCGGGGACACAAGCAAGCAAACAGACGAAAGGCTGAAGGAAGAAGAAGAAGAAAGCATCAGTCACATACCATTATTCAGGGCAGCGGGATTGATCGTCCCCGACCCATCAACGAGCTCCCCTCCGATGCCATTCATCGGAGCGGGAACAGAGGATTGAGGAGTGCTATACATGGCGGGCCAAGGAAGGACGGGACAGAGGGTGGCGTGGTGTGGTGGGTGGTGATGGTGGAGGGCACCGTCGCAAGGTTGCGGGCGCGTTAGAGACACGCGAAGAAGATCAGGATGCCAAACCGGGAGGGGGGAAGAAGATGGCGACCTGGTTGGCTACTGCGATGAAGGAGGGCGAAGCTGCGACGATGCAAGTGATCCTCGGACAGATAAAAAGCGGACGGACCACGGCTCGCATGCAGTGGGAATTTGACTGGTAGGTGGCAGGAAGCGGATCAGCGGAAAGGTTTGAGCAAATCGGTGCTTTGCAGACTGGGGTGGTGATGGTTTGGGGGGAAGCGAAGTTCAGATCATGAAGGCGGTGAAGGGGGTAAGTAAAATGAATGAACGACCAGCAGGCAGACAGGCAGGCAGGCAGGCAGACAGCGCACGGTCGGAAAAAAGAACAAATCTAGAAAGATCGAGAGCTGGGAAGTGATAGAAGTGATAGAAGAGAACAACAAACACCGTCACAAAATAAGACCAAGGTACAAGATAACAAGCTGCAGAGCAAGCACAGTGTTGATGGGTGTATGTATGGTGTATGGGGAAGTGTGAATGTGGCTGGTGAGGAAAGGGAAAGCTAGTATGGCCAGGACCACCGCCACATGAGGCTGTGAGCTCCTTCCTCTTCTCAGGTCCCCCTCCACAATCGATCGGGGTATCCCAAGGTTTCCCTGTCTGCAGAAAAGCAGCGTCACCCACTAAGAAGAACTAGCAGCGGGCGGTTACTATGCCGGAGACAGGGAGATGGGCAGTGGATGATTCACAGCGTGCCGCCGATGGAACCGATCAGTGGGGACCGTTGACGGGGGGAGTTAAGCTATGTGTGACCGGCCGCCTGAGAATTCTGTGGTGTGTGCGTGGGTAATGAAGTGTGTGTGTATGTGAGTAGTATGTGAGTAGTATGTGAGTGTAAGTGAGAGGGGGGGTGTGCGTGCGTGTGCCAGACCGGGTCGCAGTTGGCGATTGGGTTAGAACCACGACGGGCAGGACAGGGCAGAGCAGTGGGGTGGGGAAGAAAGTTGGAGACTCGACTGGGAAGGGGGAAATGGAGGGGGAGGGAGGGAGGGGGAGAGGCGCACCAGGAAAATTAGAAGCAGTGACAAGAGATGGAGAGAATGGATAGGATGGGATGATGATGATTGATGATTGATGATGATGAAAGGAAAAGTGAAAGAAGGATTTAGTTCGAGAAGGGGAGGGGGTGGAGAGTGTAGGAGTGGGTGTAGGAAAGGGAAAGGTGGGTGGAGGAGGGAGGATTTGGTGAAAGGAACGGGAGACTTGGATTCGAAGAGAAGAAACACAAGAACAAGAAAAGCGAAGGGGGGGAGGGAACAGCGCCAGGCAATAATCCCGGGCGATAGGAAATCCAAAACTGGGGAGGGGAAGTGAAGGCGGGAGGCGGCGCCACAATACCCCTGATTGGCTGCTGCTGCTCGGGTCACGATATGTTCCCAGTCCAAATCGGGGATCGTCGCCGCAACACCACCGAAACACAACAGATAGTTGCAGATTCGCGGTGGATGAAGAAAAGACCACAATAAATCGCAGCAACAACAAATAAGAATCCAAGCGAAACAGATCAACGGGAAAAAAAATTAAGTAGATAAAGAAGCGCAAGACCCCAGAGATCTAATCACTTACAGGATTCTTCACGAAACCTTCGACACAGCAGCAACGACGATCAATACGCCGTCGTCCTCAGACCGACTCACTCACTGACCTCCCGAGTCCAGGCTCGATTTCGTTAGCTGATCCCAGATACTACTACTTCTGCTGCTGCTTTGCGATGCGGCCGGCATGTGGATAGTGGATGGCCGGGTAGCGCGGACGCACGTCCGGAGGACCAAGCAACTTAGTCGGAAGATAATCCAGGCGACACTGGACTGGACCCCTGCACGTCTGGCGCCCCGATCCTCCGATTTGGTGGCAGCTCGGCAGCTGCAGTGTTGCTGAAATTTAAAATTAAGAAAAAGGCAACAAAAACAAGAAAGTCCAAGAAAAAGAGCCTTCAGACTCGCGGAAAATACTCGCGACGAAGACGAATCGGAGTGGACTGAGAAGCGGCCCGTGTACGCAACTGCAGCAAAAGAAAAGGCAGAGTGCTGCTGCTGCTGCTGCTGCTGATAACGGGGACTGTGTACACAGTGAAACAGATCGCGATCGATTGCGCGGTTAAGCCTGGGATGATGGAATCCCGACCGGGGAATGCCCTATCACAGCTTCAGGTAATATGTTCCTCCAATGAGACAATGTTTGTCTGTGGAAACAATCACCGGCAAAAGTGAAACGGCAGGGGAATGTTACGGAGCGCCCTGCGTAGAGTGAGGAATTCCTGATATTAGTCCGGCTCAGGCAGCCTAGAATCCCACCCAAAAAAGCAATATATCTCAACCACAATAATCGCAATCACCAATCAACAAATAACTGTCTCGCTGGCTGGAACTGAGAACCAGGGCGGGGCAATCCTTGGATCGAGAGCCGGAGACAGCCGCTGCTGGGGCCGAGAGCAAAAAGCGATAGTAAAGTAAATACGGAAAAAGGTGGTCAGCCTCGGCGATAGGGTTCCGCAACCCGAATGGAACCTCTCTGTAATCTGTATGTCCGCCTAGTTCGATCTGAATTCTTCTGGGCTGGACTGAACTGGACCGGCGTGTGCACACTGCACAGCAACAGACCACACACGAGGCGCGATAGCAAGGGCAGCGCTGAATTGAAATTAACTATCAAGCTGCTTTCCGGGGATCGCGGGAAGTGGTTGGCCCTGGATTGATTGGCCGGACTTTGAAGGAACTCGAATAAAAAGCACATGCAAATTACCCGAATAGGCTGGTCTTCCTAGTGGGTTTTCGGGAGTAGATGCGCAGCGGATACGCGGTGCCAAACCTGGCAACGAGAGCGACAGACAGACAGACAGACAGAACTGAAGAAGGCTGCGCGGCGTGGACGAATCATCCAGCACACCGGGCCAACTGCTCTCGTCAGGGCTGCCAATCGTCAGCGACAGCGCCGGAGGGTGAAGGATTTCAGTCCTGCTCTTTGGTCAGTTTCAGGCCAACTAGTACTAGCTTTCTCGACTGCTGCACGTTTTATTCCGAGGTTAGACGGGAGTTCAAACCTTTGTCTGGCTGTCGGCAAGAAGACCAACCCCCGTCGACTACCACGCAACTCCTTTGGACTTACTAAAAGACAACTGGATCGCCCGGAAGATCCCCTTCCCGGTCGAAGAAGGCAGAACCCTGCGGGGGACACCTATCTAATCCTTGAGTGGCTTGATGGATGAGGACGATGGAGGGGGCCGAAATTCGGAGGGAATGACTCGTCAGATGGAGGGGGGTGCGAGCGTGCTTGAGCGCGCGAGGTGAAGAAACGGGCAGGAGAGGGGCAGAAGAAAAGAGAGAAGAGTAGCAAAAGGAATCTGTTGTGTATATGTATATACCTACTTGGGGTTGGTACTTACTAGGCTTTCTGGATGAGGGATGAGGAAGATCCACCGGGTCAGACAGTCATTCACTCAGTCTCTCTCTCCCAGATCTGCCCTGAATTACATACAGACAACGATGGAGCCGGAGTGCCGATGGACGGATGAATTTCCTGCAGCATACACAGTGGTATCTATCTAGTATCTAGACCTTCTCCCCAGGCTGATGAGATCTCTTCCCAAGACTAATCCGGCAGCTCTACGATACTGACTCGAAGGGAGAGAAACAGGCAGAGTTTCCTGATTGGGGCAGGGTCTCTGATGGCATCTGGCGCCATTCCCGTTCAGGACCAATCACCAGACAGGCGCTTCTCCTCGCTTTTGATTGCCTCGAGCCAAAGTCTGTCCGGTCCCGTCAGGTATTGTCACTGCCTGGTATCTGGCCCGGTGACGAATCATCTCATGCTCATGGCTGTTGAGGTACCTTCGAATGACTCCCCCAGATGAATGGAGACTTGGTCATATTCCTGTGGCGATCAAACTGTGGAATATCTCATTCCTACAGAGAACATTGAGGGTGTTTTCCCTCCCAGATACCAGTCAGTGTTGATGCATACTCCCGTCTGCACGAAGTAAGCGCAAAGCCTCCCCGGATGAAACCCTCAACGAGGCAGCCATTGAACTCCCAACTGCAAACCAGAAAAACAGCCTCAGAGGTAGGGGAGTCCCTGTCAGCAATCACTGTTATATTTAGGCTTTGTGCAACCAGATGAAAGCTTTTTTTCTCTAGAAAGCTCCAGGTTGAGTTCGTCTGTCTTAGGAAACGACTGGCCAGAGAGCTCAAGCACATCCAGTGCCAGTAAGCAAGCAGTGGAGATAGTAGGGGCCCTGGTGCTGTTGTGTCCAGGAACTCCTGCGTGATCATCAGCAGAACGAGGCAACAAACTGGTATACATTTTGTTTATCTTTTTTGACTCATTCGGTAGGGTTACGCCAGTCATGCAGAATGCAATCGGAACAATCCCAGGCCGGAGTCCAGTCATCTCCGACCACAACGGTTACATTTGATAATGCCCATTGAACGAGGGCTTGTAGCCGACCATGGATCGACTCCAGGAATTCAGTCCTTCCCGTGCTGGAGACTGCTGAGACTGAACGGTCATTGCTCAGGAACTGTCATCATTCCTGTGGCTTCGAGTGTTTGATCCTTGGGACTCCAGCGCCAAAGGGGGCACGAGGCACGGAGAGTGGCGGAGGGGGAAAGCAGAGGGCAGATGACCCAGTCGGACTGGAAGGTCACGAGCGCGGGCGCTAGGGTCGATCAGGGACCGTGCGTCATGCCGACCGTAACTTTACCGTTCAGTCACTTTGGTATCTTCTCTTGCCTTCCGGGGCCAACCTTCATCCATACTTACTCTAGGGCCAGATGCATCATATTCAATAGAATGGCAACATAACTTACTCACTATCAGTAGATATGGATTGATTCGATGCATGCAACATACAAAGCACATATCAACAAATTCTGAGACTAACCAAACATCTCCATCTCCATATTCATCCCCACCCCTACCAAAGCCCTCTCTCACTCTCTCACAAAATCAATTCCTTCAAAGTGGCAAAAAGTACATACTCTCAAACCCTGTAACCAGCAAGTAGATAATCTAGAAAGAACTCTGACTGACTCGACTCAGAGCAACCCAACCACCACAAACCCCAGATCTCCTACCCATGACCAACACATCGGGAACCATGCATAGCCGTCCAGTCCAAACCTCAATCCTCACGAACGACCATCTTTTAAGTATTATCTGCAGCCAGCATCTGTTATCATCAAGCTGCTGCTGCTGCTACTATAACCCTTCCCGCTATCTGCCATATAAATCGACCAAGACACACGGGTCGGCTCAATTCAAGCTTTCCCGTTTGCATGCAGCGTCACCTTCGTCGCCTCGCACTAACAAGGTCCGGAGACATGTAGGGGAATCAACGTACAACTACCAGTTGAGTAGTAACGTTATGAATCAAATCAAGAACGGACAGACCAGGCTGCATCAACGCCAAGCCCGGGCCAAGTCCCTCCAGACAAGGAATCGGCCGTCTGCATGTCATCAGCAGGACACTTTTGCCATAGCTCCACTTGCAGATGCTAGGCTTCGAGTAAGAGGTAGTATGGTATACCCTACGTGCTTTGATATCTGCTACAGTAGATGTTTGTTCTTTCAGAACTGTAGTTATCTAACCTAATGATCTGCTCAAACGCAATGATTATCTGTAAATGAAGAGACATGGTAGAGTATACTAACTAATCAACAAACCGGCTGACTTTAATCCGGTTACACACATGCTCATCCTATCCTAACAAAGAATATACCCTCTATCTACTACTCGTACCACACAATGCATACCTTTACACAAAGTCTCTCACAATGCAGCACAGCATAGCACAGCATAGCCCCCGTTCTTTATACCTCACCTAGTAGTAGTAGTAGTAGTAGTAGTAGTAGTAGCCAAGATAACACTAGTTCACATAATAAAACTTGGATGGAGTCTCATATATTGGACTTATTAGCAAATTCTAGAAGATTTCCTAATAGACCTTTCATTCAGCTCAAGTTACTATAGTCTAGCAGTTTCAATATCCCACACCAATTCACACAATATGGTATACATAGCCGAGGAAAACATAGAAAGGGGAGAAAAAACCAGTCCTCGTTATTAAGAGTGATAGCTTTTGAATGCTAGTAGATACTACTGAATACTAAATCCGGTGGCCTAAGTGATGTAGTGATACTCATTCCATCTGACACCGAAGATGAATTCTAGGAGTAGGAAGCCCCGTTCATGTCTATACTAATAAAAATATAGTAGAACCAAATCCGGAGGCAAACAAACCTAGACTATATTAGAGAAGCGATGAACTACTAAGATATATACTCAACACTAGACAGAAACCAGTGAAATCACAGAATATCCCCATCACTATCTCCATACTGGATGTGATAGATGATTTCTGCAGATTTAAGAAGAAGAACAATTGGGAAAATTCAATCTCCCATATAGAATCTATTTGTCTATATATGGGCAGTGATGCTAAGACAAAGTGGATTCCTATGGTATTCTTATTCTATATGATAAAAGTACTACCCATATCTCAATCATTAAAAGTCCGCATAGTTACTAGCCACCAAACAATACCGTTGTAAGTCCTGACTGGAGCACAATAAAACCATTGATCAATCATTCAAACAGACACCAAATCCGTATATCTAGTCGTGATAACATCTCAACCAAGATGATTTCGATTTCACCTCGCTGTGAGAAGAAGAAAGGGGGGAAGATTCAACGGTAATGCGGATGCTCCCCGTTAGAGAGGCGGATCTCTCGTAGCGGTCGAGATGATTTTCAATGTTACCATTATGATTTTGGGTCATCGAGTCAGGTGGAGGTGGAGATGAGTATGGGGATAGATAGAAGTGGATGGTGGGTTCTTGTCGGATTTGAGGGGAAGGTGATGGTGGTGATGATTCTGGGGATGTGGACATTTTATACATCGATTAGGCTGTAGTCAATATAAATGGTTTCAGTAGGTGACACCGTGTATGGCATGGCATATTGCATGATACTAATGGAAGGTATTTGATGGTGAGTGTATGAGGATAGAGCACTCTGTGGCAAGTAGTAGGCAATGTTCAACTTAACGTCGACTGAATTGAGGTCAGGTTTAAGTAGTTTGATAGGGAGAACCAAGGGTCAAAAGGGACTGTTTGCCACTCTGCTAGTAATAATCGCTCAAAGCAACATTATTACCTGTGCGAAATTGGGACATATAGTAGATATGTAGTTAATTATCTTGTTCGGATATCTTGCTATTGATCTATAGAGGTAGTATTTTTTATCCCGTGAATGTGGGTGGCTTTTCATGCCATTAGCTGAGTTATGACCTGAAGGAACTGTCCCAAGTCACGGTGGCTCTAGCTGTCGTTGATAACTCTCATTGCCACTGACATTCCCAACGTATCCTGCTAAACATGTTATCTAGGAAGGCATATCGTGTGGTGCTAATTGATGAGACGTTCTCAAGTGCCAGAAAGCTGCTATAGCTCGAGCTATACGAAGTGATTCAGGCAATGGCGGGGTTATAGAGGCCATTCTCTGATTATTGTGAAGGGCCGCGTTCCGTGTTGCTCTTCACCAATGCATAGCAAGCCTAAGGCCATTAGCAAATCTTGATAATTGTCCTCTTCCACTGATGTTAGTCTAAAGTCGGTCATTGTAGGACCGTAAGACACTTTATATCTCAAGTTCATGGCGTGGAATTAATGAGGTGAATATCAATGATCAAGGTCATGCAAATGATTTCCAGTAACTATTATGCAGGAAGGCATTTGCCTACAAGTTAGTCCACAATGTGTGGTTGTCTGTGTAATAGCTGCTTCAGTACACCTACACCGGGCCAGTGACATAACGTTGTTTTTCTTTCTCTGCTGGGCAATTTTCGAGAAATCGGGACAGTTGTCACATCTTGATAATAGGGCACGAAGGAATGCAGGGATGAAATGCCATCATTGTCCGCGGGAGTGTCCGATGACCTGAGGTATGTGCATTCTCAACCTACTCGGCATACCAGACTTTATGAAACTTGAAAGAGCTAGCGAAAGAAAGTGACATGCAAGGATAGCAATCCATCGTAAGTCACCGTGAGTTCTCGGGCGTGGCTAGACGAGAAAATCTGAGTGATTGGCCAAGCTCGTGGATCAATCATGCCATATGGCGTGATGTCAGAATGGACGACAGTATTGCACTGCAATTTACCCGGCGTCCAAAGCGAAGGTAGCTCGTATCTCCGTACCTGTGACCTAAACGGTCACATACAGACAGGCCGCCCGTCCTAATTGTACGTATAACTAGGAAACGCATCTAGTCATGTTAGCCAGGCTGTTGAAGGCGAGGATGCCACGTAATGTCGTTGTTGTTCGCAGACCGCGCACACCGACAAGGGTGAATTTCTCCGCGCATGCTGACACGTACGCCTTTTAAACCAAGACTGATGTTCCAATGAGAACACATTTTTCCGTGCCATTCGAAGGGTAGTCTTATCAGCGTCGGGAAAACCATCTGGTGTTGATTGAACCAATTTGCTGAGGGTGCCACCTTATGGCACCTTGACGACATGAGCGTAGATTGACTGATATTATGCCCTGCACCAAGCATGGACTCCCGATGCCTGCCCTGTTAGCTACTTTTTCCGCCAATGCTCACCAACTCAACTAGGCAAGATCTAGGTGCTGGATGTTGCATATCAGACAAGCAGTATTGGGTCTGAAATTATGACAGCATAGCACGAGCATTGCTGATATGCCTGAACACCGCATCATCCAGCACTTTAGTTCTGCATTCATCAACTGGTCTGCAGCAATTGAAGTCATGAGTCAATGTGGAACCACTGAAGGGTACGTCAGGTTGTATCCCACGTCAGGATATCCACGCCAACAGTGTATACGATAAATCCGTTGTGCTTTGTTAGCAGAACATGGTATTCGGCTAGCAATCATCATCGCAAAGATCTTTAACTGGGCAATGAAAGTCCCAGATAAGCCCACCATGACTTCAGCACATGTCGTGGTTCGACGCAAACATCATGACGAAGACCACCGGTTTCAGAGAGGCGAATCGACAGAGCACCACCGATAAATGACACAATCATCTCACGATCGACGCCATTGTGATGCAGGACCAATAGAATCACCACGAAGTACCCCGTAGCAGCCCGTAGCAGCCCCGTTATCAGGAGAGCTTAACTGAACGACATCCGTCATCACCCACGAGAATTTCCCGGGGTCGAGTGGCGGGAACAAACGGGACGTAACCATCCGGCCGTCACTCGATAGAATGGCATTGATGGGAGTGCATTGGCCAACCCTCGGCTATCATGATATCGTGACTCGTCTCTTGCGAAGAGGGTTCCCCCGGTTTCGGGACTATGAGTCACTGGCCTTGTAGTCGGGGAAGTCAGTCCCGAAGCTATTTACCCCAGATGGAGACGAGCTGGAGGATGTCCGTTGCAGTCCCGAATCTTCTCCGTATCTACCGAGGTCGGCGGCGGCTAATCAGTAGACCCTCCTGGACACCCGACTATTGATAGATCAACTCCCACTATGGAAGGGGCAGCGCGCACAGTCGCAGGCTATCACGTCCGCTAAACGACCCACGGCGGGGCAAAAGTACGAGAGCAGCGAGCGAGGCAGTGGTAGACAGGGAAATAGAGCAGAGATAAGCTCAAGCCGTACCAGAGAGTCATTGTGTCATGTCAGGTCAATGGAGAGGACCTCCACAATGAACAATGGATGAAGTCATGAAGGTGATTGTGCCAGGGAAACCAACTGGAAGCGCGAGTCTTGACATCATGGCCGGCGGTGGTCTGGCGGGTTCTCGGCCTTGGAAGGGAAACAGCTTAGTCAGGGCGCGAGGTTGATAGTTCAGCCGCTACACCAGACCGAGCCAAGTTTGATTAGTTTGATTAGTCCTGATTTCGTTAGTTTAGTTTCAAGGTGAACTCTTCCTGTTTCCCCGTCCCTCGGGTGACTAACGGAAATAATTTTGCCGTCTCCTCGGTTGCTCAGAAGAAAGAAGGGGAGAACAGTAGATCCGTCGGTGAGAGACGGGGAAGAGTGGGAGACTGGGAGAGAGGGGGGGGGAACAACATTAGACTAGAAGGTCGCCAGATGAATCTGAAACCAACGCGTGTCCAGCTGATCACGCCTTAATAGATTGACGGTTTATTGCTTACGAAGGAATGGATTAATTACTCCGGGCTCCAATCCCCCATACTAAAGGAGGTGATCATGTGCGTTTCCCGACTCCACGGTCCACAGCCCTCAAATCCACTTAATCCGGCCTAGTGTTTCCCCTGCAACCCTAACTGCCCAAGCCCACACTAATCCCCAATTTGGTCAAGTGTTACTGTGTATAGCATGCACACTAGTCCTCAATAGTCCACGACCCCGCAAGTCATGACCAATCAGAGTAACAGGCCCTGTCCATCCCTTACCGTTCCTACTGGTAGGGTGTTCGTCTCCAGATTTCTGGAGCTGCACATGGCTTGGTCGCGTTTGCAATAACCGTATTGCATCCATCCGACAGGAAACTATGATATGAAGAGAGATCTTGGGGTTGGTTGGAGTTGGTTCGGGGAGAAAGAAGTGTGGTGGTAGAGAGTTGTAGAAAGACGAGGACTGAACTCTGTTTGCGACAAAGGGAGTTACTGGCCGCGAATGGCAAGAAAACGGAGGGCATTTCCCAGAAATCGTGAGGGCAGCCAGACTGGGCGGACGACCCCCGGCGTCGAACATTCCACGGATTGCCGTCAGACCCGGACCCACTGGAAAGGTCAGCTGCCCGACCAGTTTTGCCAGTGGAGTCGAGTCGAGGCCCTTTTTCTTTTTTAAATTTCTGTCCTGCTTGCTGCTCTTTCTCCCTGGTAACGTCTGGGGAGGGGCTTACTGTACACTCTGGCTGACTGACTGACTGACTGACTGACTGGACTGGCGGGACCGGAGTCTTTCCTCTCATTCCCTTTCGGTCACATACCAGAATCTTCTTTTACCTATCATACGCAGTTTCCCCCCTCCCTCCCCGGAAAGGTTAAAATATGATTGATGTAAAGTGGAAACAAAGTTAAGCGATACATAATAAAAATGAAAAGTCATCCCATCATAGAATCATCACGAGATGGTAGAACTACGAAAGAGAGAAAGAAAAAAGAGAGGGACAGCGTGGGCGGCCACGGTGGACTGACTAACTGACCGATACAGGCAGTACACCATACAGTATACACTATACAGTAGTAAACTAAATCGTGGTACGAGTCTAGACCCGGGGATCAACCGCTTGCAGAATCTGCCAGATCAGATGGTCACCAGGACGGCTTTCTCTTTTGGGTGTTCCGTCGGTCACGATCCAGCCAAACCCAACCTTTCCAACTCTTCACTCTCTTTCCCCCTTAAGCCTTTTCTTCTCCCCTCCACTCGTTTCTTCTTATTCTCCTCTTCTCCTCTTTCTCTTCCCCTCCAGATTCTTATTTCCCCAAACCTTCACCCCCTCCCTCCACCACTGGGCAGTCGCTCCCAACTTCTTCTCCAGCTGACTGCCTATTACTATTCCTGCGCCGTATAACTATCACTACTCCCATCCATCCAGTCATCCTATAAGCAATTGCTTCCAATTCAATTGACTTGACTCATCACCACACTACACCCATTCATACCACATCAGTAGCAATTAAGACTACTAGACTGTCATCACAATGGCCGTCACCGCCATCGATATCATGCCCAAAAAGCCCTCCTCATCTCCTCTCTCCTCCAACAACCCCTCCATGAATAAGCGCTTGCCCCCTCTGGCCGACAGGACCTCCCTCTCCTACAAACTCACCACCCTGTCCCGTCAGAAACTCGCCCGGGAGGCCACCGCTCCCGACCCGGACATTCGTCGCTGCCTTGGTCACTTCCGTCTGCACTGCATGTCCATGGAATGGACCCAGAAGGATATGTCGACGCGCATCAACTCGTTCGACCTGGAGGACGACGAATCCGAGAGTGAGGAGGAGGACCGCGACGATGAAGACAAGAAGGGTCCCGAGGACCGCAAGGATGAGGACCAGGACCGCCAGTCATCTCCCAAGAACAACGAGTCGGCTGAGAAGACCTCGGAGCCTGAGAAGACCACCGTCCAGGTTACCTTCCATGTGTCTGCTCCTGCATCAGCCCCTCAAACATCTACCGACAAAGAAGAGAAGGAGGAAAGCCTCCTCGAGAAGGGTCGCAATTGTCTCGAGAAGACCGTCCAGAGGAAAAACTTCTGGCCTTCTCCTGGCCAGTGCCTGCCTGTGCGCATTGCCGGCTAGACGTCGCTATGATGCGACACATTTTATTCTACCTATCGACATTCTCATCTCCTCGCCACATCCCATCTCATTCTTACAACTCATTTCTTCACCACCTACCACCAACACCAACACCACACCGAAACACATAATTCTAATAATCCTCCCTCACGATGTCAACGAAATTACGAATCTCCTACCGTCTTAATCTCATTCGCTCATACATACTTGGCGGAGTCAACAAGCGACTCACTGATTGGTTTTACTTTGCTAGCTTGGAGTTGGTGCGAAGGTTAATCAGTATTACTATCATCATCATAACATCATCATCGGAGTTCAACCATGTTAGAAGGAATAAGGAAAGGGAAAGCAAAAAGGAAAGGAACCTTGGAACGGATAACCAAACATGTATTTAGTTAAAAGCACAACAATTAAATCAAACTATCAAACATCATACCATACCATTCTCAATATTCTTCATACTTACAGTATACATCTTTACCTACCTAGCAGGTAATAAAGAAAAATACATATCCATGTACATACCAATGCAACCAACTAATTACAATCTTCACTCTGCAGACCAAACCGATTCAAAATAAATGAATCCGAAGCAACCAACCTAGCAACCAACCCAGCCAATACCGTAAGTAAATACATAGTAGATAGCAGAGTATACTAACCCTGCAGGGGTGTGTATCCCTGCACCTGCATTTGCATCAGCAGTAGTAGCAGCAGCATTAATACCCTACCTTACTTCCCTGTCTGTCTACCTTACCGTCTCACCTAATTAATCTATCTATCTATAAAACAAGTAATTAACCAGTCACGATCCCAGAAACTATCACACCCATGCGATTACTATTAGGCATTCATCATACACATACTACTACTATACAGTAATCCTGATACCCAACCATAACATACACACATGAAGAGGAAGAGAAGGAAAGAGATGTGGCAACCCGCCACGCGGCCCAGCAAACATACACAGTACATACACCACACATACATACATACCTAGCCATGGCGTGATCTGCTATGCACAACCACGACTCAACTCACTCACGATACCATCACCCATGACTAAAATAGGAAGGTAACGCGATAAACCCCAATCTGGATCTATCCCCATCATCATCATCATCATGGAGGCGAAAAAAAAAAGTAATGCCATCATAATCATACAACCAACAGTCTATTTTTTTTACTTTCTTTTCGATGACGATTAATGAGTCATAGGTCAAACAACTAGTTGAGTTGTGTGTGTGTTGGGGTAGGGGTTGGGTTGTTGCCACCAAACGCGAGCGGATAAATGAATGAATGGGTCGGTCTGGTTTGTAATGAACTTTACTTAGGGTAGGGATTGGCGTGCGGCGACATCATTAGCCTCAACCATCAACATCATCATCAGCGGTTTTGATCGTGGAAAAGTACTGATTACTCTTTATGGGGTAATAGATCAATGGGTTCCATGTACTTTTAATCCCTGGAGAGGTATTGCATAATGGATGATTCAATTGCGGATTACTTGGTATACTATGATGCTAATTTAGTTTGTTTGCATGCATATGTTCTAATTATTATAATTCAATTCCAACACAGGGTATTTATGTTCTAAGTACTACACAGTAATCAAATATGCAAGCGCCCGCTAACCCATACTTCACAATCAAGAAGTTAAAAATGTAAAACGCCACTATGCAAAGTCATCATCATCATCCCACCCCAGTTGTGCGTAGATCGACTTCTCCGGCGTCACAGGCACAGTCGGAGCAGCAGTCGGCACGGCTAATCGGGCGGCACTTGCACCCTTCACAGGCGTAGCAAAGACATTCGCTTTAGCCGGGGTGGTAGTAATCGTGGTCGTGGCCTTCACAGGTGTCCCTGCCACTGCCGCCGGCTCAGTGGCTGCAGGAGCAGAAGCAATCGAGAAAGCAGGGGCCATGGCCGGTTTCGGAGGCGTTTCCATAATCATGGACGGCTTGCTTGAGCCGATTGACTTGACTCGGGGCATATAGGCGTCCACGTGTCGGGCTGCGATCGGCGTGGTTGGACCCTTTTCAGTGGCCCGAAAGGCAGGAGGAACAGGGGCAGGGACAGAAGTTGGGGCCGGGGCTGGCTTGCTGGGGACGCGGAAAAGGGGTCCTGAGATTTTTCTCTTCGGCGATGCGCTGATATCAGCTGATGATAGAGGCTGGGTTGGTCGACGCGTGGGCGTTTCCTGGATCGCCCCGTCGTCGGCAGATCGGAAGAGCCCTGAATTTGAGGGTCGGATATTAGAGCCGGGAACAATTTGCGGCTCGCTTGTGAATGGGGAGGATGAAGATCCCTGGGGTATGAGGGCTGGTTGGGAGAGACTCTTTGGAAGAGGAGGCATGTCTGCCATGACATCTTTCTTGCGACTACCTTTGGGCGTGGCAGCCACCTGCACGCCTTGGCCGTAAGGGTTGCGCACTGGATTCTTGGGCTTGCGTGAGCTGCCGCCGCCGGTGGACAGTCGTTTGCTGGCATCTTCGGCGATATCCTTAGCCACGAGCTCACGGTTTGGTTTGCGTAGAGCATGAATGGCTGCGTCGAGCTCTTTCTTCTGGTCCACGAGCATTTGCATCTTCTTGAGTTTAGTCTCATGCTGGCGCGCAACGGCGTTGAGATCCACTTCGCGATTCTCCACGCGCTTGGCTTTCTGGATCCCGCCACGCACGTTGGCACTGACAGTGGGGAGTAAAGGATCCAGAGACTCTCGTCGGCTTTCAGTCGGAGCCGGGGTTGTATTAGACCGACTGAGTGATGGAGGTTGTCGGGTTTGGGACGGTGCCTGGTCTGTCAACACTCGCTGGAATGCGCGGCGACGGGACTTCTGAGCGTGCTGTCGCTCAACAGGCGTTCCTGGTTCTCGGGGCGTCTTCTTCGTCTGAGACTGCTTCGTGAACGGAGAGATTGCAGTTGAGACGCCAAGTTTGCGAGTAATCAGCTTGCACTTGTCCGGCAGACGAGATGCGTAGAACGGGACAATGACCTCCGTGCAGAAATCGCGGACAGCATCACTTTCAACCTTCTTCCCAGATAGATGGTTGGTCTTGGCCGAGTCCGGGACCACTGTCTCCTCGAAGCTAACGGCATGCCAGATGCACAGTCGGTCGAGGTGGAGCTCAAGCATGACATTCAGGTCCTGGGGCTTTTTGCCTTTGGCGGTTTTCGTAGGCTTGTCTGCGCCCTCGCCATTACCCTCACGCTTCTTCTCATCCGCAATGATCGCCTCCAAAGCCATTGTCTCAAGAATCAAGAGAATCTGCAGTTGCGTTTCGCGCAACCGCAAGTCCGCAATATGCTTCTTCGATTCTGCATCCCTGGACATCTCGGACGGAAGCCCTTGATCATTAAGTGCACGATCGCGCCACCACTTGCGAATCAAGTCACTCTCCTCCGGATACAGCCCATTCTTGCCAAGTTTCTTCTTGGTGCTCCTGCGCTTTCGCTTCGGCGGTGCAGCCTCATCGTCGGAAACACTCAGCAGCAGATCTTGAACCGTAGTCGGCAGAGTCTCACGATACTTGTGATCCATTCTCTTTGCCGTAAGAATAGCCTCTCTGTAGAACTCGACCAATTGGGCTGGTTTTCCAGACTCATTGTCCGAGGACTGGAATGCCGCGCGACAACGCGCCAGAGGGCCTTTGGCAAAGTAAGCCACGGAAGTCTGTCATCAACTATTAGTATTGCTTCACCGTCTCAGAGCACAGGCGCAGCCACTCACCTTTGAGACATACAACGCCTGTAGATACTGTTCCCGCAGCCCATCCAGCAGCTCCTGCGGTGACTGCGTTACCTCCACATCCTGCTCTTCAGCAGCAGTAGCAGCAGCAGCAGCAGCAGCAGCAGCATCACCACTCTGCTCCCCAACACCCAGCAACACCGGCCCCTCCGAGCCCTCATCACTGCGCAACATCTCATCCTGTGTCTCCCTGGCATCACTCTCAAACACATGTGCAAAAACAACCTCCACATCCGCAGCACCCCGTCCTCTCTTCCCAAGCACAACCGGCTCCGGATCCTCAATCTTCGCAACCTCCCACCACTCCCTGACCTCTTGCCTGCCTCTTCGCCGATCCGTACCAGACGAGAACGAGAATGGAAAAGCTGAACCAGCACTGGCCTTCGCCGCAACAACCACCTCCCCTTCGCCTACACCCCGTAGTCTCATCAACGCATATACCCCCTTCTTGACGCGCTCAACCACCCATACCCCTGCCTCCCCGACAACCCGGACCGCAAGGACAGTATCCTTGGCATTTTCGTTCTCAAGGACAGGAATATCTCCGACGAATATATTACACCACCCCGGAAGATTTTGACTTTGGCTCTTGGGTTCGCGCGGCTCGAAATCTATCCACGAATAGGGAATAGCATTGCGGGAGAGGGTAGTGATGGGTGTGAGGTGGTGGTAGGGGTCTTGGTCTTCGGCGAGGGATGCGGAATGGGACTATCATTAGTGCCGAGTTAGCAACTTCATCGACGTAAACCGTAGAAGGGGAGGTGGTATACATACACGAATACTTATCGTCTGCGGCGACCCAGAAACCGCAAACACGTCATTATGGACATTGACAGTCTCGGAATGCGAGACCTTGCGCTTCTTGAACGGATTGTTTTCGATAGATGCAGTTGATAGCGAGGAACTTGTGGTATGGCTCGGGACGAGATTGAGAGGGATTGGAGCGAGGATGTTGCTGGTGGGAGGAGATGTTGCTGCGGTGGTGGTGGTAGTTGCCATGGATGGTGGATGTGTGTAGCTGAACGCGTATATTGGCCAGTCTGGGTATGTATTATGAGTGCAGCATTTCGTAAATCGAGTCGGTATGGAGAATATGCTGCGTGATGATCTTGTATGTGCAATGGGCCTTGTTAATGGGGTAACCTAGAACAGAAGTAGTAGTTGTGGTGGTAAGTCGAGGCCTTCTCTCCCTGGGGCGGTGGGTGACGCGAGTCACGTCGGCGGAGAACTGGGCGGCACGCGTCGCGGCGGAGGGGTTGCCGAGTATAGCAGATTTTGTTAAGTGCCCGCCCACGGGGATTCGCAGACCATCGGATTCTGAGACTTGAGATTTTGGAGAGTTTGGATTGTATAGACAAGTTTAACGGAATATTATCTATGGTCAGAGTCACGTATACGGAGTATTCCCGATCTTGCGACCGCGATAAGACTCGTATGCCCCTAACCCTAAGTCGGACATGACCACGGAACAATCTCTACTAATTTGACTTCAGATCGTTTCAAATCGCTCCACTTGTCCATCTACAATCTACAAGGTAGTTACAGGCACAATACTACTCCATGCATATGCATTCATTAATCTATGTGCTAATGTTTAGATTAGCAAATGGCGAGATATCACTCTCAAGCCATCTATATCACTCCTGTCGGAGCATCATTCGAACCCCAGTGCGTCAGGGACACGCACCATCACGCCGGATGGCACGCATCCCCCGCAGATAAGACTCGAAGTTCCTATCGGTCCTAAGCCCGGAGGAGGCAGTGTTGAAGACTTTCGCTCCCGAAAACGCCGAAACAACCCTCCCAAGGTATATGAAAAAGTGGTATCATGTTGAATTTATCCTCGCCGAACCCGTCTCTTGCCGAGAGACCATGCAAAAAGTTGAACAAACATCCAAACATAAAAGTTGCTTTTTTGACATGTCTATGCTCGTGCTTTGAGTTGTTGAAAACAAAGCAAAATCATCACATTCGTAAAGGAAACAGACTCAGAAGAGAAGCAGGTCCACAGTCATTGCGAGCGACTCGCTTAGAACTTGAGGGCCTTGGGCTTCTCCCAGGAGAATTCCTGGTTGGTGAAGTGACCGTTCTTGGCGGTCTTGAAGTAGATGGGCTTAGCCAGATCCAGCTCCTTGACGATGACACCGGGACGGAGGTCAAAGTTGTCACGGATGATCTGGACGAGCTCATCGGAGGTCTTAGAGGAGGTGCCGTAGGTCTCGACGAAGATGGACAGGGGCTCAGCAACACCAATGGCGTAGGAGAGCTGGACGAGGGCACGGCGGGCAAGGCCAGCGTTGATGAGGGACTTGGCGATCCAACGAGCAACGTAGGCAGCCGAGCGGTCGACCTTGGAGTAGTCCTTACCGGAGAAGGCACCACCACCGTGAGCACCCCAACCACCGTAGGTGTCGACGATGATCTTACGGCCGGTGAGACCGGCATCACCCTGGGGACCACCGATGACGAAGCGGCCGGAGGGCTGGAGGTGGTAGACGGTGCGGTCGTCCAGGAGGTTGGCAGGGATGACCGACTTGATGATCTGCTCCTTCAGGACCTTGCGGAGCTCCTCAGTGGAGACCTCGTCGCTGTGCTGGGCGGAGATGACAATGGTGTCCACACGGAGGGGCTTGACAGCACCGTTGTCGTGGGCGTACTCGATGGTGACCTGGGTCTTGGTGTCGGGGCGGAGCCAAGGGATGGTGCCGTTCTTGCGGGCATCAGTCATGGCCTTGTTGAGCTTGTGAGAGAGGACGACGGTGAGGGGGAGGAGCTCAGGGGTCTCATCGGTGGCATAACCGAACATGATACCCTGGTCACCAGCACCGAGCTTCTCGAGGGCCTCCTCGTAGTGCAGACCCTGGGCGATATCGGGCGACTGCTGCTCAATGGCAACCAAGACGTTGCAAGTCTTGTAGTCGAAACCCTTCTCGGAGGCATCGTAGCCGATGTCCTGGATGGCACCACGGATGACCTTCTGGTAGTCAAGCTTGGCCTGGGTGGTGATTTCACCGAAGACCATCACCATACCTGTAACGTGGGTCAGCGCACAGTCCCGATAAGATTAGATGGGTGGGGCGGGAAGGAGAAAAAAAAAACTTACCAGTCTTGGTAGCGGTCTCACAAGCGACCTAACGGCAACATGTTAATTCAAGACATTCACATGCAAGGTGGACAAGCCGAATTGGAAAAGCGCCGGCCAATCAAGGGGCCAAGGGGTGCGCAAGAAAAATCCGACTCAGATAGAACCGATGAGGGGTCCGTACCTTAGAGAGAGGGTCCTCAGCAAGGCAGGCATCGAGGATGGCATCGGAGACCTGGTCACTGTGAAAAAACTGTCAGCAAGACATGAACCGAGTGCGCCAGGTAGAATTGAGGTTCGACATACGCAATCTTATCGGGGTGACCCTCTCCGACGGACTCGGAGGTGAAGAGGAAAGTAGATCCGTTGGCGACGCTACCCATTGTGAAGAGTGGGGGTGGGGATATGTATAGATAGGGGGAAAGTGAAGAAAGGAGAGAGGAGACGAGGAGAGAAGAAGAGGAGAAAGATTAGGGAGGGGGGGGAATAGAGTAGATATTAAAGAAGCGAGAAAGGTAAGAAAATGGGAGGGAAGAGGGAAAAGGGAGGAGGGGAAAGAAGAGAAAAGAAGGAGGCAGAGAGGGGAATCTCGTATTAATGTGTCTCCGATGGCGCCATCTCTTCCGGCGGTCGGACTAGGCAGAAAAAAGTAAAAAAGAATTGAAAAAAAAAAAGACCCAAAGGAAAAACATGCATCGGCGGCGGATTTTGATTTGCCAACCGAAGAGATCCCCCCTCTATTGTGCCATCAGCCAATCGGCGTCTCTCTCAACGGACGACGAGCCTTCGGAGTTTCTTCAATTTCATTTTAACCTGCAAACTCGGGGTTGAATTACTCTGCGAACTACCGAAAGCTCCCCTCCTCTCCCACCTTTACTCCATCTCCAACCTGATTCAGATCATCCTTCGGATTCCGGCTCGCTTACGGGAGAATTGCGTGAATTTCCTTGGGTTTTCCTGCAACTCCGAACCTAGTAGCAACTAGCTCCCCTCCTTGTCAGCATTCGACCCCGCGCCATACCTACCTTTTCCACCACTATTAGCTTCAACATCAGCATCAGCACCCACCAACTCAAAGTGCCGCCGTCAGCATGTCCAAATACGGCGTCCTAGTAATGGGCCCCGCTGGCGCGGGCAAAACCACCTTCTGCAGCTCTATCATCCAGCACCTCCAAAACACGCGTCGCAGTTGTTTCTACGTGAACCTCGATCCCGCGGCAGAGACCTTCAACTACGAGCCGGACCTCGACATCCGCGAACTCATCACTCTCGAAGATGTGATGGAAGAGCTGGGACTAGGTCCCAATGGCGGGCTCATCTACTGCTTCGAGTTCCTCCTCCAGAACCTTGAGTTCCTCTCCGAGGCCCTCGACCCTCTCAGCGAAGAATACCTCATCATCTTCGACATGCCGGGTCAAATCGAGCTCTACACACACATCCCGCTGCTCCCTTCCCTGGTACAGTTCCTATCCCGCCAGGGCCCGCTGAATATCAGTCTCTGCGCGGCATATCTCCTCGAGAGCACGTTCGTCGTGGACAAAGCCAAGTTCTTCGCCGGCACGCTGAGCGCTATGTCGGCCATGTTGATGCTGGAAATGCCGCACGTGAATATTCTGAGCAAGATGGACCAAGTCAAGGACATGGTTTCGCGCAAGGAATTGAAGCAGTTCACTAACGTGGATGTGAATAACTTGCTGGGCACGGCGGGTGACGATGAGGAGTCATCAGTGGTTACTGGAGACCCATCGTCCAAGGACGCAATGCTGAGCGGAGGATCGTTCCAGCAATTGAACCGCGCGGTCGGGCAGCTCATCGACGACTTCAGCATGGTCTCGTTCCTCAAGCTCGACGTGCAGGATGAAGATAGTGTTGCCGCGGTGCTGAGTCACATCGACGATGCCATTCAGTACCATGAGGCTCAGGAGCCCCGCGAGCCTTCCGATGCCCAAGAGGTCGATTACGAAGACTGAGCTGAGTGAGATGCCGTAAGCCGTTGTTGGCGCTGCCGCTGCCGCTGCCGCCGGCGCGCCGTGATTACGCCATCACGTCAGGATTCGGGGGCGCATGCGCTAGCGCATCCTAACTTCTCACTCCGTCGAGTTATATAGAGCTCCTGTTGTTGTTACCTAGGTAGCTTGTGCGTGCCTGGATGCTGTGGAACCCGCTACCTTGCTGAGTCACCGACAGCAACAACAATACCCAACCCACCCAACAAAACACTCGTCGCTGTTCTGCCATAAGCATCTACTACCCACTTGATATGGGGGCCAAATTGAAGGCAGATAGCATGCAGTGCTCGTATCCGGATACGACTTAAAGACCGACGGGAATTATCTAATTGTCCGACCGACCGATCCACCTGAAACAGGAATGTGAGCTGAAGGAACGAGATGGATCATGTTATGGCATTGTGCCAACCACATACTACTACTACCCCTTACAACTATTATCTATAATTAAGATGTCTCTTAAAACCGAACCAATGATAATGTCATATCATATGCAACCTGCACCTGCATCTCTTTCGTGTCACTTGGTAGATAGCTCCGTAAACAGCTATTCAACTGCAGAAAGTAGTAATTGATAGATAGATAAGTAGTATGTATATGAGTTGTTTCTTCTTGTCTTATCTTATCACCCAAAAGAAAAAAACAACAAATTCCTCAATCCTTGCAGTATACATGGCTTAGCATACCATAGCACCACATATCTATTATACTCTCTACACCGCTCAATTCAAGGCAACTGAACTCAATTCACATTCACATTCAACCGAACCATGCAACATGCAATCGTTTATTCGTAGTACGTAGTAGCCCCAGCTCAGTCCAGGCCGGCCGGTCTCGGACCGCGGCTCGAACTGCGGTGTTCATTCCAATCCCACTCTTTATCATCTACCATAAACCATCAACCCAATCCATGATTATTACCAAGTTCCCAACAACTCCAACTCAAACCCAACTGCATTCTTTTAATAACACTCTCCCCTCACAACCCAAAACTAATACCTCCTCCCCCCACCCATCCCCGTCGCATACCCCCCAACACCACCCCCAGATCCCGTAACAGCCCTCCCGCCCTCAACCCCATCCCTAAACCCATCCACGAACCCCCCCGCAACACCAACAAGCCATCCCAAATCCCTTCCGGTCTTCTCGATCCCCACTGAATACACATACCACAAGGCGCCCAGCACGAGCGCCCACCACAGCAACCTCAGGGCAAGATTCACCCAGAACATGACGAGACGGCGAGCATAGTCGAGGATCTTGAGGGAGATGATGAGGACGAGGGCGAGGATGAAGATGGAGACGAGGTCGGGCATGGGCATGGAGGAGGTGAGGAGCGAGGCGAGCGGGTGGATGAGGTAGGGGTCGAGGTAGGCGGAGCGGCAGTGGGAGACGTAGGGGGTTAGGTAGGTAGTGTGGAGGGAGGCGAGGTGGGAGGCGATGGGGGTGGAGGTGAGGGTTTGGAAGGTTGGATGTTGTTGGATTAGGGAGAGGAGGGAGTCTGTTAGGTTGGTGAGTGGGTGGTTAGTATTGTTGATGTTGGTTTGGGAGATTGGGAGAGTGGAGGTGGTGTTGATGGGGTAGGAGGTATTGGTTGCGATTGAGGTATTACCTGGGAGAAAGTCCATTGTGATTTTGATTAATGGAGCTCACTGTCACCCAGATGTAGTAATCTGGTAGGAAGAGAGTATGGAGGTAGGCGAGGTGGCCACTCTCTTTTTATGCCTTGACGATTGGACGATGAAGGTTTGTCGTGGGGTAATCTGGGATGGATAAGGTTGCAGAAAAAAACCTTGTGCTATATACGGAGAGTTCTTATAAAGTGGAAAGTATCATGGTCGGAAGGAAGAAGCCAAACAAAGGAGATGCAAAGAGAAGATGATGGATGAAGGAGAGATCGGGACTTTCCTTCGGCCAGATGCGCCAGAGACAATACGGCCATGCGCGGACCAATTAGCGGCCGAGCGCAAAGCCAAACCAGGCAAACACCGCAGCCAGTCCGGGGGTGGATCCCGTGATATCACGGAACTCGCAGGCATGCGATAAGTCAACTTTCTCGTTCTTCCTTGCACATTCTTACTTTACACTGCTAGAATTTTTCATCTCAATATACTCAGCTGACAACTGTACATCTATGCAATTATACATGATCACGTCGTGATCGTGAGATATATACATGCCCATCTGGCCATGGACCCCAAGTGACCATATACAAGCATCGGAGTATGCGCTGCACCCGACCAAAACAAATAGGTGCTTCCAAAAACATGTCACACGCTAGAGTGTCGACGCCAGAACACCTCCCATGTGATTATTTTATACAGCGAAGAAACGAGAAAAATCTAATATGCCGTCGTTCAAGCCATCAGAGTCCTGAACGTCTCGCGTTGGGCCATGATTTCGGCCTGGAGTTTGCGGGTCTGGCGGAGTGCATCGTCCCTGTTGCGGTTTGTTAGCAATGACCTCAAGGTAACACGTCTCTCACGACTTACCGATCAGACTGAAGTTCCGCGACTTCAATTTGCGCCCGGTTCATCCGGCTCACAACTTCTTCCATCTCCGAATCAGCGTCGCGAAGGAGCTTCTCCAGCTCCTTCACCCGCCGTTCCAGTGTTTCCGATTGGATAGCCTGATCCAAAGCAATACCCCTACCACTGGTTGTCAAGTCCAGACGAGGAGACCGTGAGCCAAAAGGCGTGGTCGGAGGCATGGGCGACAAGGCCGCAGGGCTGCGAGCGCCGTTCTTCATGCGCTTTAGTTGCGCATTGTGGTTCTCCTCAAGAGCGCGCACTTCTTCTTCGTGGCGCGCCATTTCGTCCTCGGAGTACTGCTGCGCCATCAGCAGGATGTCCTCCATCTCCTTGAGACGGGCCTGCATCTCATTGATCCGAGCGGCTGACAGCTGCTGCTCCTTTTCACCCTTGCCAATGGCCTCGGCCAGACGGCTCCGCAGGGCATTGTTGCTGGCCAGCTGCTGTTGCACATGTTGCGCAAGCACGTCGGTCCGGTTGACCGACTCCACGAGTGAGTTTTGCTCGGCGAGGGGCGACTGGGCCGCGCTGGCTTCGGCGATTTCCCGATCCGCCTGAAGTTGCCTGTAAGCGGACTCCAGGGACGAAGAGGTTGCGAGGACCTCGGCGAATCCATCCCGATCACATTCGAGGTCTTCAGGAACGGTGATGTCGTGCTCCTGGAGTATTACGCGCAGGGAGGTGGTCTCCTGTTCAGCCCGGTCCAGGTCCATCTTCAGACCTGCCAATCCTTTTTCGCACTGCCACTTCTGTTCCAGAGCTTCCTCGGCACGCTGCCGAAGGTCGTTTACTTCTTCGCGCAAGTTGCGTACTTCGCGCTCATAGCCCAGCTTGCGCGGAGAACCCACTTGCTGTGCGCGCGCAAGCTCCATCTCCATGAGCTGAAGCCGCTTCTCGTACTCACGGGCATCGTGAGCCTGGCGATCGAGCAGACGCCGAAGAGACTGGTGAAGCGCATCGCGCTGCGCCTCAACATCTTCGATTCTATCCGCCAGGTTCTCGCGGGGAGACTCATTGCGCTCCTTGGCGGATACGGAATTCGAGCGCGACAAAGAACTGGAGCGGGAGAGACCGGGCGACGGCTTAGTGCGCACGCGCGCCAACGAATTCGACCGCGACAGTCCCAATCCGACGTTTCTGGCAGTGGGCATGCCATCTTCTTCGGCAATTGAAGCGAATCGACTGCCTTGCAGCTGGGCGAGAGAGGCGTTTTCGATCTTCAGCGCTTCGATTTCCTCCATCAACCGCTGGACTTCCGACGGATCGGATGGAGGCGAGGCAGATTGGCTGCCTTGTTGCAATTGAGGGATAACAGTGTCACGCATATGATCCCGTTCGTTTCGCAACTGTTCGAGTTCTACTCGCATAGCGGTCAACAAGTCTTCAAAATTATCCTTGATTTGGCGCTCTTCGGCCAGCTTCCTACGGGTATCATCTAATGCGGCTTCGAGCTCCCTTGTCCGGGAGGACAGGTCCGAGAGATCTACTCTCTCCCGTCGCAACTAATATGTGTTAGTCTTGGAGTTCAAGTTCTCTGTGCTGAATGGAAGTCATACCTGCTGGACTTGGGACTCTAGTATCTGGACGTGTGCTTCCGAGGCTGCCCGGCGACTGCGCTCTTCTTGCAACTTTTGGCCCAGATCCACCTTGATCTGAGCCCGCTCCTGCTCTGCAGTGCGTTTGTACTTTTCAATGTCTTCGACCCGGCCACCCGACTCGAACGCGTAGCGGATGGAGCTGCTGCCTGAATCGGAGAAATAATCGCTGGTACGGCGATTGGGGGTATCTAAGGGCATATCTGACTGCAATCTCTCCACCAGATCCTCCAACTCCATCTCCCGCCGGATGGACCCGGCCAGCTCTGCGCTGATCTCCCGCAGTTCATTCTCAAGCTCGGTCACCAGCGTCGTCGCCCTGGAGTCCAGGATACTTCCACTGCTCAGAGATGGATTTCGCTGCGGGAGAGGCACCTGCGGCTTGGAGGGATCGAAGGGCACCGTGGTGGACGGTGTTATGGAGAAGGACGCACTGTGGAGGGAGGCAGGCATCGGGGAAGGCACCGGGGAACGACCGGTCTCGGAGATCTCGGTACTGGAGGATTCCGCGCCGGGTGAAGATGTTGTAGCGCGCCACCCAAAAAAGGAACTGATCTTGTTCGCCGGTGTTTTCGGCTGTTTGGAGTCACCGGACGAGGACCGGCTGGGGGAATCGATATGTAGCGGTGGCGGACGGCGTGAGGGGAGGTGCAAGGCCATGGTCGTGGGGCGCTTGGGGAGGAATGCCGGCGATTTGAGGATGGGAACGAATGGCTCGCTCACAAGACGGCTGTGTAGGGACGTCCCATTCGAGAATTGAGAGGAGTATCTGGGGTTGTGGGTATTGGCGTTGCTGCTCTCCTCGTCGTCGTCCACGTAGGCTGCGGATGTATCTATACGTAGATGGGACGCGGACGGACCACCACGGGGAGATCTGGAGAAGAGTAGAAAAAGTCCGAGATTAGTCTTGCCACGTCTGAAGGGAAAAGTGGACATGGAAAGGCCTTCTCCCGGCTGCAGAAGTAGCGTGAGATTGCAAGGACCGCAAGCACCAGAGTGAGGGGGAGCAGGGGGGAGAAGGTGAGGGGAAGAGAGCACGGGCAGGGGCAACGGCTGTCATACCTGTCCAGGTTCCTTGGAACCGAATGAAGGGAGTCGTCGTCCTCCTCCTGGCCGTCAACTTCATACACGGAACCGGAGAAGGAATAGGTTGAAGCAGGGGAGTAGGCCAAGTTATGATGGCCAGCAGCGAGAGGAGAGGAAGAGACAGGGAGTGACAGCGGATCTGCAGGCGAGTCGCCCGGGGGGGAGAAGGGTAGCAGGGGCGAGGAAGGAGGCCTGGATTGGCGCGACAGGATCACAGCATCCTGGGGAAGCGGTTTCCTGCGCACAAGGGTGGCCGAAGGAGGGGGAGAGGCCAGAGAGGTAGTAGAGGGCGGCAAATGGGAAGTAGGAGAGGTGACAGGACCAGCAGCAGCGGCGGCAGCGGAGGTGGAGGAGGAAGCAGAGGAGGGAGGACGAGGATGAGGAGGAGGAGGACTTGGCCAAGCGCCAGGGTCATCAGATACAGGAGATGGAGACAACTGATGATGAGTCTGGGACGAGGAATGGAGATGATTATGGTTTGGGCTTGAGGGTAAAGCGCCCGAGGCAGGCGGAGAAGTCCAGCCTGGGGCCATGAGGGAGGAGACACTCTAATTGGCAAGGTTGAGCGCCAAACCCGGGACAATTGACAAGAACAGGTAAAGACGGGAAGGGAAGGGGGGTGAAAGACACAAAGAGGAGGGAAGATCAGAAACAATCGTTGGTCAATGGGTTCAGGATCGACGCACCCTCATGGTGACGAGGGCAGGAGGCGTTTAGTTTTGGCACGGGGCAATAATCATTCAATGGGGAGGAGAGGCAGGTTTGACAAGACGTTCAGGGGAATAATAGTGGATGGAACGGACCCATTGGACGGGAGAGGGAAGTAAGTAGATAGTCAAGTAAGTAAAGTTCAGACAATCCCAATCTAGCTGGATCAATCAGTCCCATCACAAAAGCAGACATGCACACATGAATTACACGCAGTCTGTTTCTGAATGGGTTAGTTTCAGTTGGTTTAGAGGGAAGATCGGGGCGACAAGGGCGAAGGGGAGAAAAAAAATAAAAAAGAAAAAAGAAAAAAGGAGGGCGGACTGAAAGGGGCGGAGAGAGGAAGAGAGAGAGAGAGAGAAAGAGAGAAAGAAAGGCTTCGGAGAGAGAGGATCGTGAGATTGACCATAGCTTCAAGCCAATTGCTGATTGGTGCCGACAAAACTAATTCCCGAATTGGTGGGGATTTGCTCTACTAACTACTCAGTTACAGGAATAATCCATAATAATAATCCGCTGAATCTTTAGTTAGTTGGTAGATACAAAGTAGTTGGTTGTGGACACCCTAAGTTCTCACTATTCAGAGGGCATTGCTGGTTTAATTCTCACCAGGCTGAAGTCAACATTCCTACAGCTCGTTCCATAATTCTTTACACATTTTTCTCTTCATCTTCAAGCTATCTCTACTAGTATTCTCTGCCATCCCGAGACCAGCTCGCCTCCAGTCCAGACGGCCGATCGGAGTCCAGCCCCACTCGATATCACGGTAGTCGGAAGACCGCAGGTCTAGTCAGGGGTAGATTAGAAGAGAGCAGTTTACTGACTTTCCATAGTCCACCCAAACCATGGTTGCAGCATCAACCACAACCACAAACAAGGTCAAAGAAAAACCAAGATCCATTTTCAGACCCCCCCAAAGATATGCTGACATCTGTTTGTTTCACCAACAAGGAGGCTTGGATACTGAAAATAGCACAACAAAATTGCAAAACAGTTAATGTGGCCGGCCCTATAGTCAGCATATCGGCTGGCCCCAACCTCTTCATCTCCCGTCAGAGAACAAAAAATCTCTTACTCTACTACTTACTTCTACTACGTACTAACGAGCCTAGTGGCCGGTGCGTCCTGCACCCGAGCAGTTATGACCCGAACTAGTTTCCACTACCAAACCATCTACGTATTTACTGCACAGTACAGAAGTAGTCGTCACCCTCTGCTGTACAGTAGATTCAGGAGACTGTCAATGCAGAGTGCAGCTTGCAGACGCAGACATCGTCACAACACACACACACACTACACTCTTTCAGTGCACAGATCTCCACTTTTTGCGGATCTCCTGCATGTGATGACTGGCGATGTGATTGGGTTTGAGACCTGAACCGTGGTAGAAAAGTGAGACTCCCGTCTGCAACTGTAGTATAACTAGTGTATATAGCCTTAGGGGGGAGGGGGCCATGGCAATGGGGCTGTTAGTAACTTAGTAGTAGTCATAAGTTGTAAGCGCCCGGCTTAAACTCGCTTGGATTGATTGTACTATGTACTACGTATCCGTCCCGAACCAACATTTTATTTTCCCTCCCTCCTGCATCAGTTAGAAACTGACACACGACCAGTCCAGAATCCCAAGTACTAAATATAGTTACTATCTTTTTTTGCGACGTGAAACGACTGCCAACCGATAGATAACTACTGAGGCTTATTCTAGACCTTTGATCGTCGACGGTTGGCTGCAATAGTGTAGGGTTACTATACAGTATTGTTATTATCTGGCTACTATTTTTTCACACTTTCATTTTATTCTACTATGACATTTAACGTGATAGGAGATGGTCTGACCACGGTTAACCCTGGGGGGGAAGAGGGTTATTATTATGGATCATCCTGACTAGTAGTGCTAACGGGCAACTACTTAGCTAACTAGATTGATGAGTTCTGCCGTGTCTACTACTGTATATAAATTAAATGGTTCATTATTTTACTACTCAGTAGTAACTAGGGTAGCATGTAATAAGTACAGTACGTGTTTCCTTGTCTATCCCATCTCTTCTGGGTATTCTCCTCCGAAAGAAATATATACTAAGTACTAGACTACTAAGTACCTAAATATACTTGCTAATGAGACACTCATATATAAAATATTGTTATTCATCTCTATTATGTAGTTATACCACTCTGCCAAAATCTGTTCATTCTCCCAATTTTAAGAACAACACATAAAAAACAAAAAGTATAATAACTCCCCCAACCAGCAAGGGGCGAAACCTTCCTCCTAAACTCTAAGCCAACACAACAACTTTCAACTTCCATTGTGATTGACACCACACCCCATCATTATCATCAACTTTCATAATCATTACAATGGAATAATAAAAACTAACATAACTTTAAACTGCTTCTATATTTATCCCTTTCTCCCACCTCATAACTCAAGTGGCGCCATCCCATGCAAATTATGTCTTAGTCTGCACTACTATCTACTACCTGAAAAAAAGCCAAGGAAGGATAGATAGATAGTAGTAGCATAAGTAAATACAGGGCTGCAGGGGTAGCCACCCCCCGGCCCCCCGGGCCCCCTTACTACTCCCGTACCGCAAGTTGATGTAGACCCTTATTTTTGCGCTCTTTTCTTTTTTCTTTTTCTTTTTGTCTTTTCCTTCGTTCAGGGTGGTGTCAAACGTGCAGTAGTGCTGCAGTATTCCGGTTCTATTTTTGGGAGGTATGATGCAGTATATACACCATAGTAAGTAATGTTTGTTAAGTGGTCGGTGATTCAGGATGTCAGTAGCAGTACGTAGTACTTAGTTTCGGGTGGTTGGGTGGTTAGTAGTAGTAATTTGATTATGGGGCTCGGTTCGGTTTCATATTCGTGGTCAGCTACTTCTACTACTGGAAGTAGCTTCGTTTATGTGATACATTGGGTATGTAGGGTATATCCACTGGGGGTTGTCGTATACTTGTTAGTAAGTGAGTATGGTGGTTGGGAGTTTATTCAACTGGGTGTTTCTGCGTATTTCTAATAATTTGAATTCAAAGTATCGACGCCTTAACTCATCGCTAAACATAACATTATTCAACCAACGCCTTGTACACGTAAAAGCTCATTGCTCCTGGCTCGTTAAGGCTTTTCAGCTTTTCGCAGAATTGAAAAGATTGCATGCCACATAGTATTCAACCAGATCCGATGCTCGCATAACACACATAAACATATCTTCGTTCAGATTGCATCCCAAGTCTAGTACGGAATGAAATCGAATCTCATCCGATCTACACATCTTGTCAGTACTATCGTCATCATCATCGCCAAGAAAGGAACAGTACATACCGAGATATTGACTCCATCCCTCGTTTTCATCGATTTGGTTCGCCCAATACTGTTCTAGGAACTTCAATGACTGCAACACATTTGGTACGCGAATCGTATCGTGCAGCGAAGACAGTAGCCGCCGCACTTGCTCGCGATCTTCTCCACGCGCCTCACACCCAGCGATGAATAGCGGGGTAGTCAGCATTACCCACGGACTCAGCCCCGGAGACGGCCCGATCTGAGCCGTGCATTCGAGGATCCTCTTAACGGACTCCTGCACCACAGGTGCAGACGCTGGCGTCTTTCGTAGTCGACGGTGGATCTGAATGAGAGCACTGAGTTGGAAGGCCTCGTTACAGAGCATGAGCTGCTGGATACATTCCGCAGAAAGACCCTCCACGACGCCCGGGTAGAACGCGGGCTGCGAAGCCACTTCTTGTTCCATGAGATGACGGAGCGACGACTCCAGCGCTGCAGCTTCATTGTGTACGCTGACCTCGTTCCCTTGGACAGAAATCTCATCGCCTTCCTGCCCCCGACTCTGATGCTCCCGCCAAGCGACGGCCCCAATCCTTCGGAAGATCGTGGCCAAGTTCACCGTAAAACCCCAGTAATCATCCAAGTAATCCGGCGACGCCGACTGATTTGGCCCAATGGAGACCAGCTGATCTGTAGCTTCCCCGATGGGCGGCCCATTCCCCGTCAACGCAGTCAGCGACACAATTGACCGATACCATCTATCCAGATACCGCCTGAACCCCTCTGGCGACTTGGGCGACAGTGCCCCGCTCTGATCTGACGCCTCCATCAGAGCCCGGGCACCTTCGATATGTGCGCGCCAGGAATTGGGGTGGATTGCACCGGAGTGTATCTCTGCGAGGCAGAGCGTTCGGGCGGTTGCGAGCAGCGCATCCGATCCCCTGCTCGCAGGATTTTGTAGTTCTGTTCTGAAATGTTCTAAGCTGAGGGCCATGAAGCGTGCGATCTCGGGCGCGGACTTGACATTCTCGGATTGATTGTGGAGGGCTTGAAGGTGGATAGCGGAGAGGGCCATGGTTGCGTAGAGGAGGGACGGGGTCTGAAGGGCCATGGGGACGAGCATCTTGCAGATATCGCGCTGCATGCCGGAGTGGCAAGCTGTGATCTGAGAGGCATCGTTGAGGAAGTGATGGAGGAGGGATTTCTGGTCGGTAGAGAGGGAGGCGAAGGGATCAATATGGCGGACTAAGGTGGTATTCGTGGGTTGGGTAGACGGAGATGTTGCTATTGTGCCCGGAGAAAGAGCAGCCGCAGCTTTTGTGGTGTAGATGAATTCGCCAGGGGAGTACTCTGATTGCAAGTAGTCAAGTTAGACCAGTATATCCAGGGTATACCACAGGCTAGATGGTATTCACCCACCAAGTTTTTGCATGCCTCCCGGTCCCACGCAAGCCCCAAACCGTGAGCGCGAAAAGGCTCGGCCCCCCCACTGCAGCTGCATCGCATATCGACATTGCGTGCCAGCCGTCATGCAGCGACCACAACTGGGACGCTGCTCATCACATTTCTGCCGTCGGGCTTTACATCGTTTGCACCCATTGAATGATCGAGACATGGAGTTGGCGCGGGGATGAGGGGATCGCAGAAAATGTTGCTGATTGCTTTTTGCCCTCTGCGGAGTCTTCGGCTCTTCCCCGGTTCAGGGGCGTTCGTCCGCTGGTTACTTCTCCGCAGCTGATAAGAGTGACAAGGTGGGGGATAGGTGTCACAGGTCGATGAACGCTGTGAAGTTCTGTGCGGAGAAGATGGAGAGGAGATAATCTCAAGCCACAGGTGTGCCACGAGCCCGTGGAAAGTCTTACCGGTCAGTGCGAGAAACTAAAAGTTGAGACCGATGAGATAAGGCGAACCCAAGCGGGACCCGCGGCTTTCTGTATAGCGGCCGATCATCGATCCACCGCTGCTGCCAATCGTCGTGCTCAGAACAGCCGTTGGGCGCTCTGCGTAGATCGGATTCTGATGTCTCAGATCAGAGTGTGCATGACACAGTACCCTAATTCTTCCCCAGACATTGTCTCCAGATTTATCTATCTATTTTGACATTGATCGTCGCCACGAGGGGGCGGGCTATGCATGGCTTGCGTGCTTCCGAGCGGAAACCTTATCGGGGCCGAGTTTGCTGGCTATGTGCAGACGACAATGGCATTTCATAATGATTTACGCTGAGAATCCATACAATACAGCCGGAGCAGGTCTGTGCTCGGCCAGACAGAAGCAGATCAAACAAGCACGGGGTAATATGTCACATCACGTCACGCTCTCCATAGGCTCTAGTCATCGAACGTGTAGCGCAGCCACTCGCCAACCGCCCGCAAGCTCTCCCACCGCACCGACTCGTCTTTGTCCGTCATCAACTCCATGACACGAGTCTTCAGACCCAGCTTTTCCAGCTGTGCCCGCCTTTCGGGTAATTCCTTCACCAAGTGACCCACGTCGTTACAGGCAATTGCCAGCACCTGCTTGTCGTTATCCCAGCTCTTAGAAATGATTTCGGACAGCTTCTTCGGCAGTGCACCGTTGTTCTCGTCGAGGATGCGACGGGCGTTGTCCTTCCAGAAGGTAGGGTTGCGGTGGGGCGGGGACCACCGGAGGTGGCCGGACTGCAGCTCAGCTGCGTACTGATCGAACGTCGTCTGTGTCTTGGTGTACTCGTCCAGCATTTCGGACAGGAATGTGAGGTCCTCCAGGAGATCCGGGTCGGTCAGATGGCGGCCGGCGAGGTTCGTCAGGAGGGCAGGGAGGCGGACAAAGACTGCGACCGGGAGCAGGGTGGTGCGGTTACTAGACAGGAGGTTGTTGAGGGTCGCAAGGAGGAGTCGCGTGGTCTTCTCCTTCGGAGAAAGGCGTAGGAGGTGTGTGTACAGCTGGACAAACTCGTAGTCCCTATAACCATTGTCAGCCTCATTCCATCTTTAAACCCCTTGGGAGTCAGGTTACATACGCTTGCAGATCATCGCCAATCAACTGTCCTTCAAAACTGAGCTGCCAGAGGACAAGCAAGACCCGGTACAACAGCTGGAGACCAACACCACCGGCAAGACCAGGCTCGATCGCGCGCGAGCTGCCCGCCAAGGTGCTGGAGCTGTTATCTTTAGCACCCGTAGCTGCACGCAGGATCTCAATCAACGGCTCAACGGTCTGCTGCCTCTGCTTCCAGAAGATCTCGCGAGACCTCGAGGTTCGTAGCAATGCGGACAGCTCCTGAACCCCGATATCCTGCAGCCCGCTGTCTTGGTTCTGGGTCAGGGTAGAGAGATAGGTGTACAACTGCGGAAGCGCTTCGTCATCCCGCGCAGCTGGCTTAGATGACGTGCCCAGGCTGACGGAGACAAGGTTGGTCAAGAAGGTGGAGGTGAGCAGAGGGATCGGGTCTTCGGGGTTGGTGGAGTGACGCAAGAGGGGAAGGAATGGCTTGTAAGGGTCGGGATGCGCGACCAGGGCGGTCGACAGGGAGGGGACATCTAGAGAACCAGTATGATCAGTATTCGTTTCCATCGTCACTATCGCAATCCGACCAGGGAGAAGGTGCCCGTACCGTTGATCAAATCCGCGGCCAGCACGAGAATGTATTGCACAATATCGGTTCTCCTGGAAGCGGAGTCCAGCACGCTCTTCCCTTCAGAGCCACCAGAAAGTAGACCAACATAACCAGCCAGATCCCCTTCGACAGTCTGACGCCGCTGCTCCTTGCGAACCTTGTCCACCGCCTTGATCTTCTTCAGGTGGTCATCGGTGATGTTTCCCGCTCGGACAGCTCCCTCCCATGGGATGGGACGAGCTCGGATGTTGTTCTGTAGCGAACTGAGGTAGGTGGGTGGCTCCAGGGGTAGCGACGACATGGTGATTCCGGAGGAGGGGGGGAAATTCAGGAGCCAACCGGAACGGAGAAAACTGGATTGAGGGGAGAGAGGGACGGGGGGGTTGCGGAGGTGGTGAAAGAGGAGGAGGTTGGGGAACGGCCAGGGAGGAGCCGATGATGATACGAATCACGTTCGCCGTCACTCTGTCTAGTGTCTCTCCATCCCCGGCCGCCAAGCCGGTTGCGCTTCATCGCTTCTTCGGAGTCCACGCAAGCTGCAACGTATCGACCGAACGGACCCCTCCTCCTCTCCGACTCCGGTCGGACAACTCACTCTCTTTGGATCTCATTGCTCTTACACTTCCTCGGAATTCGTGCTTCTCTAAGCTAGTCTCTCGTTTGTGATTGCTTCCCGCGTCCGATTTAGTACTACGGCCTCGTCTTCCTCTTAGTGACGACAAGCCGGCATCAGATCGCATCATCGTCAAAACTCCTCGCTTTCCATGATTGAATTGGCGCATTCTTGCTGCTAGGTATCCTAGTTTGCAGGAGCAACAATATTCACAGCCGTCACGATGTCGCAGGGTTCTCAGGGCTCCAAGCCGAAATGGAAAGTGGGCTCTTTCCTGCAGCAAGCCGTTGCCGGCGTTGAGTCCAGGCTGGACTTGATCCTGGCCGAAGAGGAGGATCAGAAACAATCACAGGCCAAGCATGCGACCGCAAAGCCCAAACCAAATGAGCAGACAAGCAGTATGGAGACTCTTGATCGATTTGGGCGGTTGCGCTATGTAAGATTGCTAACAGTCACCAGGTATATCACGCAGTTCGTCGAATGCGCGAAAGAATGATCGCCTTCAGGAACGCCTGGCTCGTGCCGTGGTCAAGTCGAATACCGCTGGCAATACTTCCTCGCAGCCTTCCAGCCATGCCCCCTCCCCCGTCAGCAGTCCGGTTCCCAGCAACGGTGGACGCTCGAGCATGGATATTGATGCTAGTCTTGATTCCCAGAATGGAAGTACAGGGAGACATTCTCGAAATTCCAGTCGGCAGGAAGTAATTGCAGCCACAGAGGCTCCTCGGATGAGCCAGGACTCAGCCGTCTCGTCACGCCGCTCTGAGGACCTCGTTTCGCAGACCGGAACTTCTCATGTTGAGGAGGCTGCTTCAGCAGACACCTCTAATGCGACACATGATACCACACAAAAAGACAGCGCATCATCTCCCGAGCCTGAACAAACTCCCGCGCCTACGGTTTCCCTGCCAAAGACGGATACTCCTACGGACAGCCCCAGAACTTCCAGTGACCAAGACAAGTCTATTGCGCAGTTACAGGCGGACCACAAAGCTGCAGAGTCTCAGTGGCAGGAGGAAATGTACGGATATATCGAACGGATCGATGCGCTGCAGTCCAAGTTAAAGTATTTGGCCAAGGAAGCCGCGGAATCTGCCAAGAAGGCAGCGGCTACAGCAGAGCCAGGGAGCGTCGAAAAGCAGCTTCGAGAAAAGGACGAAAAGATCGCACTGTTGCTCGAGGAAGGACAAAAGCTCTCCAAGTCGGAAATGGACCACAGAACCGCGATCAAGAAACTGAGGCAGCAATTGGCAGAGAATGCAAAGGCGCAGACTGAGTCAAAGAAGAAGACCGAGAAATTGGAACGGGATCTTGCCAATGCAGAAATCAGAGCCAAACGGGCCGAGGCGGCCGAGAAGAGAGCAAATGACTCGCTCTCTGCGCAAACGAAGGTGTCTCGGGACCTAGAAGCCGCGACGGCAGAGCGTAACGCACTCAGCCAGACTGTACAGGAATTGAAAGGACAGCTCGCTCGAGCTGTGTCCAGAGCGGAAGCTGCAGAGGCCAAGGCTCAATCCGAGGCACTCGAGCAGGAGAAGCGTCGCGCCACCCAGTTGGAGGAGGATCTAGCAAGCGCCAAGATCGAACGTGAAATCAGTGAAGAGAAGCTGAATAGAGAGATCAGCGATCTGAAGGGAACCATTGAGCAGGAAAAGGAGCGAGCGCGTATGTTGGAGATCGAGCTGAAGGGGGAGCAGTCGGCGCTGGAAAGTAAGATGGAGTCCTTGCGGTCTCGGGCAGAAGAGGCATCTTCCGGTGTTACTGGCGATGCGCAAGCCAAACTCCTGCGTCAGATCGAAACCCTCCAAACACAGTATGCAGTCGCCAGTGAGAATTGGCAGACCTTGGAAGGCTCACTACTGGCACGGTTGGCGAACGTCGAGAAGGAGCGGGATGAGGTTGCACGACGGGAGGGCGAGATGCGGCGGAAGATCCGCGAAGTGGTAAGACGCCCTAAATTTCTGAAGCAATGGCACCAGATAGACTGACTGTGCACAGAACCTCAAAGCGAAAAGACTTGAAGAAGACCTGGAGAATGCCAAGGAGGCCGAGCATGACCTCGAAGGAAAGCTCGAAGAGCGCATGCAAGAACTACAGAAGGCAGAGCAGAAGCTGAAGAAGTCGGCGGATGACTTGGCCCTGGCTCAAAAGGATCTCGTTGAACAAAAGAAGGTGCTCGATGCTACATGGTCGCAGAAACTAGAGGAGGAGCGAACCAAATGGCGCGAGCAGACCATTTCGCCGCCCGCCTTGCTCCAGCAGCCGCGGACGCAGTCCCCCGTTGCCTACAGCCGGAGACCAAGTGCTTTGGAGCCTGTCTCACTAGACTTCCGGCCCACGAGCCGTCGTTCCTCGACGTTACCAACTTCGCCAGAAGTTGGCACTCCCACTCGCCAGAACTCTTTCCCCAACTCGACCTTGATGCTCTCCCCACCTCAAACTAACGGCTCCTCTCACCATGGTGTCCCAGAAACCCCGTCGATCACTTTCGAGCCCGACGAGTACTTCAGCCGCTCCGGGACGCCCTCGGCCTATGGCGGAGCAGCGACACAGCATTCGCGTGGCATCAACGACATTATCTCCGAGTCCACTGTAGGAGCGGGACCGTCCGTACAGCTTGTTGAGCGCATGAGCGCCACGGTCCGTCGCCTCGAGAGCGAACGCGCAGCATCGAAGGACGAACTCGCTCGAATCACCACACAACGTGATGAAGCGCGCCAGCAAATCGTCGACTTGATGCGCGAGGCGGAGGAGAAGCGATCCTCCGACGCTCGCGTGCAAGATCTTGAGAAGCGGCTCGAGGATCTTGACCAGAGATACCAGACGACGCTCGAGATGCTCGGCGAGAAGAGCGAACAGGTGGAAGAGCTTCAGGCCGATATTGCAGATCTCAAGAAGATCTATCGGGAGTTGGTTGACAGCACCATGAAATAAGAGGTGTTTGTGCGTAGTAAGACTTGTTATTGCTGCCCTGTACATAGATTTGTTCGTTCGGGCTAGACTCCGATTTAGACGATGTGATGTGAGACATGCCTTGAAAGAGAAGATGTCATGAATCTGTTAATTACCAAGACAAAAATTATATGGAAACAGTTATTCGATGAGCCTGAGAGTATCAAAGATAGACTCCGGGTATTAATCCTTCTTATATCTTCCATCCATCTGTCCTTCCCTATCCAACATATGGATAAACTATAACTCGATTCCCTCCCTCTCCGCCGTTTGCAGGATATAGCTCCGTACCTATAGACACACCACTATCAGCACACACTCCCACCTCAAGGAGACCACAAAGCAAAAGTGAATAGACTAACCTTACTATCCGGAGCCATATCAATGGCCAAAACGCCATTCGAATCTCTCTTATCCGCCTCGGCACCAGCCTTGAGCAACGTAATCGCCGCATCGCCGTGGCCCTCTGACACCGCGTGATGTAAAGCTGTCAATCCATCGACATCCGTCGCATTCACAGGACTTTTCCCATCCTCCAGGAGAATCTTGATGATGGGCGACGATCCAATTGCCGCTGCCCGGTGCAGAGGTAGTTGTCCGCGCCTATCCTTTACTCTCGCGCTGCACTTGTTGGCGATGAGGGTGCGGACGGTGGAGAGGTTGGCTTTGGAGGTTGCGAAGTGGAGGGCGTTCTGTTGTTGTTACAGATATCGTGTCAGGAAAAAAGGTGGCCTAGGTCAAAGGGTGGGTATGTACCTGGCCCGAGACGCTCTTCGTGCTTACGTCTGCGCCTTTCTTGAGCAGTAGGTCGATGATGGGATCGCCTTCAGCGTTCTTCAAGCTAGATGCGATCATGAGAGGCGTCCAGCCGGAGCCATCCTGTGGATATGTTAGTGAGGACTCTGACGTGGTATAATCTCAAACGTTGAGGTATTGACGAACGAACCTCGACATCGGGATCAAAGTGCTTGCTGGATATCAGTAGCTCCACGATCGGGAGACGGTTGTATGCTACTGCCCAGTGGATGGGGAGACGATCATCGTCATCTTTGACGTTTGCTAGCTTGGGGTTGGCCTAGAATCCATCAGCGGGAGATGTTCGAGCTACTAATGAGGTTGTGTAGAGCTCTCTGATGGCGGTGCGGGGCAGCTTCGGAGTAGCACGTACACTGAGGAGAGATTCGGCGATTTGAGCTGGAGTAGATCTGTTAGAGCTTATCACAATGACAGGATTGAGTGTCTCGTACTTTTGCCCTCCCGAGCAGCCTCGTGAAGAGGGAACTTAGCTTCCTGGCCGGTATTCATGATGGATGTGGCAGAATTACATGGGATCGAATAGCATCAACTAATCAATCGGCGGGGTTGGCATCTGGGCCTCGACACCTGAGAGTAGCTTTGATGCCTCAGGCAGATACCAGCTCGCCGCCCGCCGAAAATCAAGTCGAGCTTCGCTGCCGCTGATTCCAACTTCGCCTTCACTTTCAATCATCACCAATTCCACGCCTGCGCCGCGCTTTCTCCTGTCGTCCCGGTGCATAACACACTCCGCATGAGGCACACTTCTGATCTCGACTAAAAGCCCAATACACCCCGCCCCGGGGCTCAGGACGCGCCAACGACACGTCTCCGCAGCAAGCAGCTCGAACCTCCATACCGAGCGTCGGAATACCCTCCAACCCACCACCATGGACGTCGTTCCCTCTACCACCCCAGACGAGGCAGTGCGCCTCTCCGCCAAGCGGACGGCCGAGCTCTTCGGTTCCGACTACCTAATGGTCACCCCTTCCGTCGCCAATGGCTCCATCGCCACGTCCTACCGGCGCAAAGCAGAATACGAAGATGTAAAGGAACTCCCCCCAGCGCTGGCCGAAAAGCAAGCCAAAGCCGTGGCCGCTGGACGCGCCAAACGTCCGAAGATCCAACCACAGCCCCAAGCCGCCGTGGACGGCAGCGGCGCGTCCATGGCCCTCGTCAAGAAGGCCCCCGGCCCAGCAGCCGGCGGCGTCGGCGGTGAAAACGCTCCCAAGAGTCTCATTCAACGTCCCTCGGCGACGAAACAGCAACGACCCGACTGGCACCCGCCATGGAAGCTCATGCGGGTCATCTCCGGCCACTTGGGTTGGGTGCGCAGTTTGGCCGTCGAGCCGAACAACGAGTGGTTTGCTAGTGGTGCCGGCGACCGAACCATCAAGATCTGGAACCTGGCTACAGGCGCCCTCCGTCTCACCCTCACCGGTCACATTTCCACCGTCCGCGGTCTGGCCGTATCCCCCCGACATCCCTACCTCTTCTCCTGCGGTGAAGACAAAATGGTCAAGTGTTGGGATCTCGAAACCAACAAAGTCATCCGCCACTACCACGGCCATCTCAGCGGCGTCTACACCCTCGACCTGCATCCCCGTCTGGACCTCCTCGTCACAGGCGGTCGCGACGGCGTAGCCCGCGTCTGGGACATGCGCACCCGCGCCAACGTCCACGTCCTCGCCGGCCACAAGGGCACCGTCGCCGACGTCAAGTGCCAGGAAGCCGACCCGCAGATCATCTCGGGCTCCCTCGACGCCACCGTCCGCCTGTGGGACCTGGCAGCCGGTAAATCCATGGGCGTGCTCACGCACCACAAGAAGGGCGTGCGCGCTCTGGCCACCCACCCCCGCGAATTCACCTTCGCCTCCGCCAGCACCGGCTCCATCAAGCAATGGAAGTGCCCGGAGGGCGACTTCATGCAGAACTTCGACGGTCAGAACGCCATCATCAACACCCTCTCCGTCAACGAAGACAACGTCATGTTTTCCGGCGGTGATAACGGCTCCATGTGCTTCTGGGATTGGAAGACCGGGTACCAGTTCCAGAGCATGGATGCTGTCGCTCAGCCGGGCTCTCTGGAAGCCGAGGCGGGTATTATGGCTTCCACGTTCGATCGTACTGGTCTGCGTCTTATTACTGGTGAGGCTGATAAGACTATTAAGATCTGGAAGCCGGATGATGAGGCCACGGAGGAATCTCACCCTGTTACTTGGGCCCCGACCTTGGGCAGACAGAGGTATTAGTTTGTTAGTGTGGCTTGTGGTGTGCTTCTGCTCATTATCATCAATACCCCCGATGTCTTGTTTTCAGTTTGTTTATCTTGGGTGTGTGGGGGTGGAGCTACTTTGAGGGGGTTTAGTTTTCTAGCTTTGATGTTATGTCATGCTGTGTATGCACTTAGGAGTTTAGCGTTAATTATTTGGGATGTCAGCTTGGTTCCCTGGGAAAGGCTCATAAAAAGAATGTATCATATAATTTCTTAGAGATTGGAGGTGTCTGTTTCTTATAGCCTGAGAGTTGTAAGTTGTAGAATTTAGATGGCGTGTAATGATGTCAAGGTCTTAAGTATATTGTATTTCGTATTTGTATTGTTTCATTAATAAAACATATGGGTATCATTGTTATACAGTATGTATCATCTAGATTGTCCCGAATATAGTGAGTGGTAAATCACTGATCCAAGCCCAACCCAAGCCCCTTGGCTTCGTCATCCTCGCGGAAAGCAATTTTGACATCCTCTGCAGCGATACGTAGTCGTACTTTTCCGCTGCGATCGCCGCGATACGGTATAGCAGCGCTACCTAGCGGTCCCTTAGCACCGGCTCCGTACTCCAGGGCGAGAACGCCCGAGTTTGTCAGTTCCATCGCGGCGTAGCCCAAAGCTCGTACGCGAGCGCCGGTCCCTCCGGCTAATAGGAACTCTTTGATGCCGGCGCCTGCTGCTCCGGCCACGGCCACGGCCGCGTCGGCGATTCGTTTGGCTTCGTCGATAACGTCGCCGAATGCTGATTCGGAGATACCGGTGCGTCGGACGCGGGCTAGCATGGCGGCGAGGAAGAGCTTAGCGGCGAGGGGGAGACAGCGGAGGGACTGTTGGAGAGGGGTTGATGTGGCTTCGTGGATGGCCTGTTTGATTGTGGCGATGGTGACACGGCCGACTGTTTGTGGTTTGGTAGGGGGTTTCTTTTGAGGGGAGGACTGGGCGGATTGTTTGAGAGATCTTTCTCTGCGGGCTGGGGTCTTGCTGGGTGTTGGGGGTAGGGATTCGGTGTCGTCTGCGTCGGGTTTGTCTGTGTCTGGGTCTTGGGCTGCTGCTTCGCTAGCCTGTTCGGCAATTTCGACGGCGCGTCGACAGATGTCCAAAGCACGTCGGGCGTCACCACTAACGGCGGCGACCTTGCGACTGGCGAATTGAATGGCATCTGCGTCAACGATGTTTCCTGGTACGTTGGCTAAGCGGGTGCTGATGATTTCCATCAGATCTGTGTGCTTGTATCCTGGAAAGGTAATACGGGTGAGACCCAGCCGACTGGAAATCTTGTTGCTGAGTGTACGTTCCGGAAGATCCATGGTGTTTGCGACAGCCAAGACAATAAGGCGAGAGTGACGAAGTGCAGGCCAGTTGAAGAAGTTGTACATCACGGACTGATTCTTGGTGACAAGCTGATCGAGCTCGTCCATAAGAACGACGCAAGACACTCGTCGTGGGGATGGATGTGAGAACTCCCGCTCAAGAAGGTCGAGGGCATGTGAAGGCGATACTCTGTCACCCTTGAGCGCTGCCCAGAGCATTGAGTAAGATTGGTGGGGATCGGTGACCTTCATGCCGTTGATCTCAACGAAGATGAAATCGTCCATCTCTTCTGCCAACACGGCCGAATTCAACTGCGCAACGACTTCGCGGACCGTTGCTGTCTTTCCAGTACCCGGCGTCCCTGAAATGTAGATACAGGCCCCTGTCCCTTCCACGATCGCGGCACTGAGATGACTATAGACAGTTTCGAATTCTGTCTTTCGGCATGGGAGCGATGTAGGCACGGTGGAAACGTGCAGCAACGTGCGCGCCTGGCGGTACGGGGAGGCGAAATGAGTGGGTGAAAGAACACGAGTACCAAGAGGTGTGAACTCGAGTGGCTTTTTGACGACGATTCTGCGGGATATGTCAGTCAATGTTTGCTTGGAGAAACTTGTTTGCCTACCTCTTATGAGCTGGTGTGGTAAAGGTCTTTTGACGCCGCGACTGGGGAGTAGCATTTGTAGCCACTTTCTGTCTTTTCCTAGGTGTGGTGGGAACGAATTCGTCCTCTTCCTTGGTGTTATCCTTCTTCTCGTCATACTTCAATATACGTCAGCACCGTGAATCCACCACGATCAGGAACATCACTCACATCTTCGTCGACTTGCTTGCGCTTTTTGGCTGCTTTCAACCCATCCTTGATCAAGGTAATGAGATCAAAGACCCTATCCTCACGGTACACATCCTCCCAGACAAACTCTTCTGTATAACGTCCTTGCAGCTGGTTCACTCCTCTCCGAACAACAATGCACTTGTTGAACTCCGCGAGTTCTTCTTTTCCCTTCGGAGGAACACCGTCTGGGTACTTGGCGTAGAATGCATCCTTGGACATCACCGTAGCTTTGCCATTGATTGACGTAAGAGGATTGACGTTGAAATCGGCAGTCAGGTATTGCTCGTTGGGCAAAGCGTCGGTTCGTCGCTTGTTCCGGGTTGACATGAATTCATCCGGGGAAACAAACCACATGATGTTTGCCGATTTGATGACCTCCTCCTCAGCATCTGGGTCCTCCTGTTCCAAGAATTCCGTTATAATGCCAATCCAAACTTTGCCTGGTTCTGGGGATTTCAAAAGCACCACCTGGCCCAAGGCGCATTCGAACGAGCCCATCCGAGCTCCGACAATAGTCCGGCGGCGTTTGGCATTGGGGCGAGGGGTACGTCTCCGGCTCGATTTGGGGGTATCCTCTGCAGTCGCCTGTTCGCTATGATTGTTGTTCTCATCGTTGTGGTCATAGATCCATTCCCAGGGGTGGTCTTCATCGCCCAGTTCGTCGTCGGAGTCGTCACGGACAAGACCTCCCTTGGTCATCCATAGCTGAGCACGCTTGCGGACACTAGACTTGCGGGACCGCGACTTGTCTGCCTCATCGGCAGAGTCGGAAGCCATTGTCCTGCAGAGACCAGTGAAGAAGGATGGAAGGGGCAGCGATGGCCGTACAGAAGTGATTGGAGTGATTGATGGAATGATGGATGATAATTGATTGATTAGTTTGTTGGACCGGCGACGGAAAAGACAGAAAAGGGAAAGGCGCGCCCGCTGCGCGTTGCCCAAAGTGGACAACGCGCAGCCGTTTCTGGCCAATGACAGCGGGTATTGCCTCCCGTATACTTCAGATGTGCCCGTATAGCAAACGCCATACAAACCACCACTCCAGTACTACTTTATGTACTAACTACTACTAAGTACTCCTAGTATTGTCTGGTTTTACAACAGAAGCTTTAGAAATTGTAATAAAATATGGCGGCCGTCCATGACTATGCCCAAATTTAGTACTTTTTGCTTCATTTTGTTTGCTACTTCTTCATTAAAAACTGAACCATATTCTAAAAGGCCCAGCTTCTCTTTCCACTCTAATACACTTGACTCCTGCTGCTGTTAATCATTTCACACAGCTTCACAGGTCTCTTACGTGACTCTCGTTGTAGAGAATGAAGCGTTATTACCTCAACTGTCTTCACTTGACCTGCTCCTTCCCAGTAAGAAGCTGCTCCAGGAATTCGATCCTCGTGGTTTGCTTGTAGATTTGTCTCTAATGCAAAACGGATTCTTGGAAGAATTCACCGGGTTCTTCCTGCCAGCAAGTAAGTGTTTCTCGTTAAACTTAACCATCCCACCGTTTTCACTCTGGTCTCTCTTTCGCTTTCACCGTCCTCGCACTGTCTCTTCACCATCAACTCTACCGTCACTACCACTCCCTTTCATAAATCCCGTCATTTCCCCTTTCTCTCGATCAACTTCTCCAAATCATCACCAGCTCTGTGTTAGCTGCAGTTTAGATTTTTTCGTGATTCTCAAGTCTCTTGTTTATAAATAAGTTTTCGTGGTTCACAATGGCCTCACAGAATCGCGTTGAGTAAGTCCCAGAATCTATCGTGACAGACACTGGCTGACTGCAAATAGCTTCGAGTGCTCCGGAGCCCAGGGTAGATATTGTCTTCGTTCTTGTTTTGATTACTTATTCCTTAGTTGCTTATAACTGATCTCTGTGTGTTCTAGAATGGACGCTTCCGGGCTACGGAAAGCAAGGTTACTATCCATCCCAAGCATCAGCAAAGACCGGAACTGATCAAGCTATACCAGAAGCCCCCAAAGCCACTCCGGATGAGTTACCCAAACAGCCCCCAGCTGCACCTGCCATTAAAGGCACTTACAGCACGCCGGTGCGCCCCGCAGTTGTCCCACGACCAGCACGAGGCCGTGGAGGATATCGCGGACGGATTGGACGCTCAAGCGGGGTATCTCCTAAACCAAACCTTTTTGGAGATTCACCTGCGAAATCTAAGTGGAGAGGCAAGCTGGAGCCTACGGGTAAGATCAGATCCTGCGATGTGATTCAAAGGTCGCTAATAAAATTACAGGCCTCGTCAAATTACCCGCGCCTTTTGGGACCTTCAAAAATGAGTATGTATATGCCTTCTACATCATTACCTGAGATGTACTAAAGCTGCGACAGATTTTTCGGCGTTGCAAGATTGACAGGCTCGATCAGGAAGCCACCGGGGGCGCATGGCCGCTATGAAGTCTTTGAAGAGATTAGCCGACGTACAGGTGCCTTCATAAAGCCGCCCTTCTATAACGACAATGTAAACTCCTTTGCCTCCACCAAGGCGCACACTGACGGACATAGACCATCTACCTATGGGGCGAGCCGTTTCAGGTTGCAGCTGCAAAAGACATCATTCTCACTATCGTTGCAAAGTGCAACAATGCGAGCAAGAAGAAGGTAGTATGGGAGAAGATAATGGCGCATTCAGTCAGTAAGGAAGCTCGTGTGGAGTTGAAGGAGAGATACAATGCCAGGCTCCAGGTCCTGCAAAAGCAACCTGATTCCTCTTCCGAGTTTTCGGACCTTGTGAGTAAAATAGGCTTACCCGTTACATACCTCTTCGACCGCCTGGCTGACACTCCCTTGTAGATGCTGTTTCTGTGGCCAAAGGATGGTCCCTCTATCAGTGACTCCCTGGGTTCGCAGCTCGAGGCTCTCGACAATATACGGGTTAAGTTCAATTGTCACGTCTTTGTTCCAAAAGATCTCCCCAATCATATCTGTGCTATGGGGCACAACGATGAAGCCATGAGACAGATCGTCCGACGCCTCAGAACAAAGTGGACTGAGGTTGTTGCCAACTATGTTGTGAAAGGCAAACTCTACCTTGTCGAACCTCCGACTGCCATGAAAAGTAAGATTGTCGTGAAGAAGGACGCCCGCCTAGCGAAGCCATTACTCCGTGGGACACCACTCCAGGGCCCCGAGGCGCAACAGTGGCCCGATCGAGCGAGTCTGATCCAATCAAAGAATAATGCCCGGCTTCTGAGCATGGTCGAGAGATGCCTGAAGGGCGTGGTCGTTGTTCGTGGGCACTTGCGTATGCGGGTCAATCTCGGCTCGTTTATACTCGACCAATACCGTATTCCTGCAGACGACAAACCATACTATGTTCTGGAAGAGTTCAGAGAGATGATACTGCACGAGCAGACTAAGGGACGCTTGATACCAGGGTAAGCTCCGCTCCATTGTGTTTGTGGCGATGTCACTGATCATTCGTCATCCCTACAGCCTCAAGGTCCATAAAGACGAACTTCTTGCCAGATGTTACCAGGCTACCCATCTGCTTCAGCCATATCTCAGCACGGCACAATCGCTGAGCAGCGCCGAGCCTGCATTTTCAGTGAATTTCGAATTCCTAGGCCAAAGCAACTCCGTGCTTCGACTGGAGGCAGAATTCGCCAGGAGCCCCGGTGCATCAGAATACGAGACCACCCAGCGAAGATGGCTTAAACCCCGTCAGGACGGCCAATCTAGCGACAAACCTCCTCCCCTGCAGGTAGCCGTCATTGACTTCGAAAAGTCTGACTGGCAGCTCGAGTTGAAGTCTCTGGAATTTTATCAGGCCAGTTCGATTGATGCTGCATTGAGAGATTTTGCAGGCACTATCAAGTTCAGAAGCACCGCTACGATGCATGATATTTCGGCCAAGCCTGAGAGAAAGGTCGAATTTTCTCAATCCGCGCCGGTGGCTAGATTTATCGAGAAGTCCGCCATCCGTTACAAAATCAAAGGGACCAACTATACCCTAGAGATTGCTCGCTACGATGAGTATAGCCGTGCAAATGCGTCAGCGTTGTCCAACAAGCTGCCGGCTAGTTATGCGGGTCCTTTCACCACGGAGCCTAATACTTCCTGGGGCGCATCATTGTTCGACCCTCACTGGGACAATCTCTTGGGTGAACATGCCAATCTGGCTATCGGGCATGCTGCTCAGTATGACTCGAGTCTGGAGAGCTTTTTCCCGGCAAGAGGGGCAGGGGGCAATCCGGAGAAAAGCCAAGGGTTCTGGGCGTTTGTCGATATGGTGAAGCAGGTTGCGGGACTAATGGGTCCTGTACGGACCACCGCAACCTCTTCTGGAGAGAAGTCTCGGCTTGGGGCCAATTCTGCCATGAGCGTCAAGCCCACGACGGTTCAGGGCCGATCGAGCGACTCGTCGCCGGTCATGGGCACGACCGATCTGGCTGGACTGCTCAATGCAGACCTCGGAACCTTGTTCTAGTCTCATTGAGGCGACAAGGTCCGAGGTGGCGTCAGACGAGACTTCCTTGGCGTGTCGACAACACTCAGGACTACGGCGGCGTGGAGGAGGGTAGAGAACAGATGGAGGCGGGGGAATTCGTTAATATGGTATTGGGTTGTGCATTAATTGCCTTAGCTCCAAATTGCCAGTTTTTGATATTACCACCTCCCGAATGTCAGCCAAGTCTATGTCCTTCTGAATTGCAGGTGACAGTGGAGTTCCTTCAATGGAGCTGGCGTGCTCGTAGCGGACCGTCTCTTGCAACCCGCGGCTTGGGTGACATCAGACAGGTCTGTTCCAATGCGTCCTTACTAGGGTGTAACAGTTCCAGTCGTAGTTCATTCCGACTATACCTTCATCCCAAGACCACGCAATCTCCTCTGTTATAAGTCCAGATCCACTCAACCGGCACCCGCAGACGCAGTAGCAGCAGATCCAGCACCCTCAGCCAGCAACTTCTGTCTCAAAGCTAGAAGTAATCATTAGTTTACCACAAATCAAACCCAACAATGCACTCAATTGGCAAAGGAAATGCTTACCATCCTCAAACAACCTCTGCTGCTGACTCTTCGTCTGCACAATCTTCTCCAACTCGGTAAGATTTGTCTCCAGCTCCTTGACCTTATTTTCGTAGAACTCGATAGCTTTGGCGGCAGTCTAAACAACCCAAACGCATTAGCCTCACACACACTCTCTCTCTCTCACACATACACCTCCTCCCCAACAACCAACAACCTAGACACTATAAACAAAGGGTATCTGTATCTCACCTTCTCAACATAAAACCCCGTCCCAACGTCAACAAGCACCTTCTCCCGATCCGCCAACTTCCCCTTCACATACAACGAACTCGTCAACGGCACCAGGATATCCTCCTTCCCGTCGGTGCCCTTTTTCTGAGACCCAATTACACCCTCGTTGATGGAGCGCACGCAATCTTTGAATTTGAGTTGTGCGGCGCGAAGCTTCGCGTGCGAGGTCGTCAGGTGTTCGAGTTCGGAGGATAGGCGGGTTTGAAGGGCGCGGAGTTGCGGAACGGAGAGGGAGTTGATATTTACTGAAGAGGTGGTTTGTTAGGGGTATGTGGGTGGTGAGTTTGTTAAAGGGGGGAGGGGGAGGGATGTACCTGAGCCCGGAGGGGGGGAGTCGGATGATGCGGGGGTGTTGGGGGGTGGCATTTTTTTGGTTTTTAGTTTGGTTCTCTGGAAGGTGGTGGTGGTTAGATGGTTGAGTTGGGGAAGTGTGGGTGTTGGGGTTTGAGGGGGGGAGGTTGTGTTGTGGGTTGGGTTTGTGCTGTACTTACGTACTGGGTTGTATGGTGGTGGTGGTGGTGGTGATGCTGGCTTTGAGCTTTGAGGGTGGCCCGCCGCGGTCTCAAGTCGAGAGTGTATGGTGGGGATGGGGGATGCATAGAGGGCATAAGTGGTGGGTTGTGCTGGGTTGGTTAGTCAGCGGGTGGTTGGGTGCAGCCCTATATTTGTTAGTTTAACTGTTGGAGTGTAAAGGAGGGTTATGTGGATGCTTTATTGCAGTATTATATTATTTGTTTTGTGATGGAGGTGCTATAGAGATATTATAGTGTATGAGATTTACTTATTTTATGTGTTACTGAAGGTATATGATGTCTACAAGGTAGTTCTACGAATGGCAGTCGCAAACTGTTCTGCACCAAGCAAAGAGTGTATGTATAATTTGTCTGTGTATCACTTCCCTATATCCAGAAATTTGTATAGATCATCAGGCCCATAGGCCGCACAACATATCTAGTAATCGGTAACATCACCGACGGTCATCTCACTGTCAGACAAAAGCTTCGTGAAGATAAGTATAGATAGCACATCACGAACAACAGCTTGAATCTGCAATTTCAGTGCGAAGTCAAATCATCACGGGTCATAAGAATAGGCTATGGTTTGCAAGTCATTTCGCATTACCGCGAGGTCGTCTAGAAATTACAAGAGTCAGTTAAAAGCTTGGGATATGCATGAGGTGATGAGAAGACGTGAAATTGAATGTACTCACCAGCATCTTCGATTGGATACTTCTCCAGATAGTAATTCAGCTGACGCTCAACAACCCCAAACCGTCGGACTTTCTCAAGAGTCAACTTTCTCACACCGAACTTGTCGTAAACCACTAAGCTGTACATGGCTCCAAGGGCGTCACGGAAAAGTTGCGAGATCTTATATGTGAGACAATTCTCGGCGAGGCTCGCTTCTGCCTTTGCAGTGAGTGTACATTCGAGGACGGGTGATGCAGGACGGCTGCCTTCGGGTGACGAGGTTAGTTGGATTCCCATGTTGAAGGATTGTGTGTTGCTCATGGATAAGAAAGTTGGTATGTTTTGTACATTTGGTTGAGAAGTTGGGTGTGGGTGTTTTATAACTTCAGCAGGTGTGTATTGTGATAGTCAGGAATAGGTGGATGAAGATACACTGTATAGTACTTACAGGTATATCCCAAAATGTTTCAGCTCTTGATTTGTGTTCGGATTTGCTGATGAGTCTCTACTTTCGTAGAACCAGATAGGTCATGTAGATGATACGGAACCTGCCCACTTTCTATGGGATTTATCTTCAATAAAATGGCGAGAGCCATATGGGCGATGGCGTTCGAGTTGAATGAACCTAAATATATAACTTCATTCTAGAGATAAGAAGAAGAGGGAACTTTCTGGTCTTTATAGAAAAAGCGGTCATGTATAGGGCAAGTACCATTGAATAAGGGAATTTGATTTTTGATTTAATATCCGATATTGCGCTTACTCACTCACTAATATGGACATCTCGACACGTGCAAGCCAAAGCAGTAATTATCAACGCTGTATAGGTGTAATCAGAGGCTTGGCCTTATTCTTTCCTGTTCTCAATTTGTATAGGAGATTTCCAGTTTTGTGAATATATCCTTGGCATGTCCAGCTATTCTAGTAAGTGTGAGAAGGCAAGCTGAAAGAAATATTGGACTGTATTGCCTCTACCGAAGGAAGGAACAACTTTCATTGTGGAGAAACCAAGGGTGATAGCCTGCCACTCATTAAGGACAACGGTTCACTCAAAGAATTGATGTTTGAGGCAATACCACCACCATCATGAGCATTAATATCCAGAGTATCGGAACATCCCTGTAAAAGTACTACTCATCAAGCCCGCCAAATTACACTCGAACAAAGCACAATCTCTTTTATTCCTGTCGCAATAAACCGTGCACCAGCACATCACTAGACATCACCACCCCTCAACATCCAAAAGGAGGGAGACAGAAACCACACCCAAATCCCCTAATCTGCAATCCAATAATCCGCAACAGGATCGAAGCCACCCCTCTGCTCAAAAAGATTCACCAGAGGAAGAAAGAGCTGTCGAGTGGGAGGATTGATATTCTCGCTACTTTCATCCACCTCCATCGAATCAGTCTCAGGAATAATCTCTCCTTTTTCAGAGAAGACAGCCTCATCATAGGCAGCTGCTGGGCTTAACTTCCGAGAGTTCCTCTCAACCCAAGGACGGCCCTTTCCAGCATAGTAATCCATTCGTAGCTGTTCCCAGGTTGTCCATTCCCAGCCGCTGCATTTGTCGGGTTCCATGAGCTGTTGGGTGTTAGTATGTCCTTCTGTATGGGAGATAGTGAATATGGGAGAAAAAGATCCGCATGACCACAATATATTCATAATAACATCAAGCACGTGTATATGCTTTGAAGTCTTAAAAAAAGAGATAAAAAGGGTAGGGGAAGATGCTAACCTTAGGCTGCGCATCCACATCACATAGCTTACACCCCATTACCACAGTAATGTAGTGCTTTCCCTCAGCTTTCATGATATCGTTAGTGACAGTCAAGAAACGGATGTCTTGGACCTTGAGATTTGTCTCTTCGAGGATTTCGCGCTCTGTGCATGTCTCGAATGACTCGTTGAGTTCGAGATGCCCGCCTGGAAGGGCCCAGGTTCCTGAATTTGGAAGTATATCAGTATTATTATTCAAGTAGCAGTAGTAGTGAAGATTGAATATAAGTTAAGTTATAATGTTCTTGTGGCGGTAGGTATAGTGGTCATAGTGGTAAGTACATACCAGCACCGTGACTGCCTTTTCTCTGGCCGATAATAAATTCGTTGTGACCGTTGAAGATGAAGACGGCCACACCGACGCGGGCATTTGTGTGGGTGGTCATTTTCTGATGGTTTGGTTCGGGTCGGAATGGCAAGTGTCTGAGCATGTGGAATGAATGGAACCGGTATGAGTTTGTTTTAAGAAGTGGTAATGTTCAGGTGGTGAGGGATGAGTGCAGGCTGCAATACTGCAGCGAGACCGAGTCTACTTGTCTATTTTTTATACTGTGTGAATAAATTCACCAGTATTGAAAAGTGACTACTGCAAGGCGGGATTAACAGACTAGGCTGATGCAAAGTGGCGGGTGCTTAATTAACGGAATGGAGGGGTATATATTAACGGAAGTTACCTAGTAATTAAGAGTGATAGTGTACAGTGATTCTACCAATGTGATAATGTGGCGCAGCTTGCATTGCCTGCCCGTAACACAGCCCGAGTGAGTGAAGTTCCCTACAGCTTCTCAAGCAAAGAACCCACAAACTCCGGCAGAGCCTCCAAGGCAACATCCTCACGTACTTCAAGTCGCCGACACTGCACTTCCAGGGTGCGCTGCTTTTTCCAGCCTTTGCCTACGACCACAATCACAGGGTACCCAATAAGATCTGCGTCGCCCAGCTTCCAGCCCATTTGCTTGTCGCGGTCGTCCAGGATGACGTCAAAGGCAGTGGTGGGCTCTGAGGTGAGCGCGTCGTATATTTTCTCGGCTTCCTCTTCCAATCCCTTACCAGGGACGACGATGACTTCGTAGGGAGCGATCGCCCGGGGCCAGTTGAGTCCCTTGGAATCTGCCAGGTTGTCTGCTACCGCGCTGATCATGCGCGATACTCCGATACCGTGACAGCCCATTTGCATTGGGACCAACTGGTCCTTTTGAGACGATGAACGGTCGCCTGCGTCGAGGTGAGCGCGGTCAACCACCACAGAAGCCTGGAGGACATCGCTGTATCGCGTGCCAAGGTGGAACGTGTGACCAAGTTCGGTGGCTTTGTGGGTCTTTGTCAGACCTTGGCCGCATTTCGAGCACTGGTCGCCTTCGTGCACCCGTACAAGGTTGAGATAGTTGTTGGTTCCTGGGAAGCGATCGAGTTTTGAAAAGTCAATATCCTCAACGGCGCGGTTGATCCCGTCCAGTGTGTCCGTCAAGGGAGGGCGCTTGTATGCCCGTACGTATGAGTCATACACATCCAACACTCGGGGCCGCTGGCTGGAAGCCTCCTCTGACTGAATGTGAGTTGCCCATTGTTCCAGGGGGTTCTCAATACTGATATCGAGGTCTATGCCGGCTGCCTTGGCTATAGATTTGACGGCATGGGAGTTGACTTCCCTTTCAGCTGGCGGTTCACTAGGGTCCTTCAAGGTATACTGCGGATACCAGCAGCGCAGCAGTGTGTTTTTGTCGTGTGATATCGCCATCCACAGGCCAACAGAAACAGCTTTTGCTGATTCGCCGGACACTTCGCCGGTGTCAAAGCCGGATGCATGACCGACTTGGACCTGCTGGTCATCGATATTATGGGCCTTGCCGTCGGCAAGCTCCTCATTGTAGACACTATCGCAGCTGGAACAGCTGATAACCGTGTCCTCGCCCTTGTTGCTAGCAAAGTGGAACTCGTGACTTAGGCTGCCGCCCATGTTTCCAGAATCCGCAGCAGCAACCAAATAGGGGATCTTGAGCTCATCAAAGAGCTCTGTGTAAGCCTTCTTCACAGCCGTGTACGTCTTGAGGGCATTCTCAGCGTTGTAGTCGAAAGTGTAGAGATCCTTCATGATGAATTCACGTCCACGAAGTAAGCCCTGTCTGGGTCGTTGTTCATCTCGGTATTTCCTTGCTAGGTTGATATGAGCTGTTGTTCTCAGCTGTGGATGATATACTCACATATTTGGTACACCCGCACGGGCAGATCTCTATACGACTTGGTAAGATGTCCTACCAAAGTGGTGATTTCCTCTTCATGAGTTGGAGCAAGGAGAAAGCGGGACTCTTTCCGATCCTGAAAGCGAAAGATCTGAGACAGATATTAGCAGAAAATCAATGACTACACAGCGGAATCCATACCTCCGAGCCCTCTTTGAGACGCCCAGACTGCTCCCAAAGTTCCTGGGCGGATAGAGATGATAAAGACACTTTAGATGCGCCTGCAGTGATCCACATGGTGAGAACGAACTCTATAACTGCGGACCTATGGTATACATACCAACTGTTCGCATATGCTTATCAATGAGACGCTCTAGCTTATCTTGCACACGCAGTCCCAGAGGTAGCATATGGAATATCCCCGAGTAAGCCTAGACCTGAGTTAGAACTATACCTATCATATTGGGATGACACTCACCTGTCGCAAAAAGCCACCTCGGATCAAAAGGTCATTGGCATCCTCTGAGCAACATTAGAAGCGGTCAACATTGAGATGGGTGGCCATAATCAATACCTTTCTCACCCTGGACGGGCTTTTTGGTAATACCGCCCGTCGGGATCCAGAAATTAGACACCCGACTGCGCCCATCAACCTAGAGAATAGTCAGTGGGACTGCTGGGTTGAGAGTGAATTAGGTCATCTACATGAAAGGCGCATTTTGATGTTCTATGGAATCGAGCAATGCGAAAGTATGCTCGACATGTTGCGGAATAACGGCCCGGAACCGGGCGAAACCCGGAAATCATGAGGCCGGACGATCAGGACAGCCCCTCAATACTTGGCAGTAATGTTCATCCAAACCAATGGATGACACCATAACCAAGCCAGATCAATCGCAAGTAAATAGATCGCAAACGTGCGAAACTCGACAACTTCGGATGGTCCGTGCCCCGACCCATGGGTCTCGGCCCGCCGTTTCTCCGGCGGCCTGGCGGCTCTCCTCAATTTTTTGGCGGCAGAAAAAAAGTAGATGCAAATCCCCATCATCAAGTCTACATTTGGCCGTACAACTATCCGTCATGGCCAAAAGTAAGGGGAAGCGCTCCTCCGGAGCAAACGACGTTATCCCCGACGGTGGTGTCGCTGTTAACGACTCCGCCCCCGCTGCTGATGCCCTTCCACAGCTTGAGGAAAGTGCATTTGCCGGCTTGCGACAGAAGATCGAACAGCGACTGAAGGACCAGAGCGCCTCGAAGCAGAAGCCCAAGAACAACAAAGGAAAGTCGGGTCCTAGTGATACGCCACAGAAGAAAGAACCTGCACCTAAGCCCCAGCCGAAGCAAGCGTCCAACAACGACAAGAACAACAAAGGCAAGAAGCGGGACCGCAATGGTGAGGTGATCGCGAGGGAGGACAAGGTTGTTTCGAAGGATAAGCAGCCGGCATTGAAGGAGAACCAGGACGATGTTTTGCGGCAGGAGATTCTGGCCCTCGGAGGCACGGAGGAAGATTTGGATCTCATTGCCGGGGTTGGCTCGGACTCTGAAGTTGAAGATGCTACAGAGAAGAAATCCAAGGGCAAGTCCGACGACGCTTCGCTCCGGAAGGAACTGTCGAGTATTCTGGCAGCGGCCGGTCAGGTTGTCCCTGACGACCTAGAGGACGACGAGGTGGAGGAAGAGGAAGCCGAGGAGGAAGAAGCAAGCGAGGAAGATGATGGCGAAGAGGATGACGAGGAAGAAGTCGAGGATGACGAGGATGAGGAACCGTCAGAGGATGAGGAGCCAGCTCCTGCTCCTGCCGCGAAGGAGAGCAAAGAACCCGCCAAGAAAGAGAAAGCCAACAAGGAACCTATTGCCGAAGTTGTCTTCCCCAAGGAGTTCGCCAAACTCGTGAGTATAACCAGCCCAATCCACATATATCCTCCTAATGTAGCCATTAGTCTGTTCGACCCAGGTCCGATTGGTACATGACGGAACTGCCCTCTATACCGACAGCACAAGCGAAGTCTCTGCCTCGCCATGTGGTGGAACGGTTCTACGATTACGCCGTCTCCCTCCTCGAGAAGGAGAACAAGATGTATGCGGAAGCGCAGCAAGCATCTGCCTCTTCATCCCACAAGTTCTACAGCACGATCATGTCTACTGGTACGCTTAGCGATAAGACCTCTGCCTTGACTCTTGCTGTACAGGAATCGCCTCTTCACAACACAAAGGCAATGGAAAACCTCATTGCCCTTGGAAAGAAGCGCAGTCGTGCTCAGGCCGTGGAAGTCTTGAGATCGCTCAAGGATATGTTCGCTCAAGGAACACTACTTCCTAGCGACAGGAGACTCCGGGCTTTTGCCAACCAGCCGTCTCTTATTGCTGCGTTGCAAGGCGCAGGCAGCAAGTGGTCCGAAGGAGACCCTCTCCCTGGAGGGCTTCAGAAGAGCCACTTGATTGTCTGGGCGTACGAGCACTTCTTGAAGGATCAATTCTTTGAAGTCCTTAAGATCCTTGAAGTCTGGTGTAATGACGAGATTGAGTTCTCTCGCTCCAGAGCTGTCAGTTACGTTTATGAATTGCTCAAGGAGAAGCCGGAGCAGGAAACGAACCTCTTGCGACTGTTGGTCAACAAACTGGGAGATACCTCGAAGAAGATTGCTTCGCGGGCATCTTACCTCTTGTTGCAACTTGAGCAGGCGCATCCTCTGATGAAGCCCACCATCATCGCCGCCGTCGAGGAAGTTCTCTTCCGTCCTGGTCAGAGTCAACACGCCAAATACTATGCTGTAATCACGCTGAACCAGACTGTCTTGAGTGTTAAGGAGGAGACCGTTGCACTGAAATTGCTCGACATCTATTTCTCCATCTTTGTTGCTCTCTTGAGGCCTAACAAGGAGCCAAAGGGCAAGAAGAATGGAAAGTATGGCAACAAGCACAACAAGAACAAGGGGAAGGAGGACGCTGATAAGGGTCTGGCTCAGACTGAAGAGGTGCGGGATAAACTGACCTCTGCAGTTTTGACTGGTGTCAACCGAGCCTACCCGTTTACCAGCTCGGATAGTGAACGGTACGTTTCGCATATCCTTCATTTCTATATATCACTAATCCGTCATTAGACTCTCCAAGCACATTGATACTCTCTTCCGCATCACACACTCCGCCAACTTCAACACCAGTATCCAGGCGCTCATGCTGATCCAGCAGATAACCTCGACTCACCAGGTTGGTTCTGATCGCTTCTACCGCACGTTATACGAGTCTCTTCTCGACCCTCGGGTTGCTACCTCCTCCAAGCAGTCGCTCTACCTCAACCTTCTGTTCAAGGCTTTGAAGAATGATCTGAACACTCGCCGTGTGAAGGCGTTCGTGAAGCGTATCGTTCAGGTTCTTGGGCTGCATCAGCCCGCTTTCATCTGCGGTGTCTTCTACCTAATCCGTGAATTGGAGAAGACATTCCCCGATCTCGCTTCCTTGTTCGATCAACCGGAAGAGAACGACAGTGATGACGAGGAGGTGTTCCGCGATGTTCCTGATGAGGATGACGAGCCTCAGGAGCAGCCAGAGGTCACACAGAAGCCGGAGAAGCCGTCGACTCAATACGACCCCCGCAAGAGAGACCCCGGCCATAGCAATGCCGACCGGACATGTCTGTGGGAACTGGTAAGTTTAATCTGCTAATGAAATGTTGTCACGCGCTAATAAGGTATCATAGCTGCCTTACCAGTCTCACTTCCACCCGTCCGTGTCAGTGAACGCGGCTCATCTGCTCGACCACAAGCCAATGTCCGGACAGCCCGATCTCACATTGCACACGTTGTCCCACTTCCTCGACCGCTTCGTCTACCGGACCCCCAAGGCGTCTGCGCTCACCCGTGGTTCATCCATCATGCAACCTCTGGCAGGCAGCGAGGCCAAGGATCGGTTGGTCGCGGGCGGCAAGTCGATCCAGCAGCTGCCTCTCAACTCGGAGGCCTTCTGGAAGAAGAAGTCCGAGGAAGTTGCGGCGGAAGATGTCTTCTTCCACGAATACTTCAACCGCATCGGAAAGGGTCAAGACAAGGACAAGACCAAGAAGGCCAAGGATGCGGTCGACGAAGACGAGGAGGATGCCGAACTCAGCGGCGCCGAGTCCGAGATCTGGAAGGCGTTGGTTGATTCCCGTCCCGATCTGGAAGCAGGCAGCGACGACGACGATCTCGACATGGACGATCTTGAGTCCGCCTACGACAAGTCTGACGATGAAGACGAAGAAGGCGGCGACAGCGAAGTCGAACTCAACCTCGACTCGGACGACGAGATGGAGGACATCGAGGAGGAGCAGCCTACCACCAAGCCCAAGGCTAAGAAGGGCAAGGCCGCCAAGGAGGAAGAGCCATCTGACGACGAGGATGCATTTGACATGGACGTTTCAGACGACGAGGCTTTCGTCGACAGTGACGAGGAACTGCCCTCTGATGTGGAACTCGCAGCGGTTGAGGAGCCCCCGAAGGATGACAAGCAGTCTGACCGGAAGAAGCGGCGCAAGCTCAAGCACCTGCCGACATTTGCTTCTGCGGACGACTATGCGGCCCTGCTGGCCGGGGAGGACGAGGGAATGTGAATTCGGAGCTTGTAGTTACTACCCTGATATGCTATCTATTGCAGTATACCACAAAAGCATGCACTTGGTTCGGATCTGTCTTCCATAGTAAACCCAACATAAACGGCACTGTAGCTACAGTAAAATGCAATAGAACCCAATAAATAATACCCCTTACTTCAAACATACCACCAACACACTACGTACTCAATAAAGTATGCAAATATGGTACGGCCCGCCGTGATGGCTACCATTCCATTCCATTCCCCCTCCAGATCCCCCTTGCGCCAGCACCCCCTGACCCAGCGATAGAGACAGTCAAAAGACTCGGATTCATTCTCCGAGACTTTTCACCATGCAATTTGTCAAGAATACACATATACTAATAGTGTCAACAGAATACACAATAAAAACCCACCATTCCATAGAGAACTACACCTTCATACAGCTCGCTATAACTGATAGCTACTAGCTGCCGATAAGGTTCCATCAATCGCTCCCGCCGTGAGAAGTGGCGTAAAAGCGGCGCCACTAGAGATCAAGCCATCCGTTATCCTAGATAGATTGGAGGACTAGTCTAGATTGTGGACAGACACAAGACTGCTGGAGGCGTAAGACTAGTGTCAGCCTTAGCGTCTGGCGTAAGGCGTGCATAGCTCGAGAAGAGATTTCGAGTCGGCAGAGTTGCCGTGTTGTGTTATGGGGAGTTGTTTCCGGGTTATTTTATAGCCATGTTCCATTCTTGTGAAACTGAAATAATGATAGAGATTCAGGCGCGCTTTTAAGTTAAGTACAGTGAGGGATAGCGAGTGGAATAGTGTATTTAGTATCGTTGAATTTGTACGCTGAAGTCACATAGTAGCTACACTACCTAACATACCAAGCAAAGAGTTTTTTAGTCTAAAGGAAAAGGGTATTTGTTGGTGAGATCTCCCTGCAGTACTAGTGCTGAGCGTGCATATGCGCATAAGGCACATGGCTGCTACTAAGAGTCTTAAGAGTACACTCCTTACCCAACAAAGTAAGTAATCCCACCAGTCAGTCCCCAGGCACGTGGGGAAGTGGCTTATCACGCCATCTACTAGCGCATAGCGTGCTCGACAAGGCTTAAAAGAAGCAGAAAATAATAATAATATAAGCAGTGTCAGATATTTACTGGCAGTGGCGGCTTTATTTTTTCATTCATCTGTTTGAATTTTCCTCCCCAACCGAACCTTTTCAGTTAGCTTACTTTCTTTCTTCCATTTTTTGCCATCGAAGGAATGCGAATGCATGGATCCATGCACAAGGGAAAACCAGTAAGAAGATCTCCATACGATATTCGAACAAGGGTCATGGAAAAGCCATCGAAGCCATGCGTTGTCGTCGTATGACTGGGGGGGAGTTTATGCTTCGTACTTATCATTCATGCATGAGGGAGAGGCGTAGCTGTGGTCATGCCACACGACATCGTTTGCTTAGTGCAACTTAATCCAGAGGCTGACCTGACGGGGGAGGGGGGGAATGTATGGATCGGGATAAGGTAGCAACAAATGGTTCCATTTTGTTCCTTCACTTCCTTCCTACTTCTTGGAGCGGAAATTCTCTGCAAGAGGGGTTTTCCGTCAAAAAGAGAAAAGAATGAAAAAGCTCAGGACGGATGCGGGGCAGTTCTGGATCGGGCGGTTCCGCCGCGGACATTGGACGAATTGCTGATTGGCTGGGGAAACAGGCAAAGGTTGTACCGGGAACGGACCAATGGGCGGTGGGGACTGATGGGGGTGGGGTCTGAACGCGGCATTGCTGTTCTTAGCCGAGTCGAGCTTTACGGAGGTGGAGAGAGTTATCTATTAGCTACTTTTGTAGTGAAGGTAATGATGGTCAGGATAGATGGAGGAAAATAATTGATTACGATAGTACTTGGAAGGGGACACATAAAACCTCACTAGTATCTCGTGGTAGTCCCTGGACCAAAATCTACTACTGCTTCTGCTTAGGTTCGTCCCAGTAACCTACCAGACTCTACTAGTGGTAGTAAAGATGCACCGGTGGTCAATCCCGCTGGAGGACGTCATACAAAGTAGATGTTGTCATCGGCCATTCCGGACAGTCGGACTGACCGGCTGCATTGCACGCCGGTCATTGGATCTCCGAGCCCTCGATTCGCAATCAGCGACCGCTGCTCTGGTTGTTATTTGTCCCCCAGTTTAAATAAATAATATCGTAAATTAAATCGCCTCTCCCTGTGGGTTTGCATTTTGCCCAGATAGTCTTGGGGTGCGCAGAAACCACCGGTGCTAGGCAACTAAAACCCATCCGGCGCGCGCTTTGGGAGAACCCAGCTTTCCAGGGCAGTCCAGGTTAAGGAAATAAGCGCATCCAGATTAAATCTCTTTTGCTTGAATTTCTTTTTCCCTTTTGCCTCAGCGGTACTTTTTCGCTCATTTTCTTTCAATCTGCTCGTGTTCACAAGCTTAGCACGTCATTTTTCACTTTTTCATCTATATTATTACCTTGGGTGATTTTGTGATTCTTTGTCGCGCATATCGCAAACCCCCTGGTCTTGTAGTGTCGATCTGCCTCACGGTTATCTCCAGTAAGTACTAGGTTGCCCGCACGTGCCTTCGCCAGTGATATTCTTCTCTAGCCTGAACCTGACAGCTAAAAAGATGTTAGATCCTTCCTCCGTTCTTCCTTTTCGCTATTCTCTCACCTTCCGTCACTCGCCTCGTTAATTCTCCTTCACTCGTTGCCGGTCTTCGCTCAGGCAATTCCTGATTACCATCTGTCACCTCTGATCATTCCAGAGCTATCCTTAAAACGATCTACTTCAGTGATTTGGAGTCGTCCTATTTTGTCGCATCTTAAGGCGCAGTACATGCATCCAAAGGCATTTAGTGTCTCTTCTTCCTTTAGCTTCATCGCTTCCTACCACCTGCGGCTTGTCCGCTCGATAAAATGGCGGAGTCCAACACTTTCAAGCCCGTCGTTTCCCGTCGGTCGTCTGTCTCCGACAATGCCAGTGCAGCAGATAAGTTGAAGCAGATGGATCTGGAAAATCAGAAACAGCAGGTGGGCTCCGGCTCAGACACAGAGGGGGAAATCGGTCGTCAGATTGAAATGGAGTCGGAGAATTCAATTAAATACCGTACCTGTAGCTGGCAGAAGGTATGTACAACAATCCGCTTCGAAGCAGCGTACGCGTGCGATGCGCGCAGAGTTGCAATGGCTAACCACAGACTTGTGTTTCATTAGACGGCCGCCCTCCTGTTCTCCGAGTATATCTGTCTGGCTATCATGTCGTTTCCATGGTCCTATTCCGTTCTCGGCTTGGTACCGGGATTGATCCTCACCGTCGTCATCGCCATGATTGTGCTTTATACTTCGCTGGTCATCTGGTATGTTTTCCGTCGTCGCATCGCTTGGGAGGATAACCGCTCATATCGTGTAGGAAGTTCTGTCTGCGACACCCACATGTCCGTGACGTGTGCGACATCGGCCAAATGATCTTCTGGGACTCCAAAGTTGTGTGGTACCTGACTGCGGTGATGTTCTTGTTGAACAACACATTCATTCAGGTATTTTTAGTTTGCATGCGAAGTTATTTATAGTGCTGACCTAGATTAGGGCTTGCATTGCTTGGTCGGCGCCGAGTACCTCAATACCATCAGTGGTCATGGAGCCTGCACCATCGTGTTCTCACTGGTCACGGCTATTATCTCGCTGATCTGCTCACTTCCACGCACCTTTAGCGCCCTATCCAAGGTGGCTACCCTGTCGGCTTTCACCACATTCATCTCCGTCATGTTAGCCCTCATCTTCTCCGCCATCGAGGACCATCCCGCGGGCTATACCCCGGAGAAGGGAGACCCCATTGTGAAAGCGATCCCTGTGCCCGGAACGACCTTTGTCTCAGGAATGAGCGCCTTTCTCAATATCAGCTACACCTTCATTGGTCAGATCACGCTGCCAAGTTTTATCGCGGAGATGAAGGAGCCCAAGGACTTCTGGAAGTCTGTCACCGCTGTTACCATTGCCGAGATCATCGTGTTCAGCTTGGTCGGCTCTATCGTGTACGCCTACACCGGTAACCAGTACATCACGTCGCCGGCATTCGGCTCTCTGGGTAACGAGGTATACAAGAAGGTGTCCTTCTCGTTCATGATCCCGACGTTGGTTTTCCTCGGCGTGCTGTATGCCTCCGTGTCAGCGCGTTTCATTTTCTTCCGCTTGTTCGATGGCACCCGCCACAAGGGTAACCACACCGTGCTCGGATGGGCCGCCTGGACCGGTATCCTCACTATCCTTTGGATCCTCGCCTTCATCATCGCCGAGGTGATTCCCTTCTTTTCCGACCTGGAGTCGATCATGAGCTCCCTCTTCGATTCATTCTTTGGCTTCATTTTCTGGGGTACGGCCTACCTGCGCATGCGCCGGGAGGACTATGGACCCAATTTCTACAAGAACCGTGGCATCCGCGGCTGGCTGGGCGCGATTCTCAATGTTACTCTCATTATCGCCGGTCTCCTCTTCCTAGGACCAGGAACTTATGTAAGTCTCCATTCTTTCACCTGATACCGAAGAAGCCGACACTAACAGAACCCCCCTAGGCATCCGTTGAAAGCGTCATCATCAGCTACCGAGAAGGAACCGTGGGCACTCCTTTCTCCTGCGCCAACACGGGACTGTAGATACCACCAACCATCTGAGATGAAAACCAAAGAGCAAATGAACCGAAGATGAAACAACCCATATTGATGAGATAAAATAGCTCCAGGGCTGGCACCACAGACAAAAACCGGGAAATGATGATTTCTTAACGAGTTCTTTACCACCATATGAACGACGACTCTCATTTCTGCTTATTAGTTTTATTATTGTTTGAGACATACCCATTGTTAAGCTACTACCACTATTATTGTTCGTGTACGAAGAAAAGAAGAATGTGATTTCCAACTGGCTGGGTGCCGGACTATGCTGACAGGACTATGGTGGTGGATTTCATGAGATGAGGATCTGGAATGGGAGGAATATATTTATAAAAGTGTGTGTGTCCGAATTAGTAAAGGCTTACACATCAACTAGGTACTAGTAGTAGTTCTAGTTCTAGTATTAGTTCTTAATTTCGTCCTACTCAGGCAACGTGAATCTAATACACAGCATATGGAGATGGATGGTAGGACAACAGATGAAGCGAGGGTGATACTACATTAGTAGCAGTGTGACGTGCATAGTATGATACTAGGTATTAAGTATAGTAGTAGTTGCTGTTACTGATTACTTACTACTAGGCCAAGAGACTACCTGGCTAAGAATAAGTGTCCAGGTAGTATGTAGTAGGAGGTACAGATGGGCATCCTTACAACAGACGTTTTAGCCAGGAGAGCTGCCTGTCCTCATCTATTCTTTTCCCGTCACTAATTAACTTAACTAAATATATTTTTGATTCCTATATGCTATTCTACCACGTGTACATAGAACTACTATCAACGAAGTAGACAACTCCCAGACGAATGATCTAAAGATATCACTGCATTATTCCTACTTATTCAAGCACCACCACCCGTTCCTGCTCCTCACCCCCGCCCCCAGCCAACACATACCTGATAACCATACTCCTCCGATCCTCCGCAACTTCAATCATATGCGTATGTACACGGTACGCCCTCGGGATAAACCCCCCAGCATCCCTCCCCTCATCCTCAATATCAATCAGCCCTCGACAAATATTCACAATCAGATACGAGTCATAAAATCCCTCGCGATGGGGCCACACCTTCAGCAATTGAAGCGCTCGCTCTCTGGTCTCAGCATCCCGACACCTCACACAGCACCAGAACAGCGATGGCAGGACACCGATATCAGTGACCATGGTGGGGAGATTCTCGTAACTCCCGTATTCAGTCACGAAAGTGGCTATGATTCGTTCACAGAGGTCGTTGATGCGCTTGAACTCAGGTAGGAAGTTGTCGTAACCTAGTTCCGTCGTGTCGAGGGAACAGCCGAGCATGCTGGTGAGGGTTGCTACGTGCGTGAGGATGACGTCCACGCTGCGGGTTTCTCGTAACGTCCAGGCGGTGTTGTTGGACTTGTGGGAGGAGATGAATGATTTGAGGTCGAGAGTGAAGTCTGTTAGGTCGTGGTGGAGGGTGGTTTGTTTTGCGGAGAGGGTTAGAGAGTTGAGGGCTGGGTCTTGTTCGCCGCGGAAGAAGAGGTTGCAGAGGGATTGAAGGTGGAAGATGTTGTTCATTAGCACGCGTAGACGCTCTTTTGCTTCGGCGATGCTGTAGATTGGCGTGATTTCGTATGCTACTTCCGAGACGCTGCCCTTGGGCGGGTGGCCGGTTACGACGACGTCAGGGCCGTTCCAGTAGGCTCGCGGGGTGTTGAGCTGCAGGAAGGCTTTGGCGAGGATGCGCTCGGTGGTTAGTGTGTGATTAGCTGATTGGGTTTTCAGGATGTTGAGGCCTTGTTGGAGATGGGCGAACGCGTTGGTGTAGTCCCCCTCGAGGAGTTCGAGGATGATGAAGGTGATACAGCACATGAGTGTGATGCCACGGACTTGGGGGTCATTGGATTGGATGCGCCGGCGCAGCATTGCCATGGAGCGATTGTATTGTTCCAATGCGAAGTGGTGATGGCGGTGATCGGGTTTTGATTTCAAAGTTTTGGTGCTCCGTTCGTAGTCTTCATGAAAGGCACTGAGCGCGACTACTGCGTGGCAGACGGCAGGTTCTCTGTGACACATTTGTAGTACGAGACGTTGCCATACTTCCGAGTCCGCATACCCCACTAGCATGGGGATGGTGTTGTGCTCGAAGAACTGGAGACATCGACGCTCATCGGAATCCAGACCAGGGAGACAGAGGATGAGGCTCTTTGATGGTTTGGATACTGGTAGCGTCACCTTACGAGAAGGTAGTCGATATTGAGTGTACCCGTCGCATTTGCGCCCTGTGGAAGTGCAGTTGCGGCATGCATTTGGGGTTTCATCACATTTGATATGGCGGGACCTGCGTGCACGGACTGGGGGATTAGCTGCTTACCCTAGGATCAGGAGCCTAGTCTCGATGTTGACGCTTGTAATCAGATGCGGAAGTGGAGTAGTAGGAGATTGAGTGATGAAGACTGACCGACAGGTGCGGCATCCATTTCTGGATCTATGGGTGAATGCTCTTTGTCTTCTCATGTTGGCTGGCTATGTGCGGAGACACGCTTCGGAGGGTGGTTCATATCTACAGTGCATACTGGCAGTGACACCTTTCCATGCACCTTCACTGAATTTGCATGCAACAAGCAAAGGATGAGAGCCTTTCCGTGGGATCACTGGACAGCACTCTGAGGAGGGAGATCATTATTGGGAGAAAGGCCTCTTCCTTCCTAATCTCATAAGTGTGTGTTAGCTCGACTCCTAATAGTCCGACTAGTGCGGGCATGGATGCTGGGTGCCCCAGGCAGACACAGCCACGCCTTGTCATTCTAAGGTTTCTGATTGGCCAAGATTAGAGTGGAGCGGTGAGTCGGACAGGTCACCTGATTTATCCATGTTTACTTACAGTCGATACTGACTGTCTAGATTCCTCTTCCCTGCTGGCTTTGGTACATGCCACTCTAAACTTTGACTGCCGATTGATGCTTATGACGAGCTGAACTCTTGATAGGATGGCTTCTTCCATAAGCTGACTGGATGATGATCCTAACATCACTATCCCGATCTCTTCAGGTTGTGCTACTGTGGGCCCCTTCAGCCGCACCTGGTGGGGTTTCTGCGATGCAATATTCAGATGCTGTATAGGCCTTTCAGCGCCCACGAGTAGAGAGGCTGGGCACATTAAAAGGTGAATTTTGAGAACCATCCAGATCTGATTCATTCATTCATTGATTTTATTTGTTCACTCGTTCATCCTCATATTCCTTCCGCAGGCTTATCAATGCTGGCCATGCTTAATGCTGAGACTTCCCTCATGCAGGCCCTAAAGCATTAAAGCGTGGCTGTACCGCTCTCCCTTCATTCCTAATGTACGACTAGCCAGCCAGCCAGTCGGCCAACCACATTCTCCAGCATCCGTACTCTATTGCAGTAGTCCTTGCATTAGCAGCTGCAACTAGTCAATCCCGCATTCTTAGTCTGACAAGTCCGATGGCACGCATCGGAGATAATATTGGGTACTAAAACGTAGCAAATCCCGGACTCAGTCTCCGCACCTCCGCCTGTTTACTTCGAAGTTGAGCGGAATTATACAGCCTCCAGTATGACATTCTAATCACGCATGACACCCCAAGTCAGCCTACGCTCCTTCAGATGATTTTCATAATCACCCCTACTGGTTCTACATATCAAATCCCTTGGTACTCTAGCACACACCATGTTTACTACCAATACTATATTATACCTAACCAAGCTGGAGTCAACAACATCGATCTGGGCTCCCGTCCTAGCAGCGATTATCTTCTGGCTTCTAAGCACTCCGTCCCTTAAGACGCCCCTTCCTGTAATTAATCAGAGGCAACGATTCGAGATCGGAGGCCTGGGCTCCCTAAAACGGTTTTTCAAGGACGCACATGGCTTGATAAGAACTGGATTCAGTCAGGTATGCCCCTCTAAATTCTACTTTCGAACCATAGGTACTGATGAGTTATCTGCCAGGGCAGCGCCTTTTATCTCTACTCGGAATTCGGGCCAAAGATCGTTCTTGCCCCCAAACATGCAGATGACTTTCGTACTCATCCCGCGTTTAGCTTATCGAATGCTATTGCGGAAGAATTTCATGCTCATATTCGAGGGTTTGACCCTTTCAAGCAGGATCCGGCTCTTGTGAAAGATGTTCTACGCACGAAACTGACACCGAGTTTGGGTGGGTATATCATGTCTACATACAATCGACTTAGTCAAACACATTCTAACCTTCATGTCTGGTAGATAAACTGGCTCGGCCTTTATCTGAAGATACTCGTCGTGCGCTAGGAGAGATGTTCACAGATGATCCCGGTAAGCTCAGTGATACGCTATCCATCCACTTGCCCTAGCAATGACCTTAATATTATGTCACACCAGAATGGCATGATCTACAACTGAAGCCAATTGTGGCCAGTCTAATCTCCAGACTGTCATCAAGGGTGTTTCTCGGGGAGAAGTTATCTCGTAACCCGAACTGGCATCGAGTCACGGCCGACTATGCCGTTCACACATTCATGTCCGCTCTATTTCTCCGAATGTTCCCACGCTGCACCAGACCCTATGTGGCATATGTCCTACCATTCTGCCGTAAGATACGCAACGAAATCAAGGAAGCTGAAGAAATCATCACTCCCGTCGTCGAAGAAAGACGGTCCGCCAAGCAAGAAGCCATCCGTCAAGGACAGGAGCCCGAACACTACGAGGACGCGATGCAATGGATGGAAGAATGCGCAAAAGGTCGACCTTACGACCCGACTCTTGCTCAGATAGCACTCTCGCTTGCCGCTATACATACTACATCGGACCTGCTCACACAGACGCTCTTCTACCTTGCTGAAAGGGAGGATGTTATTAAGGCGCTCCGAAACGAAGTAATCACAGTTCTGCAAAACGACGGATGGACAAAATCGACGTTCAACGACTTGAAGCTCATGGATAGCGTGTTAAAAGAGAGTCAACGACTGAAGCCGCACAGTATAGGCAAGCTTTCTCCCCACCACCAACCCTTACACACACAACCGAGAATACACCTAACACAACCTCAACAGCGGGAATGAGACGCTTCGCACAAGAAGACGTGACCCTCTCCGACGGAACTGTCCTCCCCAAAGGCACAATCTCAGTTCTCACCAGCGAGTCCATGTGGGACGCTACCATCTATCCAGAGCCGGAGACATTCGACGCATACCGGTTCCTGAAGATGCGCGAGACGCCCGGTCTTGAAACTGCGGCGCAGGCAGTTTCGATTTCGCCTCATCATTTGGCGTTCGGGTTAGGGAAGCACGCTTGTCCTGGACGGTTCTTTGCGATTGCTTTGAATAAGATCATTCTGTGTCATGTTCTTTTGGAATATGATTTCAAGGTGGCTGATGGGTGGAACCCGACGGTGAGGAAGTATGGGTTCGTTTGGCAGGCAGATCCGGTGGCAAAGGTGTCTGTTCGGAGGAGAAAGGAGGAGATTGTATTGTGAAACTAGGTTGTTGGAGGGTTATTATTGTTCATATTGCTTTGTTGGGTGTGAGGCTGGGTGAAAGTGCTAGTTGACACTGGGTAGTATGGTTCGATTGTTGAACGAGATGATGAATCCATCCAAGATGTTGATGATGTTATTTGTCTCATACTAGTTAAGTGGGCGAGGAGAGTTGTTGAACAGTATCTAGGCAGATGAACAGTACCAGTACCAGGTTGACAAAGATACAGACAGAATAGAATAAGATCTCTAAAGAATGACATTGGAAGATGATGCACGTAGTCCCTCCCAGATTATTCATCGCCTGAACTACTAACTTGCTACGTACTACCAGTATCAGTATAATCTGTTAAAGAGCGACGCAGCCAAGGAATTTCACGCACACGACAGTCTACATTACATTTTCCATTAGCTTTATGCCCGGATTACGTCCATCTTTCTGCAATGCATCGGTGAACCCATGAAGATTAGCCATAGTGACCAAGTATGATAATTACAGAACTCGCATTCAATTCCACACGATTTCTCTCAATCACTGTCAAAATGTCGCGTAGTCAACCAAGCCTCACTGATAGGAGCCACTAACTATATACACGCTATCTCAATAGCTCAATGCTTATCATAGTATTTAACGCAATATCATAGAAAGCAGCATATTATTAACCTATTTGGTACAGCACGTGCTGTGCCCTTTCTATTAAATTGCACGTTTTTATCAGGTCAGCCTCTACTTGGCGTAGTACTCGCTTTGTTCGATTCTGGTAGTTCTCCACTTGGAAAACGCAGTCGCTAAATTTGACATGAACCCATCTGATTATTCCATACAGTTAGATTTCTTTATTTTCAGATCGATGTAAATCCTGAGATGCGCCGGATATGATCATCCCTCCGACCCTTGTACATGCAAGATGCCCATAATCCTTCCGGCCAGAAGAGATTGGGTGAAGTCATAGAAAACGAGAAACATGAGGGTAATATACACGCCGGTCCACCATCGTTAGTTCAAATACACGCTTCATTGCTCCTGGGTCGTGTCATTCTCCTCGTCAGACACCTGCGGGGCCCAGATCCCCAACGACTCTCCTCCCAGTAGCCTGACGCCGGGCTTCGCGTGCGTGTTCACCATGGATTTGCTGGACACTGCCAACGCGTTCATCAGCTCTCCAACGCGGCGGGCCGCAACGAAGCTGCTCGTCAGATGCTCCACTTCGGCCACCTGGGTTGCCAAGTTCATGCACTGCACCAAGAGCTCGCTGCTAAGCACATGAGCCGAGAAATACATCGTATTGTGGTAATCGAGGAACACTTCGGGAATGTAGGTGTTACGAATCTCCTCCAACTCCTCCTTCTCGGCTTCTATATTGACCATATTAGTATTGATACACTCAAACTCAAGCAGACAGGGTTGCTTACCATTCTCGTAGTTGACCAGCCACTCGTCCAACATGACATCGATTTGGACGCTAGTATCATCCAGGGCTTCCTGTAGCCCTTCTCTCAGGTCCTTGAGCATACCCGAATCACGCCGCCGTTTGTTGCTGCGCCAGTGGTTAGTTCAACGCAAACCCATTCATAGATTGTCATGACATACTTTTCTAGTTTTTCATAAATAATGGCATATCTCTCCAGAGCGTCCAATGCCAGGATAAGGACCTCTAGATCACGCATGGTCTGCGATTGCTGGAGTAAGATGCTCGCCTGGCTTCCCGACGCAACTCCGCTGGTTCGCGACCGAGAACGCTTGTGAGGGGAGCTGAGCAACCTCGACTTCGTCGGACTGGAAGGTTCTGGGGTGTTGACCTCTTGCATCGCCGCCACATCGAGGCTAAATTCCGAAATATCAAAGCCGAACATTTCCCGCGAGATGTCGGATAGCTTCATCCGCCGACACAGCTCCCGAGCTGCAGAGAGTCGACCCGATACTGTGATATTGTTAGCCCTGCATCTCCTACACGGAACAAGGGTATGTCCATACTATAGAACTTGCGGTACAACAAAGATCCGAGCTGACAGATTCGCCCCCACTGTCCATCCACGTAGCGAAGCCATTCGAGACTGCGTATGACATTTTCATCACTTTCAGATATCTCGTTTCCAATGAAATCCGTCTTGACCGGAACCAATTCAAGGTTGCCATCCTTGCGGTTGACAACCTTCGGGTGCCGCTTGACCGTCCTGGAGTGGTCGATGGCAGAGACATTCACGCTCAGCCATTCCCACTGGGTCTGCAGGACAGCCTCGACGTCGATACCGTGCTTCTCCATCAACCGAACCAGGTTCTTTCTCTCCCGTGGATCAACAATCTCGATCAATACCTGAGCCAGAACAGACCTCGTCAAGTCCTCCGGGAGAAGGGAAGCGTAAAGCGGAATGATATCCACAACACCGAGGGATTCCAGGTTAGCGATATACCCGATTATGTTCACGCAGGCAGTGTTGTAGAATTGAGTGTCGGCGCGAACGTATCCAATGGAATGAGCGACGATGTAAAGATGGGTGGCAATCCGGAGCGCATCGCCGTCCTCTGCAGCAATGACAAGACTGTCATCGACGGAGGTAGGTGACACATCAGGAACGAAGGATGATGCATCCGATTTGTTGTTCGCAACCTGGGACACTGCCTGGGCCAAGGAATAGAAGAATGCGTCGTATCCTTTGCCCAAGATTGTCGCCTGGATAGTGCGGTACGGGTTCCGTGCCTCGCTTCCAACGCGCTCGTTTCCTCTAGTGTACTGCACGAATTTATTGAATTCGGCATATCCTGCCGGTTCAGGCACGAAGGCAACAGGAGTTGTAGGCGAATGGCTTAGCTTCCGCTGGAACTGCTTGCAGAATCCCTGGTAGCGAGACAGGAGGACGCTGTTGAAGTGCACGAAAAGATAGTCATCCCAGGTATGACAGACCTTGAAGGCTGCCTCTGTTTCGCCGCAGAGCAACGCATAAACCGCCCGCTCAAAATCCTCGGCGTGCGGATTCCGTGCCAAAGCACTGCAGGCGGCCCTCCAGGACTCTTGGGAACGCCAGTTCATCAGGCGTGTGTGCCCATCATCCACAGGTGTTCTTCCAGTGTGTGTTTCAACATCCACGCTAGTACCACAGATGCTGACGGCTCGCCATATTTCCAACCGCTCTGCACACCATTCGCGGATCTTGAACCAACTCTCCCCATGTCTGAGCATCTTCCAGCACGTCATCCATGTAGCGCGCTCGTAGAACTGATCCTGCTTCTGTAGGCTCTGCCTTTGGCGGGTGACGGCGTCCGGATCTAATTGGGTGACTAGTGGCTCCGACTTATCCGAGCTCAGAAGCGTAGCGGTGATGCCCGGGTCATTGGGTTCGAGGGGTTGGGGCCAGGCTCGCAGTCGCTTCTGTCCCTTGATTGTTTCCTTCGTGTAAAGCCATCCATGGGACCATGATCCCTGCCCTCTTTCGGCCTGTGACTCTAACTCAGAGATTAGATAGTCCACATCCTGCGTGCTGTATTTGGCCGAGCGTTCGAGCCACTTCAGGATGATAACGCATTCCGTCGCATAATGGTCCGCAGTCAAGAATTGGTCCCAGACGTCACGATCGGGGGAGTACCGGTGTAGATTCTGGAAGACAGATTCTTGCGACTTCTTGGAGTCGGCTCTGCGGGGCGGATCGTCCCTGCTAATAAGGTTGAGGAGAAGTCGCCAAGTGTCGGCTTCCAATTGTAGACGCCGGAGCTCCTCTGCAGTCTTGGGATCGAACGATGCGGATCCGTTGCTTCGAGCAGCACCCAATCCAAGCTTGGCCCGTTTCAAGGTGTTTTGTTTCGTGATGTCGCTGATTGCATCTTGCGCGAGGGTCTGGTAGCTCTTCACCAGGTTATAGGCAGCTTGGTAGTTCGACAAGTCATCCGAGCGGTTTCCTTTCTGTTTGAAACGATCCAATTTTTCGGCGAAGGCCTCAATCTGGCGCGTGACTCGATCTGCGGTGCGGCGAAGGGGATGCAAGGCCTCCTGCGCGCCTGCCGACGTAAACAAGTCCGGTGTTGCGGCATCTATACCATCTAGCAAAGTCAGCCTCCCTAGCACTACCAGAAGTCGTAAGGAGCATACTATGTCCATTTGGAGCGAACCCCAGATCCAGTGGTGATTCGCTTCCATTCAGCGCGTCAGCGGCCTCTTCCTCTGATTCCTCGTCTTCGTCAACGTAATCATCTTCCATGTCTTCATCCTCATTGGGCTCCATGTCGTCTCCCTCTTCATCCATGGGCTCATCGTCATCATCCTCGATTTCAATAACATCCGACTCGTTCGTTGGTTGTTGAGAGGGCTGGATAATAAAACATCGGTCGGTCAGCGCACCGCCTTACAAGAAAGCCAAAACAAAGCAACTCACATTTATGGACGTGAACCCGGCAGGGGCGCCCGAGCCCGTGGCCCTGGTTAAGGGTGCCATGAGCGCGAGGAAAGACCGGGGAGGTTGACCGGGAGAGAAGGGGTGTGTCGGGGGAAGGGCGATGATAGAGATGGAGAATGTTTGCGAAGGGACCTTTAGCTTCCCAGGAGGATTCGGGGAAGAACTGCAACTTCCAATCTTCTTCGTCTTACTCTTTTTGGCCGTGTTTTGGGCCGACGGGCCACTAGCCCAGATGGGGACTAGCGTCAACACACACCATAAAAACTCGCGCACTTCGGCTTTTCCCTCTTCTTCTTTTTTCTTTCTTCATCAAATGTCTATAGGCAATCATTAGAGTCTCGGAACGAGCGCTTCAATCTTCGTTCAGGTCAAACGGCCTCTCTGCGTGCTCAAGATTGTCTTAGAGAAATCTGGCAATTTTCACAACTAGCCTAGCTCTTTCCTCGAATGGGAGCTCAGACTGCAAGGGAATTGTCACATTCCAGCCTCAGTCTCAACTGAGATGGATTGTCTACTAAGACTATCACTATTACTATTTTCCGGCAACTCGACACGTTGTCAAGAGCCTTAATGATTTGGTCTCTTACTCTATTGTCGACAAAGTATAATTGGTAGTATGTACACGATCCGTAGAACTCTATGAGACACGAAATTCTCTCCGAGACAGCTAAGGCTCCATGCCCCGTTGCTTCATCTTCAGACGCAGCAAATTGGGCTTAGGACAGCTTGGAGTCTTTGCGTCCTCTCCTCGCGCCTGGTAGAAGGCATTGCAACATTCATAAAGGGCATTGATCTGGGATTGACATTTCTCTTCCTGGTACGAGTTCTTCGTGAGGCATGCTGCAAGAATTAGTGCTGTTTCTGCACGTGGATGTTGCATGGTGATAGTCACCTTGTATGGCACACTGGCAATTGTTAGTCATGCACCAAACAAATGTTCCAACTAGTATCTGTGACCTACAGCTCGTGGATGGCAAGGCGGGTCAAATGCTATGTCTTCCTTAGGTCCGCCCTGCTATCTGTTACTCACAACTCAAACGGGAGTCAATGGTTACACTCATACCATGACGCAATATACTATACTCAGCCAGAGAAACCGGCAACAAGACAGAAGTAAAATCACAAATGAAGGATCCCGGAGGCTAGGACTGAAATAAAAGAAAACAAACCTAATCAGAAAACTGAATAGAAAATGACTCAACACTGAAAGTTGTATCAAGAGAAAATCAAGTATCAACAGTAGTAGTAACACCTTTGATCTCATTCACTGCAGCGAAGCAACGGGAACTTGGACCTGCGCCGCAAAAATAGATTCTCCGATATTTATAACCGGTGGGGGTTGCCTTCATCGCCTCCAGCTCAGTTCAACACCCCATCCTTTTTCTTCTTCTCTCAGTCATTTATCACGTCCACCAGCTTCTTCTCCTCATCCGTCTCTCCGCCAGTGCTCTAGCGCATAACCTCGATCCCTTCAAAGCGGCAAATAGGGTAAGTCACCGCAGTCTGACGAACTCAACTTGCGACGGGAAGTCCCTCCCAAAGCTGACAACTCGCCCTCCTCCAGTTTCCAAGCCCTCCATCGTCTTTATTCCCTTCTACAACAATGGCCGACTCCGGAGAGGCCCCCGCGGCTGTCGAGCACCTCAACATCAAGGTGACCGACAACAACAATGAAGTGTTCTTCAAGATCAAGCGCACAACCCAGTTGAAGAAGTTGATGGACGCGTTCTGCGAAAGGCAAGGAAAGCAGCCATCTACGGTCCGCTTCCTTTTCGATGGCACCCGTGTGCGCCCTGAAGATACACCCGATACTGTATGTTCTAGCATGACAACCCTTCTTTTCTGTGATGTGTTTATGTGCACGCACTACGGCACCCTTCCCCGCACGAACACCTTCTTCCATCTTCTCTGGCAAACAGACCCTAGAGAACCGCAAAGCACACGGCTAACTTATTTTGAAATTATGTAGCTCGAGATGGCCGATGGGGACACTCTCGAAGTGCACCAGGAACAAATCGGTGGCTAGATAGCATTATCTCTCTCTCGATGAATCATGATTATTATGTCTTTTTTCCCCAAAATACATTACCAGCCCCGTTGTGTTTCTTGCCTTTATTTACCCAAATTTTTTTCTCCCGACCATCCTCCGATCTGTTTCTTCCGTTTTGCTGAACAGATACAAGGCGCAACACGGTGTTCTACTTGGTTGATGGGTCGGAGCCGGGCCCGGATTTGGAGAGCGTCCTATAATGAGATGTGTATCTGGGTAGGGATCAGGAAATTTTTCAGAGTGATAAATAAGAGGGTTATTGACGTCGACGAAAATATGATGAATGGTTACTCTTCATTGCTTTTGCTAACTTCACTGTTCTGCAAGAATTTGGGGAGCTGAGGAAGGAAAAGAATCAGTGTTTAGCATCTGTTGTGTGCAAATGTCTACCGTTTGGATAGATTCTTGAGCACTACATTCAAGCTACGCTGGGTTGCAACTTCTGCAAAACTAGATAGGGGTTTCCTTTTCTGGAAGTCCATCCGTCTGAACTGGTATAGATTCACCGAAAGACTATATTACAGCCCCGTATAGTTTGGACCCCCAGTGAGTCTGAGTGTATGTAGTAAGACAGGAAAGTGACAAGAGGAAACCAGACAACCGACCCACCCCGCAAGCAGTCATCAAAGGAGCGAAAAGAAGATGAGAAACGCAGCACCCGGCACACCCCGTCACCTTCAGAGCCGGGAGTAGAAGCAAGGAATGTATATCTCCACCAACCCCACCCCCAGCAATACGGAGTAGATACTCCATTGATATAAGATAGTGTCAATCACATGTCCCACACTGCCGCCTTAGCCTTCTCTTCCTCTTCCTTCGCCTTCGCCGCCTCCTCCTTTTCCTTATTCCGCCGCTTAATCTCTTGCTCTTTCACCGCGCGGTCATACGCCCGCTGCTCCTCCGTGCGCTTGGGCGCCCGAATTCCCAGCGCCCCCGCAATCATCCTCCCCGCTACAGCCGTCTGCTTCTCCGGCCTCCTCGCCGGCGATCTCGCCTCTGATCGTCCACCATAAGTAGGCCACGGCGGCTGCGATGCAGACGTCTGCGGTGAGATGGGCGTGGGTGGGGGGTCCAAGGGGCCTTCAGTGTAACGGATAGAAGGTGACAATGCGGGGCTGGCGAAGCGGGAGGAGGTAGCGGGGGAGGTGGATGAGATGTCGGCTGCTCCTCCTTCGGGGTCAGAGGCGGAGGCCGAGTCTACTTCATCTTCCCAGGAGTCGGCGACGGGAGCAGGCTCTTTCTTCTTCTTCACCGTGTGATGGTGTTGTTTGGGGACCGAGGTGGGGGGAGTCGGTCGGGGAATATCTTTAATGGGGCTTTTATTGGCGAGGGAGAGTTCGCGGAGAGAGGATTGTAGTTCGGAGGTTGCTGATGCTGATGCTGTTGGCGGTGTTGTTGCTGGTGGTGTGGCTGGAACGGACATTGGGGGTGGTGTTAGTTGTTGGTGTTTTGTTGCAGCTGATTATGTTATGGGAGTACCATGGGGTACTGTGGGGTGAGGAAGTAGTAACAATGGGGGAAGTCTGGGGAAGGAGGAAGGAAAGAATAAAGGAAAAGGAAGAGATGATTGAGGAGAGGCTCTCAGTTATTGTGGCGGCAGTACAATTGGGGGAGGGAGAAGGGAAGGTTAATTAAAGGAGGATGAAGGAAACGAACCCTTGGAATTGGAACTGGCATGTGCGGCCGCCATATCGACTACTAATTGATAAAATTCTATTATTGAAGATCTTGGAGTGGTTCGTAGCAGAACAATGCAGAGTGGTCCGACCGCTTTCAAGCAAAGCGAAAAGGTGAAATCATGAATGGCGTCAGTCCCGGCAGTGCGACCCCGCCTTTCGGGGAAGGCGGGCCCCGTGATTGGTCCTTGCATTGGGCTGGCCAGAGTTCGAGTTGGTCCATCGCTTTTGTTTTCTGGCGAGAATTTGCAGTTTGGGGAACGGTTCACGTTTCCACCATTGTGTGGTGGCTGATCTGCGTTGGGAAGTCACTTATCATGGCCCCAGATTGGTTGTTTGACTGGCCGGTTTCTTGCTGGTGTGTACATTGTGATGGGAGAGTTGGGTCATTGATCTACATACTCCAGTTCAAGGCTGTAACGCTACTAGCAAGGATTACTGGAGTCGTGTGATCTGATCTCAGGATGTGTATCTCTCATTATTTGGGTCACATACTTTGTAGTCCAAAGTATGTTCTCACATCTGCAATTGTTCGCATTCTGTACTGTGAAATACTGACTAAGCAGTTGGGAGTGTGGGGTGATCTCCAAGCCTTGTTTCCAGAGCCTAGAATTCATAAAAATAGACCACTTGACATCATCTACCAATATCTCACTAGTCGATGCAATTCGATAACATTGCCTTTTCGGTGGGCGAAGGGAACAGGGTTTTCACTCATGTGAAGTCTCATCACTTAAGATGTGCTGCCCAAGAGATCTAGAACATATTTGCTGACGGGAAGCATTAGTGCTAGTGCACCATGACTGAGAACGCAGACTGAGACATGAATCCATCGAGTAGAGGCCTTCAAAGAACAATTGAAAGGTCTATGTACCTCAGGGGGTGTTGGGGGCTGGTGCAATATCATCTTATAGGTGTATACTGCATCAAGCATTGCTGCATACCACTAGCTACAAATGCTCCCAGCTAGATGAGGACATACACGAACTGGAAAAACATGAATAGGGAAATCTGCACGCTATACATGCACTAATATATTCAGTGCCAGTCCGCACTTCCTTCAGCCTCTACACCAAACCTGTGGCTCTGAACACCGCCGGCGGAGCATGTGGCATTTGCCTTTCCGAGTCCCAAGTACTACCCGGCAACACGTTTCCGAGACCACCAATCACAGCAATGCATGACTGTCCCGAGAGCCCACATCCTCTTGTTTAGTACCTCGGAAACAGTCGGCAGGTTGTCCGAGACCGGCGGAGTATCCGTCTTATAAGACATCAATTCCCGAGGTTAGTCTTCCGCCCCTTCAACTCTCGCCAGGCCTGTAGACCAGTCTAGCAACTGGCTGTTGATATTGCTCTACTTTACGAAGTGGCCGTGAGTGGTAGTCACTGGTTTGTTGTCTCTTTCATCATTTAAACCTATCATTCTCGCATTTGGTGTTCTTATAATACCCCACACTGATATAGCCGGCTATTGATCTCCATCAAGTAACCACGGCACGGAACCCACTATGTCCCGCCTGGCTTCATTGTCTGCGCCGGCGAGAAGGCCTCTCGTCCGCGCTTCAGTGAGACAATCACAGGGGTTCTCGACCTCGTCCAGGACCTGCAGTTATGCGGACACGCTACAGAATTTGAAGATAGGAGCTCACACGCGGGTCTTGTTTCAGGGATTTACAGGTGAGTCTGTCTCTCAATATCTACGATCATAAATTGACATTAAGTTTAGGTAGACAGGTAAGCGGGCTTCTAGTGTAATCGCAAGAGGCCTTGATTAACATTCCAGGCCACTGCCAACGTCAAGGAATCCTTAGAATGGGGTACGAAGATTGTCGGGGGCGTTAAGCCGGGCGTCGAAGGAGAGCATCTCGGTCTTCCAGTGTTCCCATCTGTAAAAGCGGTATGACTGATTGTCTACTTATCCGGGCATCATACTTATACAGACAGGCCCAAGAGAGAGCGAAACCGGACGCATCTGCGATCTACGTGCCTGGTAACCAGACTGCAAAGGCGATAGAAGAGGCTATAGAAGCGGAAATTCCTGTTGTTGTAGCAGTGGCAGAACATGTTCCTATCCATGATATTCTTCGAGTAAGCGATTCGGTTTGAGCGTTGTCTATGAGGGCTATAAACTAATGGTAATTAGATCCATTCCATGCTGAAGACCCAGTCAAAGACGAGATTGGTCGGAGCCAACTGCCCGGGAATCATCTCTGCAATTGGCAAATGCCGGATCGGATTCCAGCCTTTGCCCTGCTTCGCACCCGGCAATATTGGCATTGTTGCGAAGTCAGGGACTCTGAGCTATGAGACTGTTGCGTCTACAACGCGGGCAGGTCTCGGACAAAGTCTCTGTATCAGTATGGGAGGGGATGTTCTAGCAGGGACTAATTTCGTCGATGCACTGAAGATTTTTGAAGAAGACCCTGACACCGAGGGGATCATCCTGGTTGGTGAGATCGGTGGCACGGCAGAGATCGATGCAGCGGAGTGGATCAAGGACTACAATCAGAGGACTGCTAACCCCAAGTATGCGGAAGAGCCAATTCGTTCCCATGGGAAACCGTGCTGACAAGTACAGACCAATAATGGCCCTCGTTGGAGGCTTGCATGCTCCTCCTGGGCGGATCATGGGCCACGCAGGTGCTTGGACAGCAATTGGGGAGCCCGGCGCGAAGGCCAAGTATGAAGCGCTCGAACGAGCCGGCGTAATGATGGTCAACCACCCCGAGAAGTTCGGAGAGGGAATGAAGTCACTTCTGAAAACTCGCGGGCGCGTGGGCACTACTGTAGGTCTGTTCCATGCGAAACACGACAGGATACTTACATGGAGTAGTCTATCAATGGCGGGAATCAGCGGCGAGGCCTACATACAATGAGGCGCATCAGACCAAACCGTTACTGCGTCTCTCAGCCCCAGCAAACCAGAAGTCTTTTCATTAAGCCGTTCCAGGCTCTCGATATGCTCAGGAAAGAATCAATCCCTGTCAACGAGGCTGCACCCTCCGAGTCGGACTTTTTCTTGTCCCTCACCGTTGATAGGACAGCACTCTCGCCGTGCATTTTTGCCTCCACATCCGCTGGCTTCGAACCAGCACAGACGGGCCGGTTCCCATTTGCATACGAGGGCACGGACTTTAGCAGCACAAACCCCCTGGTTGAAACGGTTGCCTCCCACCTGCAGCTTCCCGCAACGGCGCACGACAACCTGGCGCAGCTGCTGCAGGGATTATGGCGGGTTTTCAAGGAAAAGGAGGCGTACCTCCTGGAAGTACGCGCCAACGCCACAAGTGCCTTTGAAGTCCGCGATGCCCGCTTTGGGTTCGATGACGCAGCCTTTCGGAGCTCAGGACGCCAGAAAGATGTACAGCAACTGAGAAACCCAGCAGAAGAGGTGCCCGAGGAAGTCGAAGCCGAGAAGGATGGCATTGTCTACGTCAAGTGAGCCACCCCAGTCATCCCTGTGTAGCCTACGCTGACCGAGCTCAGACTGAAAGGAAAGGGAAGCATCGGAACCCTAGGTAAGTACATTCCCCCTAACCCCACATCTAGAGGTTACCATCCCACTGACCTCGTAGTGAACGGCGCGGGCCTGGCAATGAACACGGTGGACGCGCTGACGATCCATGGCGGACACTGCGCGAACTTCCTGGATACGGGCGGCAAAGCCACGACGGAGACAGTCAAGTCCTCATTTCGGATCATCACGTCGGACCGACGCGTGAAAGCGATCTTCGTGAACATCTTCGGGGGGTTGACACGGTGCGACATGATCGCGGAAGGGATCATCCTCGCATTTCAGGAGATGGAAATGACGGTGCCCGTGGTGGTACGACTGCGCGGGACAAACGAGGAGCGTGGGCAGCAGATGGTCAGTTTGATTCCTTAAACTTTTTTTTCCCGACACTTAATCATCGAAAGCTAATCAATTAATGTTCCGGATAGATCGCGGAGAGTGGGTTGCCACTGGAGGCATTTGACAGTTTCGAAGCGGCAGCAAAGCGAGTGATTGACTTGGCCGACAAACAGTAAACTAGATAGATAGTCAATATCAATCAATCCATCACTCCTAGATGAAATTAACGTTCTAGACACATGGCATTAAAGCGAGGTACGTAACGTTCACCCATCGCTCCGAGCCAATGACTCCTCTCCCGGCAGGAACCCATCCAAGGAAACGCAGGAGTACGTAAGTGCAAGTCGTCAAATGAAATCGACCCCGCGATCGGCGCCCGCCCCGCTGTTTCACCCTTTTCTTATCCCAATCCTTTTTCTACGTACTTCAACCCCTCCTCCTCTTCCCTTTCTCTCCAAACCCTCCTCCTCCTCCCAATTACCCATACCACACACACACATCCTCAAAATGGCCACGTACGTCCCCCAATCCCCAATCCCCAATCCCCAATCCCCAATCCCCCCTCCCAACTAAACTAACCGACCGCAGCAACATCACCTACCACGCCAGCGGCCTCACCCGCACCGAGCGCAACACCCTCCGGTCCCAACGGGGTCTCACAATCTGGCTGACTGGACTCTCCGCGTCCGGCAAATCCACACTGGCAGTTGAACTGGAGCACCAACTAGTGCGCGACCGGGGGGTGCACGCGTACCGTCTAGACGGCGACAACATCCGGTTCGGACTCAACAAGGACCTAGGATTCAGCGAAGCCGACCGGAACGAGAACATCCGACGGATTGCCGAAGTGGCCAAGCTGTTTGCCGATTCGTCCGCTATCGCCATTACTTCTTTCATCTCGCCGTACCGCAAGGACCGCGACACCGCAAGACAGTTGCATGAGGTGCCCACGCCCGGAGAGGAGACGGGTCTGCCGTTCGTCGAGGTGTATGTTGATGTGCCGGTGGAGGTGGCGGAGCAGCGGGACCCCAAGGGTCTGTATAAGAAGGCGAGGGAGGGCGTGATTAAGGAGTTTACCGGTATTAGTGCCCCGTATGAGGCGCCGGTGAAGCCCGAGGTGCATGTCAAGAATCATGAGGTGCCCGTGCAGGAGGCTGTGGCGCAGATTATTCGGTATTTGGATGAGCAGGGGTATTTGCCGGCTAAGAAGGAGTAGAGTATTCAGTCCCAGTCCCTGGAGGGGATGGGGGGTGGGGGTTTAGAGTAGATAGATAGATGATAGATAGAGATGATGTGTTGGTTGTATATATGAGTTGGGTTTTACTGCTTACTACTTACTACTTACTTGTAGTGCTTTGAATGTGGCTAGGCTGGATAGATGGATTGAGGGGGATTGAGTACTTCTATGTACGTACGCTAGACTTATAAACAGGAAGAGAATAGATCCAAGCATAAAACAATGGTGCAAACTAGCAATGGCCGCTGGCTAGTTGAACTCAAACTCATAATACACATATGCTGTATACTCCGGCCCGCCCTCGCCGTGCATCTCGCCCGGGTCGTCGCGCTTCACTCGGCCCTTCTTGTCGCGCCCGAACGCATTGCCCGCCAGGTACGAGTACTTGTCGTCCAGATTGCGCTTCGCTTTGTCTGCCTGCTTCGTTCCGGGAGTCTGGTCTAGTTAGCAACAAACACGATTCAAACACGAAGTAGAAACCGAACTCACCCGGATCAACGTGCACACAAAGTCCAGCGGCAGTCCATACCGCAACACCGTCTCCACAAACACCCGCAGCACATACACATGGATCCAGACCATCACGGCTTCACTCCACGCCGTCCGTCCCAGCCGGAGCGTCTCCCCCCAGAGCTTGCGCTCGTCACCGCCCACCCGCTCGAACTCCTTCCGCTCCTCCTCCTTACCTCCCTCGATGTACTTGAAGTCGCGCGGAATCCACTTGTTCTCACGGCACTTGTGCACAAACTCCAGGCTGTGCTTCTTGAACGTCGTGACGGCGTACAGTGTGAAATCGTCGTCCGAAGCAACCAGCGTCGCCGACCGCGGCACCACCATCGGCGCCACGGTCTCGTAGATCTTCAGGAACTCCTTGACTTGCTGGGCGGGCACAGCGACGAGGTGCGTCTCGATGTATTCGGAGTCGCGGACGAGGGTGCGGGGGTCGACGACCGAGGAGAGGGATTTGGTGGACAGGTTGCCCCTATAGCAGAGCAAGCAGATCAGACAACGGTCCTCCTTCTGATATGGAGCGTAAAGTAAAGTAAAGTAAAGTAAAAGTAACAAACTCACGTCTGCTTCCGCTGCAACGTCGCCAACGTATTCTTCACCTGATTATACTGGGTATATTTCGAGCGGATGTCGTTATCGATACTCGCTGCTTCCTGTTCCACCCGTCAGCATAACCTTTATACAGAATTAACTGGCATAACCCACCTTCTGCAGCAAATCAATCAGTTCCCCCAACGGCTTATCAGCCCTATACTTGACCTTATTCCACGAGAACGTGCGCAGGTACTGATCCACCGGTTCTAGAAGACCCCGTCAACACAAAACACACGTCACTTCCCAAGAAACATATGCTGTGATAAAAACATACTATCATTCACCGTCTTCATCTTATCAATCTGCGCCTCATCCCCCTCCAGAATATTCTTCAGCGCATCGCCAACCTTGGCCACCACCCCCTGGCAGCCGGCCTCGAGCTTAGCCAGCTCGTCGGCCTGCTGCACCAGAGCATCGAGCGTACCGATCTTGAACTCGGGGATGGGAAACGGCGCAACAGAGCCATTTTCGGATGAGACGGTGGCGGAGATGGCGTCGAGGGCGTCGTCGCGGTGGTGGGAGGGGGTGATGGACGTGGGGAAGGAGACGAGGAGGTACTTGGTGGATTTGGACATGGTGGCCGGGGGGGTATATGATATTAGTAACTAGCTGGGTGTAAGGGGGTGCCACGCATGTGGTCTGGCGGTGCAGACGGGGAAAGTAGTTAAGGAAGATGGGCTGTGGAGAGAGAGAGGTCAAGGGGGGGAGGTTGGTTGGAGTTGGACTGGAGCTGGAGCTGTTGGTGCGGAGGAGGATCGATTGCGGTCGGTCGGTCGGTCGTCACTCGGAGGCGGTCGGCGGCGGTGGTTGGCTTCGTTGAGTGGGTTTGATTGGTACATGTTAATTTTTGGAGTCATTGGACTATCTCTATGAGAGAGGGAATGCTATTTTATTTCGTCTATTACGGTGTTTATTGTCTGACTTGATGGCTTAGGGTCATACTACTGTTGTTGATGTGTTATGCATCGAAGAGGCCACCTACTACTAACTATAAGCTAGTAAGTAGGTAGTATATAGGCCGCGCCGCATCTTATACTATTCTCTACAGTTGTAGAGCACAATACCAGTGAGTTCGAATGGTGCCTAAACACAAAGATAAATTAACTGACATATCTGGCATAGAAACCTTTTGCGACTGCTCCTTAAGGCTGTAAAGTGTACTGTGCTGCCACCAATAGACATGTCGTTTCAGCTCCTGCAACGGCGCATCAACTGTGCCTCCAACCTCCAGCCCTACTACTACCCTGCATGAAACCATATTGAATCAAGCAGCTCCATATGTAGCCGGCTCACATAGCATCAACATCATCAGAAGCAGCTTAGACCCTCATCTCATCGACACAGCGCGCACCTCTTGTACCGACCAGACCAGACCAGACCAGCACGAGGAGAATTCGACTCGACGACCATGCCATATACACACCCTGCATACAGCGCAAAGCAGCCACCATTCGACAATCATGTCATCACCAAATAATTAAGATAAATCCCCATATCGACACCGATATCACCTCACTTCGCCACCGAAATCGAAGCCCGTCCCGACAGCGACTCCCTGCGCTGCTTCCTCAACGCCTTCTCGGTATCCATAAGCAAGTTCTGTACCGATCTGCTTCCGCGCGCATTAGATCTCACGCCGTCGTCGTTAAGAAGCTCCGTCAGCGCGGCTTTCACTTTATGGTCGTTGCCACAGGCTACTGTGCTGCTCGCGCTGTCTTTCTTGATGTGGTGGTGCTTGTACTCGTCGTCGCCGCTCTCCTGGGCGGCGGGAGAGTAGGACGTCGAGCGTTTCATAGGATGGATTGTGTGGATGGTTGGGACTTTGTCTGCTGAGGCGATGGGGTGGTAGGTGTTGTTGTTGTAGGACATCTTCTTTTTTTCCCCTTCGTTTCTCTATCGATCTGTTCTTCTTGGTTTGAAGATGTTGATCTTTGATAGATTAGAATATTAAGATTGATGTGAAAGAATGAAGATCAGCGGCGTATTCCGCCCTTTATTTTCTTTTTTTATACGAAGCCAGTAGTGACAGTGCCAGTGGATTGGATGGAGAGAAGAGAGATATCGAAGCCCGTTTTTGGGTAAGTAGACGATTGATTGGAGTCACTATGACGTCTAAGACGTTGAGAATGATCTGCAGAGGTGATGAGGTACTTTATATGGGCTGAGCTAGGATTGGGGAAGGAGGGGAGGGATCTTATGAGCAAGAAAGTAAAGTACGTCTTTCTTTTGTATTCAATGGTTGGTTGTTTTATTCACTCAGTAACTAAGATCATGTAGCAGATGATGGATAAGTAGTAATGGGTAACTAGGTGGTAAATACCGCTTCACTCTGACATCATAAGGGTACCTTTTTTCTTTTTCTTTATGGTTTAAACTTCCGTCTTTCACTGCAGATGTAGTGTGACAAGGCCCTATTTCTGAGATATCTGTACCTGGGGTGATTACGTTGACAGGTCGATGAACACATTGAAGATCTTATTGAATGGAAGTAAAAAAGGGTTACGATATCTCACCATGGCAAATTAGGGAATATAGCTGGTTGGGCGGGATGTACGAGTCCGGTCAAGATCAAGCGGTGCTGATTGGCGGGGTGCGATGCCGTGGTCAGCCATGGTTGAGATGTGAACTAAGTTCTTTTTGCCTCTTGCCATCCATCTCTCCATTCATTCATCGTTCTTATCCTACGAGACACGAAACTGATACTCGTCTCCCCGGTCCAGATACACAACCTCCCCATCCAACCCAGCGGCCTGCACTTGCGCCCGGAAATCATCCAACGAGCTTGCAAACACGTCATAGTCATCATAATGAATGGGGATAGTCACCTGTGGTCGAATCAACTTGATCAGTTCCACTCCCTGTTTCGCGTCCATGGTTACCATCATCGCTAATGGCAACATGGACGGCGAGGGTACTGTCGTGCCACCTAGATGAACCAGCATCAGGTCAATCGGATGTCCTGCATACCGACGGGGAATCTCCTTGAGATCATCGAACATGAGCGTGTCCCCTGAGATGTAGATTCTATAACCGGAGGTGAAACTGTTTGCGTTGTCGTTGTTGTCACCGTAGCCTAGCTCGAGCATCCATCCGTTTGTAGGAGGGATCTACTCCGTTGTACTGATTAATGTCTGTCAAGCTAAGATGTACGTGGAGGAAGAAACATACCGCCCCAACCAGCTCATTCAGTTTCTCTAACGGCTTTCCAACCGGGATATGTTTCCCTGGCATACCGGTTATCCGGAGCTTGGGCCATTGCTGTCGCTGTGCGTCATTCTGGTTGTGTTTGATATCGACTGTAAGCTGCTCGTATACCTCCACGCTGGATACTCTCGTGAACGAGTCTTCTCCTTTAGAGGTCAGAATGGATTTGGCATGGGGTGTCGTCACGATGGGAAGGTCGCGACGGAGGGAAGCTTCGACTTTCTGATCGAAATGATCGCTATAATTTTGCTCATCAGCCTGTTTCTTTCCCAATTCGGTCTTATGTGAAGATGGATGTCTACCCGTGATAATGAGATAGAAGCACCAAGTCGATCCGCGGTAGCTCTTCCAAGTCTACAGCTGGATTCGTCCTGCGAGTCGAGGATACCCCAGGGCCGAGATGGACGTGGTCCCCTGCGTGAAGGAAGTTGGGCTGAGCTAGTCAGTTAGCATCCTAATGATATCTCCCGCATCTGTCTAGACTTCCGGATTGGCGCATGTGGTACATACATCAGTCATGATGCGGATTCCGTGCCATTGTCTGCATCATTTTGTTAGTTCATGGCTCGATCTCATGATCTAGAGAGGGATCACGCGCATGATCGTCGTGGCAGTGCCAACGAAATATATCGACGCATTCTCCCCACCTGGTTTGGCGGGATGGACCCTGCTTTCTTTGGCCGGAGGGAGCTTCGATGGAGGGTCAACGGAGGACGTAGGGCATCTTGTCGGAGGCTGGAGGTCATTGGGATCAATAGTGATGTTTTTAGCCATCGTGGATGATTGTGCCAGTCGAAATAGTACTATGATGCTGGATGTTGATACCTCGTAGTGAGCAGCTGGTGTTGTTTGGGGATGTTCACAAGCTGGCGTGAGTGTGACGTCAAATGCAACCTCCAGATCGTGAAACTCTATTGGAAGTAAACATGGATCTGCAATCCTCTGGACCTGAATATCCATTCGGTAACAAGTTATGCATTAGTCAGGTTGATGCCTGTGCGACAATGATCATAGCAATTCCACGGTGTCTTCATAACCTGGGCTGTAGCCTAATGCCTATATGAGAAGGTCACAACGGCAGCTACTGTGATCCTTTTCTTCTCGTGCTCTGGGTTTGTAAATCAAAATTCACAATCTAAAATAGGTTTAGTATACTGAACAAAAGTTATCTATATGTACAATCCAAATGTAGCTCTCCAACCATCTATACGCCTGTTAAATGTTCGAGTCGCAATGACTCTCAAGAAGTATCCAATATTTATAGATCAAATCGAAATCAGATGGGTGTCAATTATTTGGTCATGTTGTAGAGTGTCGACATTGCCTGCATGTCTGATTAGCCTCGTCTTGCATCATGATTCGATCATCTGAACCTACCGCAGCCTGCTTGGGCTCAATAAACAGGGCCTTGGCCTCCACGAGCACAACCGGTTCCTTTCCGTCCTCGGGAAGCGTCTCAATGCGACCTTCCACCCAGGCCTTCCGACCCTCGACCTTGACAGTCTCCGCCCGCAAAACGGCATAGTTGCCGGCCATGGCGGGTTTGCGATAATCCAAGTTCAAGTTGGCGGTCACACCCACATTATTCGGCAGAGCAGGAAAGCAGCAGCGGCCCATGGCCTCATCCAGCAATGTGGCCAGCAATCCACCGTGCACAATTCCCGGGTGACCGCAAAGGTTGGGTCCGAGGTAGAAAATCGAGACCAAGCTCTTTCCGCCCTCTTCACAGAATACTAGCGGGGGAGCCACGATCTTGTCCGGTCCAGCGAGTGTGCCGCCTGTGAGAGTGCGCGCGCGCAGCTTCTCCGGTATCTTCATGTGTGGGCGGGACTCGGTGAAAGCAGGGTCGTTGCGCAGGGACACGGCCAGAGGGTGGTTGCGGATATAGTCGTTGACCTCCTTGGAGAACTCATCGTGAGGGACGAAGGCGGAGAGAGTCTCCTCATCGGTAGCTAGACTGAGCGTCATCATGCGCGACACAGATTTGGAGGTTTGGTAGGTCAAGCCAGCAGTGAAAGCGACGACTGCTAGAGTGGTGAATCCGACGAAGCGGCGAAAGCGGGAGCGAGTCGGAGCTGCTTGTGAGGGGAGGGAAGCGGCCTCTGTGAGTTTGATGGTGATTAGTTAGGGCACTTGATTTGATTTATATATTCTGGAAGTTATTCAAAGCATAAAGTGTAGTGCAAGGAAGGGGGGCATACATACCTGCAGAAGCAGTGGAATAAACTCTGTGTGCAAGAGGTTGGGATAGGGAGATGCCTCGGCACAGAGCAGAAAATTGGGTGGGAGGCAAACGCGACAGAGGAAGAGCATGAGCAACAGCTCTGGCCATGATAGTGGAGCCTAGCATTGTTGGGACCGGCGGCATGGCGACGATTGTGGACTCTCTCTGACACTGGAGATGGAACGAGAGGGTTTCTTGGGTTTCTTATAGGGGAGAACAGAAAAAGGAGAGTCGAATGGAATGAATGGACTTGGGGGGTTGAAGCGCAAAGAAGCCCCTCGATCAGATCAGCAGAGCCTCGATGTTGCTTTGCTTTTGCGGCGCCATTCAAAACCAGTTCCAGCAGAAATATTCAAATTGCCCTCGCCCTGTTCATTTTCCCAGGAGGAAGTTCCCATGGATTTCCACATCGTGAAAATCGGTCGAGGCTCCGTTGATTGGCGTCGGGCGGGGCGGCACTGCGTTGGAACCTCGGCTGCTCTTGCAAGGGGCCCTGCAATTGACTTTTTGCAACTTCCTCATTGTCCATTGTAAGAGTCGGGGGAGGGATAGTACGCAGTAGTTTGGATGGCGAGAGAAACTGAAATCATTTTCCAGATTCCCCTTATAAATTATAGGGGTAAGTTGGGTTTAAATGGTCTGTCCTTCAATTCGGTAAATCTGACAATCCTTCCCGATCAATAACTCCGCCTCCGCATCTTATCTGCCTTCTCCTTCTGCCCTTCCTCTTCCTTCGTCTCGTCGATCAGCTTGCTCCACCATGCTGTCTCCATCACATGTCTATGCTGGTTCAGAATTATGCTTGGTAGCGCTTCATGTAGATAGAAAAAAAGCAACTGACCCAGCTTCTTGCGGGTCTCAGACCTCTCTCTGTTGTACAGATGACCCTTCCGCTTCATGCCAGGGAGAGACGCTAAAAACGCTTGCCTGCACGATCATCGTGCTTCAGACTGGTCATACGGAGCCACAAAGGTTACATTGCAGCGATAACCCTTGTCAATAATTTATATCAGGGGCATGAAATTGCTCTTCATGCTTGACGAGCATGTCGATGATACTCCCCTCCCCCCTCCTTCCTGCAGGGACATGGTCCCATTCCTGTCTCCCTTGATGGCCATGTCAGCATACCAGTCTAATCATGTAAACATATACGTACCACGCCCGTCACTCGCTTCTGTCATTCCCTTGCTCAATCAATCATCGCCGACATGATTAATTGGAAGCATTTGGCAGTGTCCGTAGCCCTCCCCTGCATTGCAGGTTGCGCCAACTCTTCCGCGTCGGTCGACGACTATGATGTTCTACAATACATCAATCCTCTGATTGGAAGCGCTAATGGAGGTATGCACGAGGTCTACCCCGTAATAGCTATGTTTAGGGCAAGATTCTGACCGCCGTGATTTTCAGGTAATGTCTTCGCGGGCGCAACGATCCCATACGGCATGGCCAAGGCTGTCGCCGATACGGACTCGGTCAATAATCAGGGAGGCTTCGCCTATGATGGCAGTAGTATCACCGGATTTTCTAGCATGCATGATTCGGGGACTGGGGGCCAGCCATCTTTGGGTGTTTTCCCTCTCTTCCCGTACGTAACCTGCAAAGACGACGATGTCAATGGCTGCGCTTATCCCAAGAAGGACCGGACGACCTCCTACGACTCTGGATCAGTCAAGTCCAGTCCCGGGTACTTTGGGCTAAACACGAGCTCTGGTATCCAGGTAGACATGACCACCGCTCATCATACGGCTCTTTTTCGCTTTCAATTTCCGGTCGACAAGCCGTCGAGCCCTTTGATCCTCTTAGATCTGTCCGACCTGTCGGATACTCGCCAGGACAATGGCACTATTTCCGTAGATCCTACCACAGGACGCATGACCGGACATGCACGATTTCTTCCCAGCTTTGGAAGTGGCTCCTATGTGCCGTACTTCTGCGCCGACTACCATGGTACGGGTGATATCCGAGATAATGGCATCTTCGTTGATGCACGGGCCAGCGTAGATGTCAAAAACCTTACTATATCACGGAGCATCAATGGATACCCGCTACCGGTTCGTAACGTATGCCTCGGTTAACAGGTATGTCATATTGACTATTCTCAGGGTGGTGCCTTTATTCGATTCAATTCGTCCGCAGACAATGTGATCCATGCGCGGGTGGGATTGAGCTTCATCAGCAGCGACCAGGCATGTCAGAATGCAGAAGCGGAAATCCCCGACTTTGACTTCAACAAGACTCAAACTGCAGCTGTGAACATGTGGACAGAGAAGATGGCTCCGATCCGTGTGTCGCGGAATGGCATCAACTCTAGTATGCTTACCAATTTCTACAGCGGGATCTACCGGACCATGGTCAACCCACAAGACTATACAGGAGAGAACCCGTTGTGGGACAGCTCTGAGCCCTACTTTGACTCGTTCTACTGGTATGTAGTGTGACCCCGGAATAATATGTTCAATGCTGATCTCTGCAGCCTGTGGGACTCGTTCCGGTCCCAGATGCCGTTTCTCACAATCTTCGATCCAGCTTCACTCACTCGCATAATCCGCTCATTGATCGATACACAGCGGCATCTAGGGTGGCTTCCAGATTGCCGTATGTCGCTTTGCAAAGGTTTGTACTACCCCCATCCAGCAATATCCGAAACTAACCCTCTCAGGATACACGCAGGGTGGCTCGAACGCCGACGTTATTCTGGCCGACGCATACGCCAAAGGCATCTCCGACGGCATCGACTGGGATGCAGGCTATGCCGCTGTAGTGAAAGACGCCGAGGAAGAACCATTTGACTGGTCAAACGAGGGACGTGGTGGGCTAATGAGCTGGAAGGCATTAAACTACATCCCCGTCGAGGATTTCGATTACATCGGCTTTGGTACCCTAACTCGGAGCATTTCCCGCACATTGGAGTACTCTTACAATGACTTCACTATCGCCCAAATGGCTCGGGCCATGAACAAAACCGGCGATGCCGAAAAGTACGAGGGAACATCGCAATACTGGCAGAACCTCTTCCGAGCAGACCAAACCTCGTATCTCAACGGCACCGACACAGGCTTCCAGGGCTTCTTCCAGCCCAAATATCTTAACGGAACCTGGGGCTCTCAAGTCAGTGCTCTCCCCCAATCCACCTCTACACCCTCCCCAACTAAACTAACCTGTATACACCCCCCGCCAGGACCCATTAACATGTTCCAACATCGACACAAGCGGACGATCCTGCTCCTTACAGAACAACGGAGCCGAGACCTTTGAGTCCAGCATCTGGGAATACCAATTGTATGCCCCCATCCTCAATCCACCTAGAACCAACCCACCCCAACCCAACTACTAACCAACCCCGTCAGCTTCGTCCCCCACGACATGTCCACCCTCATCACCCTCCTCGGCGGCCCAACCCAATTCATCCGCCGCCTCGACTACCTCCACGACCAGGGCATCACCTACATCGGCAACGAGCCAGCCTTCCTCACCGTCTTCCAATACCACTACGCCAACCGGCCGGGCAAATCCACCGCGCGCGCCCACTACTACATCCCACGGTACTTCAACCCCACGCCGACGGGCCTCCCCGGCAACGACGACTCCGGAGCCATGGGCTCCTTCGTCGCCATGACCATGATGGGTCTGTTTCCGAACCCCGGTCAAAACGTATACCTGATCACAGCGCCATTCTTTGAATCCGTCCAGATCACCTCCCCGTTGACGGGGAAGACGGCTACCGTGAAGACAGTCAACTTTGACGCGACTTATCAGAATATCTATGTCCAGTCGGCGACGTTGAATGGCAAGCCCTATACGAAGAGTTATGTGGGTCATGAGTTCTTCACTGAGGGTCAGGAGCTGGTGCTGGTGTTGGGGAGGAATGAGAGTGATTGGGGGACGGGGATGGGGGATTTGCCCCCTTCGTTGTCGACGAAACAGGTGTTTGGCGTGGATGTTTGAGGGGGACACTTGTGTCATTGGGATGAATAGCTATTGGATCGGGATATTCTATATATCTACTGGGGTTATGCATTCAGTGATCAATCTATCTTAACCAACTATCAATTCTACCTGAGATTTGTGGGGCATTTCTTTTGCAGGGCCAGAGGCAGAAGATATAATTTCGTAATTTACAATACCTAGCACTAGGACTAGGTAAGATTGGATACTTTGTGAGTTGTCCTACATATCACAATTTCATGAACAATATAGAAGTACGTACGTGCTGCATTACACCTGAATGGGAGGGAATATTGGGGCTTTTTAGAATTGTATCACATCTCACAATCTGGCATTCACCGACAAAACGGAGCAGCCATCACGACAGGGTTGAACCCATTGCTGGTCCCAAAGGGAGACCCGAAAGGAAAAGGCAGGAAAAAGAAAAAGAAAAAGATGAATCATCAGAATCTATGTACAAACAATGACGTCAAACATCAAGCCATCAAGAATCATCATCAGGGGGGAATCTATTGTTGAAAACCAAGCCAAACACCCACTCCTATATCACCCCGTCCATCCACAGCCAAGCCAATAAAACCGACCTGAAGGAAAAGGGCTCTAAGCCTTAGGGCGATAGAACTTGCTCTCAACCCAAGGCATACCCGTAACCGTAGCCTTGCGGAGCTTATTCCTCACCAGGACGCCAACCTCAGTGCCCTTCTTGTGCAGTCCGTTCTTGATGTAGCCCATGGCAATGTTAGTGCCGCCCAAAGTAGGGCTGGGAAGGCCAGAGGTGATGACGCCGATCTGGGTGCGGGACTCATCGTTCAGATCGACGATGATGGCACCCTCACGAGCAGGAGAGCCCTTCTCGACGGTGAATCCGACACGGCGCTGGGAGAGGGTCTTGGGGGAGGCGACCTGGGGGAGGATGGTGGAGGCGCCGTTGAAGTTGGCGGTGGCGGGGTCACGACGCTCCTTGCCTACGAGCCAGGTGAGGGAGGCGCCGGGAGGGGTTTGGGAGGTGGAGATGTCGCTTCCGTAAAGACACATTCCGGCTTCGAGACGGAGGGAGTCGCGCGCGGCGAGACCGGCGAGACGGACTTCGTCGGGGTTGGAGAGGAAGAGCTCGGTGACGCGAGCAGGTAGGGTGGCGTCACTGGCAGTGGGGATGGAGATCTCGAAGCCGTCTTCGCCGGTGTAGCCGGTGCGGGAGACGAGGAGGGGCTGCGGGGTGGTGGTGCCGTCGGGGAAGGTGAGGTGCAGCTCTCGGCAGTTACCGAAGTAAAGGGTGGAGAGGTCGGAGTTGGCGCCGTCGGGGGTGACGAGGGATTGAAGGACGGAAGCAGCCTTAGGACCCTGGAGGGCAACTAGGGCGCGGTCCTCGAGAATCTCCCACTTTAGGCTGTCGGGGCCGTGGGCTTGCTTGTAGGTGTCGATCTCGGCTTGCAGGAAGGCCAAGTCCTCTGTGCGACGACCGGCATTGGTCACAAAGTAGAAGGAGTCATCGGTACGACGAGTGATGACAGTGTCATCGACGATACCGCCAGTCCCATCCTCCAGGAGACAAGAGAGAGTGGATTGGTTGTGGTTGAGCTTGTCGAGGGAGGAGGGGGTGACCTTCATGAGGAGGTCAAGAGCGCCGGGGCCGCTGAGCTGATGTTGAACCCTGTACTTGGTCAATTGAAAAGACTCTAGGCATTAGAGGCAAGAGGTATACGCACATATGGCTCACATCGAAAAGACTGGCCTTTTCCCGAGTCCACTTGTGGCTCTCGACATGGCTAAGGTCGGAATACTGCAAGGGCATGGAGTACCCCGCAAAGGGGACCATTTTGGCACCCCGGGCCAAGTGAAGGTCATACAGCTGAGTTTTCTTCACTGGACCTGAAGGAGCAGCTGACGAGGCATATCGAACACCTCCTTGAGCAGACAGCGAAGTCACTCGGGGAAGGGGACGAGCAGCAGCAATGGAGCTGGCCGCGGGGCGGAGAGCGCGCGGAGAAGCTGCCAGCTGCCGCGGGAGCAGAGATGCGCCATTGCCAGCGACAGAGGCGGGGCGAGCAAGTGAGCTCGAGCCCAGAAGGTGAAGACCTTTTCTCACGGAACGTACAGCAGACATGATGAGCAATTGCTGTGAGAGAAGAAGGAATTTGAGGATTTGAGATGAGGAAGAACAAAAGAAAAAGCAAGGGTAGTAGTACCAGTAGAAGTACTTCTCCATCGCCGCTGCGGAGAATCCCGCGATAAGCGGAAAAGTCACATGGTGATAGGCGATCTCCGCGGGAAGCAGTAACTTACTCAATTCGGTTAGTTCATGAGTATAATAGTTTATCAATCAGTTATAGAAGAGGTGAACTACTAGTGATTGCTAATGTGGGTTTTAGTAGTAGATTCTGGGGCTACGTCGGTATGGTAGCGTATCGTGGCCACAGAATAATTCCATAAAAGAATCTTCTTAGGGAGGGGCTATCGGATTTCATCGAGATTGACTGTATTTTCTCAACCCGAGTCTACCATCAGGCGAGGCAAGAAATGCTATGTACAGAGAGAGACTAATAAATAGAGTAAAGCAAGCAACCGACCCCTTTTGACCAGGTCCGTATCCCTATGCGAGAAGTGTCTAGAAAGCAAGCAACCGCGAACGAATACACCTTTTGAATCACGTACGCCAACCCCACCCCAGGATATTAAAAACACAGTATTCCGCACAAGGCTAATCGAGTCCCAGAAAAACAACGAATCGACAAGTAAAATCACAAAGCGCAGTAACATCTAGCATGAAAGAACTTAAATCACAAGCAAGAAGGACTTGAGCGAACAAAGAGAGAGCAGGTGGTAAGTATACAGGGCTGGAAGGAGTTGGGAAGAAGAGGAGGTTTGCGATCACGCCTGGCTCTGGCTAGATCGCGACAGCCGAGACGTAGACCTCTGGCTCCGGTGGGACGGAGCACGCTCCGGAGGTGCGTATTCAAAGTGTGGGAGAAGTCCTGGGTTCTGGCTCGGAGGGGTCTTCGAGGTAGTCTGGTAATCTCCCAGAATACGGTCATCAGCCGCAGTATCGGGGTGAATTTCAATGCCTTTCTGTTTATCCAGGCCCCCATGAGGGCTGTCAGTCTGGACCTTGAAAGCCTCTCCGTCACCTGGTGCCCGCTCAATTGGAGACCAGCCCGCAATACTTCCCGCAACCACACCGGCCATAGCAGCAGCAGGCCCGAAGGCTGAATTCGAGCGGGACCGAGTGCGTCGTCTAGAGCGCGAATCGGGAGTAGGGGGCTGTGTCGGGGTGCTGTCGCTGTGTTCGCCAACAGGAGTACCGGGAATCGAGTTTTCTCTGGAACGTGATCCGCTTCGTGATCTTGGGAGGAGTTCTTCAGGATGTTGCAATTTGTGCTTGAGATGCCTCAGCCGACCTCCGCGAACCGTCTTGAGGAACTTCAACTGATCCCGGATCTCCTCGAGCGCAGGGTTCCACTCGAACCGCCGGTCCTCGTCGGACACCAGTAGCTCGGGGCCCTTCTTGCGCTGCCAGAACCGAGGGATGAGCCGGCTAATAAACTCATCAGGTATCAATCGAATGATCACGGCTACCGGCAGCGAGATGACGCCCAGAACCAGCGAAACACCCCACTGAGCTCCATTGAGTCGCTTGACAGAGAACGCCTGTCCACCAACGAAGATGATGAGAATTTGTCCACCAATAATGATGAACTGAATCCCCATGAACCAGAAGTTTCGCCACATGCCCTCGAAGATATTGAAGTTGTTGTCGAGTCGGCGACAGTTCCACTGGTTGAAGATCTGCATCCAGACAAACGTGTTGAACACCATCGTCTCAAGCCGATCGAGGTCGTCTGCCGTTTTGTAGTGAAAGATCGATTGTCCCGCGAAGTTCAGAACCAGCGTGACGACCAACTGATAGATACTCTGTCCGATAATCATCTTCCACATAGTCAAATTGATCAACGGCGCCGATTTAGGATCAGGTCGACGGTCGAGAACATGAGGTGAGGGGGGATCCGTAGCCAAGGCAAGGGCCGCAAAAGTATCCATGATAAGGTTAACCCAGAGAAGCTGAACTGCTGTCAGGACAGATTCCTCATCTCCACTCGCTACTGCGGAAACAAAAGTGAGGACCACGGCAGTAACGTTGACAGTAAGTTGGAACTACAGCTCTGTTAGCTTTGCTTGCGAAACACAGAATCATACAAAAACATACCTGAAGGAATTTCTTGACAGCATCATTGACTGTCCTACCCCAAGCCATAGCCTTGATAATCGAGGTGAAGTTGTCGTCCATGAGAATGATATCGGACGCTTCTTTAGCAACTTCAGTGCCAGAAATTCCCATAGAAAAGCCAACATCAGCCGTCTTGAGAGCCTGTGCATCGTTCGTACCGTCGCCTGTCACAGCCACCGTTTCACCCAGCTTTTTGAGTTGGGTAACCAGAATTTTCTTGTCGTCGGGGCTTGACCTGGCCAGAACCTGTAGCCGCGGGATGATTTGCGTCATCTGACGGCTGCTTAACTGACGGAACTTGGGGCCCTCAATAGCAATGCCCCCAGGAGTGAAGATACCGCATTCTTGGGCGATAGCTTTGGCAGTCATGATGTTGTCACCAGTCACCATACGCACAAAGACACCTGCACGTTGACACTGGTGAACGGACTCGGTCACACCTGGTCGCAAGGGGTCCTGAATACCAAAGACGCCCAACAAAATCATATCCTTGAAGACTGCATCGAAAACAGCGAGCGAACGATCCTCCTCCTGAGTAGGAGCCCCACGGGGTGGCCATTGATCGAAGTCCCGGTACACCAGACCAATAGTTCGTAACGAATGAGATGCATAACGGTTGATCAAGTTGTCCAGGTTAGACCGGTCTTGATCCGACATGGGCCCTTCTGACAAGTCCTGGGTAGCGTTGTGAACAATACGAGTGGATCTCGCAACCAGTATTTCGGATGCACCTTTGACCAGCATTCTGTATTTACCATTTTCCATCTTGACGACCACCGCCATACACTTGCGTCCGGAGTCAAATGGCACCATCTGAGCAAGATTTGCGTTGTCCCGAGCCTCGCTGAGTGACCCTAGGCCGAGATACGTACGCGCAAATCCCAGAAGGGCAGTTTCCGTCTTCGAACCGATGAAAGTCATTACACCGTCTTGCTCCCCTTCGAATGCCGTGGAGTTATATACAATCGACTGGATCAAAAGGTCTTTGGCAGGAGCAGAAAGGCTGGATGCAAACTCGGAGGGAGAAAGAGTAGTCGCAGGGTCGCGACCCCGGTCGCCGTCTGGACGACTAGAAGTTTCGGTAGACTTGTCTCCAAATCTTAGATTCTTTCCCAGAGTAGCCGCGACGGCGGTCATCCTGTTTTCCGTCAGGGTACCTGTTTTGTCGGAGCAGATAGTCGTGGCATTTCCCATGGTTTCACAGGCTCTTAGCAGGCGTACGAGGTTATTGTCCTTGAGCATCCGGGTCGTTGCAAAGGCGAGCGCCAGGGTGACAGCCAGAGGAAGACCTTCTGGGACAGCAACAACAATGACGGTCACAGCAACAATGAAGATCTGCAGGAAAGCTTGTCCTTTCTCGGATGCGCCGCCCATATCTTTCAACTGCGCAAGGAACTTGATGAAAAGCACGACGAACAGGAGTAATCCGGAAGCAAGACCAAGCTTTGCAATGTACTCTGCGAGCACGTTTAGCTTCGATTGCAGCGGGGTGGTCTGCCCTTCATCCTGAAGAGACATCATGGTTTTTCCGTATGTCGAATTAACACCGACTGCTGTAACCAAGAACGTCCCTACACCTTCAGAGACTTTGGCACCAGATACGATGAACGGGTCCTGCTTCGAGACGTTTTCGTGTTGCTCGATCGCCCGATAGACATCGTGAGCAGGAGTCTTGCGTAACACATCCGACTCACCGGTCGCAGAGGATTCATCGCATTTGACATTGTGGCCAGTAATAAATATACCGTCAACTGGAATAAGATCACCGGGTTCAAGATGCATAACGTCACCCACGAGAATGTCGTGAATGGAGATCTCTGCAGTTTTCCCGGAACGGACCACTTTCACCAGTCGATCATCTTTCTTCTTGTTCAACTTGACGAACTGGCGTTCCTTTTGCCAGTCATTAGCGGCACCCACAACGACCACGATTAGGATGGCAACAATGATAGCCACGCCCTCTACCCATTGCACACGTGCTTCCTTCCCCGTTGCCGTCACAGACTGATAGATTCCAAGGGCGAGAGATATGATTGCAGCTATCGTAAGCAGAATCAGAACCTTGTCGTTGTATGCAATCCAAGCCAGCTCCAGAAAACTCTTCGCCTTCCTTTCAGGAAGCTTGTTCCTCCCATAGACGCGGCTTCGATCCCCAAAGGCATTTTCGACATGTTTCGACGAGCCCGTGCCGGTTCTGGGAGGGCTCGTTGGCGTCGAGGAAGCGGTCTTTGGCAGCGATTCGGACGTTTGCGTGCTAGTAGCATCTTCGAAGCTCACTGTACCATCCAGATCTCCCTCATCCAAACTCAGACCACTCCGCGCGTCGGTTCGAAGTCCTTTTTCGATTCCACGCAACCCTCCCAACGCATGAAATGCCCCCAGGCTCTTAGGGTTCAATAGCTTGTTCAGATGGCCAGGCGCGAATGCAAATTTGTTGTCTTCCACCTCAAACTCGGCCTCTCGCCCCGGATCCGGCTTCAGGGCATCCTCATCGGAGATTATCGTGTTCTGGGTCAAATCGGTGCGCGAGCCGTGAGATGCTGTGGGAACATAGGTATCTCCCCCGTACGAGCTGGTATACGAATTATTTGAGTCCTCAGATTCCAACGAGTTACCGCGAGACCTGGTGCCGGGGACAGCTAGGTAATTCGAATTCGACATGTTCTCCGTCATTTTCGAGGCGGGAGAGGAGATATTGTGCGGGGATGTAGGACGACTCTCGTAGTCCCGGTTCTCAGATGACGCAAAAGAGCGAACTGACGATGGCGAGACACCCCCACTGCTCAAGAGCGCGCTCATATCATGCGCATCAACATTTTCGGTAGACACTTGTAAAGAGGGGTGGGATGGGGTAGGAAGTATCTGTTGCGGGGGTTCTTGCTGGTCGGTTGAGGACGTTACAGCCGACGTATCGATGGTGATAGTCGGGGCCCGCTCCCGTCGCAGGGGAGTCGACCCTGACTGCCTAGCATCATGGCCATCCGATTTGGAATCCGGCATGATATTTCCAAGGGGTGAAACAACCGGAGATGAGTGGGTCTTGGGAGCGATGGCAACCGGTTGGTAAGAACTAGGATACTAGACGTCAATAGGAATGCGGCTCCAAAAGGAGCGGAACAATTGAACAGCGCCGTATCATATAATGTCGGAGCCAGGCGCAAGAGGAGTGGGTGTCATTCCAGAGGCAAGTAGCAACCGATTAAGCTCAATAGCGGACACCGAAGAGGAATGCGCGAGTATTATATCCCATGTGTTCTAGCTACACTAAGAACTGGCGCGGCGGATTAAACAGACGAATGCGCGGGACTGGCCGTGGGAGAAAGGAACGTCCACATCGATTGAACAGCGATTTGAGAGAAGCACGAGAGAAGACGTGAAACAGGCGACTAGTGAGGCGAAAAGGAGGGAAGGACAACGGTGGAATATGAAGGTTGACAAGCTTTGCCAGCACCAGAGAGCCACACCACGTAGTAACGTCGTATCAGGAGCACATCCGGAGGTGACAATTATCGAAACGCGACCCGATGGTGGGACCAATCCCGGCAAAGTATAAACGGATTAAGAGCACTGCCAGTGCTAGAAGGGCTTATCAGCGACGAGGTATTACTTGAAAGCCAGCGAATGGACAGACGTTTTGCGTTGAGGGGAATTGGGGGGAAACCGACAATCCAGCGACCGAACCTCACTTGTGTCGGCGTAAGGAGCACAGAACCAATGGAGGTAAATTACGGAATGAAGTGAAGACAAAGAGGGTTTAAGGGCAAGAGAAAGTCAAGTGGAGGAGAAAGGGAGAATGAATGGGGGAGGGAGAAATTGGGGAATCAAGCAGAACAACGACACATCATGAAATTGGGTGGATAGAACGATTGATAGAGGGTATTGAGATCATGGAAGTAAAGAAAGAGGAATGGCAGGCGCAGTTGTACTGTCAGGTAAGGTACCTACTTACCGACTACAGCATGATTCGGTGGTAGACCCTGCACCTATCCTGCAAAGGACCAATCACTATGGCTAGCTGCCCCACTGTGGACCCACCGGTTGGTCCAGATCGAGTGATGTGGTAAGTTTGGGAAACGAAAGCTGTTTGTTTGCAGAAGAAAAGCTGCCAATTGCCCGATGGCTGACTATCTACCCCATGTTTGATGGTTTCTGCTTCGTCAGGGCACTTGGTTTATCGATCTTCAGGGCAAACCTCCATCCATATAAAGGGAGAGCGCCTTTCAATCATTCTCTTCCTTTTTCTGACCTCTAACAGGAATATCCACGGATTGAGGCGACCTCCTTGCCACCAAAACAGGGCGCTGGGGGTGTTTGGTTTCTTTGGGGGGGATTGTTTAACGGGCCTAATGACCTCTGCAGAGCTCCGACTCGGCCAAAGCTGTAACGTAACTCGTCGGTTCACTTTTGCACTGCCTCATTCTCGACCCCGTCATCAAAAGTCTTTTGATTTGATTTTTTCCCACCTTTCCCCCTTTCAGAAAAATCTATTTTATTTTATTCCCATTTCATTAATTTTCAGGCCTTTATTATTACCCGCCATTATTGATATGATTGTCCTGCTCCCTTTCTTTTCTGTTTCTGTGTTTCCAGACCTGTTTGGGGAAGAAGGTCTTTTTCAGTGCAAGAAATAATCCGATGTGACATCTAGACTATGAGTCTATGGAGTAGGTACTACTAATGAGTTGCTTACTGGAAAGGGAGGAGGGAACGGAAAAGTGGTGACGGAAGAGACAAAATCCACACCTCGGTAGTGCATCCCTCGCTCTCTAGACTAACGGTCGAGCTAGAATTAAGGGGAATGGAACCCGAAGCAGGACGTGCTCCATCCACGTACCTTAACTCATCACCAGCCAATTTTCTCCCGATTTACCAGCAGTGAGGCAGATACTTTCTACCTCCAATGCTACCAATGCCGGTTTACGAGATGGTCCCCAGAACACTAGCGGTATTTAGACGGACCAAATGCCGCACTGTATTTCTTGTTCTCGGTTTTTACTACTCAGATGGGGGAATCCATCGTGATGATGTTGGACCTGCCTCTTCAAGTGTTCTAACTTGACCCCCCAAGAAAGGGGCTCCACTCGGACCACGTACTATCAACCAAGTAGATGGATAGGCGGCGCAGAACAATAAACTAGACTAGTTAGTTATCTATCTAGAATACTATCTGTCTATCTATCTACTCATCGCTCTACTCGCTAGTTAAGTAACTTACTAAGAAGCCATCAAATTAATGACGATGCATTAATGTTTGGACTAGTCGAGCTAATGCACGCTACGCATCAGGTCTAACCGCCGGGTTCGCCAGGGAAAGAATATTCCATGTACCACATGCCACCCGAGAGACTGTGATGAATGTCAAAGGACGGATAAATCAAAGTTATCAAACGGTTTATGTTTAACAGATCACCAATATCCTGTCAACAACACGCAAGATGACGAAGAGAACCCGCCAACAAGTCTAGACTTGTGGAACAACAGCCCGAACCCCCAACCTAACTTTCTCCGTCAGTAAATAGTCAGTCTACTTTACCAGGAGAGGAACAAGAGGAGAAAGAAGAAGAAAACAAGACTTGGCAGGAAGGGGGCGGTGCAAGAAAAAAAAAGGGCCCCATCCATCTAATCCACGTATGGGAACCTGACTAGTCTAGTTTGCATACTAAAAAGCAAGTCGACAGGGAAGTAAGGTTAGCTTTAGCTTAGCCGGAGGGTAATAATAATGTGTTTATTATCCTCGTCTGGAAGAATATTCCTTCTTAGTCTAGTAAATACTTGGAAACTTGTCTGATTTTGACTTCATATCCGGCGCATCCTATTTCCACTAACATCCACAGCAAATAAACCTGGTGACATCAGATCATGCCTCTATCAATATGTTTATCACTGTAAAGTAGTGCAGTGCAATGCAGTACACTTTCCTGCGTATTGTTATTGTCATGTTATGCTAATTCTCCGGGCGGAGCTCTCCGTCCTATCCTATTCCATGTCATCAGTTTGCCCGTTGCACCACCACCATCACCACGGCATCATCACGATCATCCCGTAAGGGACGCTTCATAAAACCTGACACCTACCACAATGGTGTACAGTCTCATCATATCTCGTTTGGACCCCATTCTAAAACCCAACCTTTATGGGGTAAGTATCTACTCCCGTACGGATAAGCAAATAATGCCATCAACCTGACTTGTCAATCCGCCTATGCTAAGCTCTGCGTTAGCCGAGTGGTTACATGCGCATAGCATAGCCACCACAAGCACAAGCTCCGGGTGACACGGATGTCGTCAGCTTGCTTGGAAGAGGGCTTTTCTCCCTTTCATTTTGTTTCTACACTCTAATAAGGTTGGATTGGGTAGGTAGTAGGTTTGGGCTGCTATCTCCCTTTCGTTTTCGTCTGTTTGCTTGTCAACATACAGTAGGTTCACGGGTTGGGTCCGCATGTCTCGGTCCAAGTGCTACGTAGATGCTAGTAGGTACGTAGAGGATGGCGCGGGCTAAGAGCTTTCGTGATTATCATGCTTGGTTGCTTTGTCGGGAGGAACTACCTGAACTGGAAAAACAAGATGCCTAGGCTCACTGCAATCCAATCTGAGGAATTGATGGCCTGCTTTCACATGGATGTTGGTCTTGACATAATGGTGGAAGGTATAGATAACTAAGAACAGCTTGTATCTCTTGCTAAGTTGTTCGACTCTCTGGCACAACATGGGCTCAAAACATCTCCCACTATATCATGAAAATGATGTAATCTCCAGCATCCAGTCATACACTGGCCACCTCTGCCGTTGCTCATCTGTGATCGTAGATTCAGTCTCCTTGTATTGAACCTCAAGCCACTTCTGCCACGGCCAGTCGATCCAATCTCCAAAGCTGTTAGGGTATCCATAATAGATGTTCCATCTAAGTAGTGGGCTGATTGGAACGCCAGGAAACCATTGGCTCTCTTCTGCACTGTTGGAAGGGTTGCGTGATCGTCCAATGACAGACTTTCCCAAGTCAATAATGACGGCCCTTACTCTTCCCAGTTCACTCCGTTCAATCAAGATATTGCGTGGACATAGGTCTTCATGGCGAACGTCCTTGGCGTAAAGTGCAGACTCTCCATCAATTATCTGTCTCATAATATCCTGGCGCTCTTCTTTTGAGAATATTTTGGGCTCTAGGCGACTCATGGGCAGACCATTGATTCCTTCAATCAAGATCAAACGAATTTGGCGAGGATGACCATCGATCTTTGTTTTAAATGTGTAAGAGCCGAAGAATCGGGGAAGAACAGAGCCCTGTAGCTCGGACAAGCGCTTATAAGAGGCACACTCGTGCGAGTAATCATAGTCAGCTGCCCGAAAACGGTTGCCATCGTCACAGTCGTGGTAGAGAGGGTCATAGAACTTGGCGACCATGTCCTGATCTGTCGGTAGACCTGAAGAATGATAAGTATCCACACATCTTACAATAAATACCTGGGACCGTTTATGAGTGCCAGTTTGAAGCCCCCTTAGCAAATGGATATTGACAAAATTGTGACAGTCAGAGCTTGGCAGAACGGAGTTCTGGAGAGACAACTCGAGGGGAGAAATCGAACGCCGTGGTCTCTCTTGTTGAAATATCTCATGCTTGTGGAACGGAGGAGGAGGAGTGTGTGACTGAATAGCCAGTACTGCACCGATGCAATACGGAGATGGCTCGTCGTGGTAGGTTTCAATCATGGCTGGCGGCTTGACTCACAGCATTTCTAACTGAAGAAATCCCAATATACCAATGGTCACTCGGCAGAAGGATACTTTAAATGTTTCACCTACTTTGATCCCACTTACATCACGTGCATTAATCGTGAATATGACAAGCAGCAAACTAGGATAAAGTAAGTGAAGATGGAAATTCCCTCAATTAGTATATCCTACTATTGTTGGCAACATCCTGATTCTCCGGTGACTGCCCAGCAGAACTGGCCAGTATATATAAGTAGCTAGCCGAAGCCGATGCATTACCCTAAGCGCTCCTCAAGACTTCTACTACTAAGTAGGTTATATACAACAAGTACCTAAGGTCAGAAGCAATTGAATTCAGACATAAAGCTTGGCATATTGTCCATTGCTTAACTTCTGTGTCAAATCTTCCCGTGGAGGAGTTACTCAGAGATGTCGCAGTAAGTCGTGTCAACGACTCTGTCAGAGCACTCCCTACGACAGTTTGATTAAAATTGGTTAGTTTCTGAGGCTTTACAAATATATATATTTCAGATGAAGCACATAGTTCTCTTCTCTCAGCAAATACCAAAGTACTTCAACAACGTCCGTATTTCAGAGAATGTGGCTTTTGACTAAAATATCATGTTTAGACTCAGACATTCACTTAGCCAGGCATAACCTGAATCCCTGCCATCTCTGCCTACCCGGTCTCTGACCTAACAATCAAACACTTATATTCACACCTATATCTTGGAGTACTATCCTCGAATTCAGCAACTTGGACATTTGGTTCTTCTCTTTAAAGCCCGGTCTACCTGTAAGGATATGATTCAAGAGGCGGAAAGCACGCCAGAGAAAGGGCAAAACTGCCATGTACATTCTGCTTAGAGTCTCGAGCAGAGCTCTTCTGGGTATTGGAGCTTCATTGATTAACCGCATACCGTTGAGTTGCTCAAATTGAGGTGGAATATAGCAACTGTGTTGTAACGTAGATATATAGAATGTACTAGCGGCTGATTCACACTACTGGGGAAGGTCGTGCATGTCTTTTCATCGCTCGGCTACTTCTTTTCGTTCACTCAGCCTTTTGAGCTAGATTTAAACTCACCAGCCTTCTGGCTTTTTCAAAAGCCACTATCTTAAGAAGCCGAGGTGCACAGAAAAACAAAGCGATCCGATATATGGCATCCATAATGAAAGTACATACTAAATATTATTTTACAAAGATATTGGAGTACCGTAGAGGAGGCATAGAACATGGTCGTACTGGAGGTAGTCTTGTCTAGGACAGCCCTGTTTTGAAGGACTCCCCGACTAAACCCTTTCAAATATGAACGTTTACCCTAGTTGGTCAGGTAACAGAAGCACCATTTCGCTTTTAATTGCTGCTTATCATACTATCATCACAGGAAAGAACAGTCAGCCTTTATCGAGCGGTCATATCCCTCCTGTCAACCAGCACATCAAAAGCACCTAGACGTTGCTGGGTAGACTGGATAGCAGTTAATATAACTAGCATGCTATGCTTGTTCGCAGGACGCACGGGTAAGAGATAGTCATCTCCATCATGGGTCTGTTAAAGACAATAGATCATGACGACGGTCAATCTTAGCACTGTCTCCATGATGCCTCTGGCATTATGCTAACATACGGATGTACGTACGGATGTCAGAAACAAACTTCTTGTCTGGATCCTCATGCTCGATTGACGGTTTTTTTTTTTTTTTTTTTTTTCTTTTTTTTTCCTTTTCCTCAGGGGTACACTTGAGTCAATTCGAGAAAGTACCAGATTCAGCTTCAGGGTTGGTTATGTGTAATTCTTCGAAAGCCACTGGGCCCAGGAAATCTCCCGGTGCTTTCTAGTAGCCATGCTGAACTGGCCAACCACCTCATCCTGTACATAATGGCACTGCATCTGTATGTCATTGAAAATCTGACCATCACTGTGGGCCTCTAGGTTCTTTCGCGTTGCTAGCGACTTCCTTCCGATTTGTGACATCGCTCTCCCATTTTAGAAACCATGTCTGTCCGTCATGGAGCTGGGACTTCAGGTGACAGAGTTCTTGTTCCGCTTCACTGAGTCGCGCCGCCTACTCAGCACTCGAGGATAAACTGCTTACAATGTCTGAGTGCTTGCAAATGGTTTTCTGCGTTATAGTACTCAGCATAGCATGTCAATTCCAAGTTCTATACGCGAAGAAGGGGGGCACATCCAAGGGATGACCAGCTCCAAAGCATAGTAGCCCGAGATTTCGGGATCATATGCAACGCAAGAGTGTGTTAAATATAATATGGAAGGAATATCCTGGATTTTCATTGTTTTGGATAGACAATTTCGCGCAACTGGGAGGGCAGAGGACGCAGCTTTGCAGTTTAGTGATGTTTATCTTGCCACATAGATCTCTGGCTTTTATTCTCATGAGCAAATATTGACCTGGATTGGTCAAGATATAGGATCCTATAGACACTCCCTGACACTTCTTGCTCGAGGTTTACGTCCGAGTATTGAAAAAGCCAAAGATAAACACCATCATAGACTGTCTTCTCGACAGCTTTTTATACCTATGTGGCCTGTTTAGGACCTGGCATGGACAGAACAAGGTTATGTTCGCATCGGCCGTATTGACAAATATAACGTTTTGAACGAACCTGCGACTACACAGGAGCCTTTCTGTGTCTAAGTCACGACGTACTTCGTCAATTAGAAATTTGAAGTGTAAAGATCACATTAGTATATTTCCGCTGATGAGATACTTAATTTAAAGAGATGACGAAGATGAAGAATGTCATTAATCGTAGATGCTTCCCAGAGGGTGCATTTTTTGGTAGGCTATTGCAAAAAGGACCTAGTTCCCGTACTAATGTATCTGCGTCAGTATTCTGGATGTTCCTCAAGATTATCAGTTGGTACACTACAAGCTGGGGGTTAGAGGGCCAGCGCGAAAAGCCGACAAGGTCAACGCCGGCAGTGCTTCCCCTAAGCACGGCCTTCCTTTTGGTTGTATACCTCGGTCGCTGTGGAGAGTGCGTATGCTAGTTGTAATGGTAGAGTATTGCATGTGAATGATGCTCGTGAATTAGATGCTGATTGGTTTCGCGAAATCGATGGTTCTGTGAGTTTGGCATAGAATGACAGGGGCTTTTTCTAGGGTGTATGCAGTCAGAAAATGAAACCTTAAAATCTCTAGGTACTTAGCAATGATGATAATATAAAGTAGTTCATAACCTCTGGAAATGTCTTAAATTCTTGTTTCTTATTGGATTAATGTTTATATCTTGCTTTTACAATCAATGAGCGCCCAGACTTTTACATTGATATGAATAGTACCATGTTTAGATAAGAAAGAAAGAATGTTTGTGGAGGTAAGTAACCCCATATGCGTAGAATTTATGATGATGAGAGGGGTCAGAGCTAGTCACTGACAGGCAAAGTGTAGTCACTTTTCAGTAAGATACTATTGAAGATGGTGAATACATGTCACGTTGCATTCTTCATTGCATTATCGCTCATTGATACTCATTCAATCATGTCCCTCTGAGGAATATCGCCTGCCTCGGTATTAGACTCATGCCTGTGGCATTTAGTCGGGATCAAATCACCTGGTATCAAGGATCGTCACCACCCAATATGGCAGTTGGTCTTGCTTGTCAATCATACATGAGCACGCGGCAGTGTTCAGAGCCCTATCAAGGAGTTAGGAAGAGGTTTCGAGTACGTAACCGTCTCTCAGGGAAAATGATCAAAATGGTATTCGTCCTCCGCAGTCGTCAGGGGAATATATCACAAGGCATGGGCGACATGATCCCTTGTTCTCCTCACCCTGCTCACCACTTTCCCGACAAGGATCGAAGCAACTTAGAAATCCGGGGCTACGAGGTCCCGATCAGCAGTTCATGAGCTCGTCCCATACCTGACACTCTTGTTTCTATGCTCTGTACCCCACAAACAGCACATGGTCTTGACCTGCTGGCTCTTGATACAGGCATCAGGATTTTCTCTCCCTGAATAGCATTTCGTCTCCTTGCGTGGCTGGTGCATACCAGAGGAATGTATCGCAGAGCTTATTAAGGCATCATCGGCGTGGTATGTGGAACACACACTCACATGACTGTCTGTGCGGAAGGGTGTATGGCCTTGCCAAAACAATAGGGCAGCATACACTAAGAATATCTCTCAATGACGATGTTGGAGCAAACACCCTGACGGATCGGGTGCCTTCCAGCTGTTATCCGGATACCAACCCCTTTGTTCTCCGGGGAGGTAGACGTGTGCTGCTAAGCCCAATCCAGTACAAGCATAGTACTTTTGACCAGGTTTGGTCGGTATCCCGATTTAGTATTCTGATGTTGTGGAATGCTGTTCTGGTCTTGGAGCGCGGGTGTCACGCCGAGGAAAACAAAGTGATGTCAATGCAGTACGACGGAGTAACCAGTGGTTGTTCCACTGGAATCTTCACCCTCCGGTTTTTCGAATGTCTGTATGCCCAGTGAGGCGACCGTCTTTCCTTATTTTGTTCATTTATAGTTTGATGAGTCCCAGCAGGTTATAGTTCAAGTTGTTGCAGAACGCGAAAGTGTGCACAGACAGCTCCCTCGAGAGGCAAGCCCGAACCAGCATGGACTCTGACCTAGAAAAAAGACAGAGATCCCCTTCCTTGCGAAGTGTGACACGAGAGCAGCTAGAGGCTTCACATACTCTGGGAACTCCCCCGCCATCATGTGGATCGAGATACGAACGATGGGCGAGGAACATCAAAGGCTTAGAGGCTCGCGGGATCGAGCCCGTGTCTCTTGAAGAACGACTGAAGAACACTAGTTCAACCCCTTTCCGCATGATGCTCACATGGTTCAGCATGGGTATGGCAATCAATAATATAGTGACCGGGTCATTGGGAACACTGGTAATGAAACTGAGCTTCACCGATGCCGCGCTGTGTGTAATCTTTGGAACGTTTTTGGGAGGCCTAGGAGTTGGATACATGAGCACATGGGGTCCCAGAAGCGGCAACCGCACACTTGTAAGACCTACACTTACACCTTGGATCTCTCCTCTTGCTTTCCCCGTCTCCACGTGAACGTTCTCGTGACTTAAGGATAACGGCTCACAACTTATATTCTCCTGATAGATTGTGTCTCGGTATTTCATGGGATACTACCCCAGTAAGGTCTGTTGTATACTGAATGTGCTTACCAACTTGGGAACCGGCATGATGAGTGCCACTGTAGGAGGTCAGTTGCTTTCCAAGCTATCAGGAGGAGTCGTGTCCGTCATAGTCGGTATAGTAATAGTCGCCTTGGTGAGCTGGGCAATGGCTACTTTTGGGATGAAAATATTCCAGTTCTATGAGCGGTAGGATTCCTCACCCTTCAACGTTTTAGAGCACTCGTCTGACCATTTATTCTGGCAAAGGTTTGCTTGGTTTCCGCAATTGTTGATATTTTGCATTCTCACCGGCTCGGCTGGTCCGCAATTCGACTTCCATAGCCCGTCGATCGGTTCTATTGAGCAGATAAACGCAAAGCGTCTAACATATTTCTCACTTTGCCTCTCTATTCCCTTGTCATGGATACCCGTGTCCGCGGACTACCAGGTTTACTATTCCCCAGAGATACGAAGATGGAAAGTGTGGACAGTAACCACGATCGGTGTAAGCCTCTCAATAGCCATAACCCTTCTTCTTGGCGCCGGGCTTGGAAGCGGTGTTGCAATTAACTCCAAATGGGCGTCTCTTTATGACGGCACACCGGGCAGTCTGCTGATGGCCGGCTATGATCGGTTGGGGCCTCTTGGAAAGCTATGCGCCTTCATCAACGTCTTAACGATTGTGTCGAACAATGCCCCCAGCTCGTACTCAACGGGATTGAATTTCCAAATGCTGGGAGAGATGTGGCTCAGGGTTCCACGACCTGTTTTCACGACTGCCAGCACTCTGATCTACGCATCATGTGCTATCGGAGGCCGAAACTCTTTGTATGAGATCTTCGGGAATCTAATGCCACTCATTGGATACTGGGTCATCATCTGGTTCACCATTGTGGTAGAACAAGACGTACTTTTCAACCGAGGGAAAAGTTACGACTGGACTGATTGGAACAATTGGCTTAAGCTCCCAGTTGGAGTGGCAGCTAGCACTGCCTTTTTGATCGGGTGGGTAGGAGCCATTGTTGGCATGGTATGTAGTCCCACTAGCATGTGCTTGTTGCGCAAATCACTGCTGACCAAGGTACTCTTCTCCTAATAGGATCAAGCCTATTATACGGGACCAGTCTCCAGAGCGATTCCAGGTGGATGTGATCTGGGCCTCTGGCTGGGGTTGGGCTTTACGGCTCTTGCGTTTCCGCCATTTAGGATGCTGGAGCTGAAGATTATTGGCCGTTGAGTATACAAGTGCTGATTAGATATCAGTGTCATTCTGGATGGTATTGAAGACACTTCCCCAGTCCCTCTCTGTGTGGTTTCACGAGGAGCGACGGGTGTAACCGGACCTATATGCTGTTAATTAGACCAACGTGCCATCTGCTATTGCTGTGAATAGAAAACCCCTGGCAGAAGAATTCTTAAATACTTTTTGTACGTACGTGCATATGCCTGTTCAGATACTGATATATTCATCCATTCCGTGTTTACCTTCCGAGCAGATGCAATATTGTCCTGGCGAGCTTGGTATAGCACAGAAAGATGGTCTGTATGCGTGATGGTATGGTTCTGTAATCTTCTAAGGCCAGGTGAGATGAATTGCCCAATGGGGAATATACCAATGGGGAATATATGGATTTCTGTACCGGGCATCGGAAGTAGTATTTCCCTGGCAGACAATTAGCCGAGTTTTCATATGAGGAAATTAGCCGGTCTGCAGATGGTCACGTAAGTAGAATCCTTCCTAGATAGGAAGTAGTTGTTGCTCCATTCAATATAAAAAAGGGACTTATGCTCTTTTATGTAAATGCATAGAACAACTCTCGCACTAAATTCGGTGATATCAACTCTCAAACAACAACGTCACTACCAGTTCAAATGCACCATCATCAGACCATGAAAGCTGCCGCGGCGTCTACATCCAACCCCGCCAATGAGCTGGAGGTGGCTGCTGATTCCGAGTCTGCTCATGTTGGGTCATCAACATGTCTAGATCATGCGTCACAGCACTTTATCCGATTGCCAGATACTATGTTTTCTTCTATAATGGCTGTGAAGCCCAGCTTGTATCCACATCACCAAAAGGTGAAAGCTGAGGCTGATGCTTGGATTGTCAAGTAGCCATTGACCCGGTGGAGGAGATGGCCCCAACGGAGGAACTGCCGCGGTCATCCCTAGAACAATGTCTGCCAGCCAGCAATGGGCTTCCCGGAATTCCAAAGTAGATTTGGCATCTGGGTTCCCTATGTGCGCCACAATGTGATCAAGAAGCTCTTCGCATGATGGTGGATTGGTTTAACTGGGTTAGTATGGTGACTCCGTCCATCTTGTCTCCAGCAATCTGGCCTGCTAATCGATATAATTCATTGGCCAGGTTTTCCTTTTCGATGACCGTGGGTACAGGGAATTTACATGCTCTAATGTTTTCAACCACTAGCAATGAAGAAGTCAATAAGCGGACATGAAATCCTGCTCCTGCATTCAGAATTCGACGAAGGTCGTCTGAACACCGACCTGGCAGCCGCAGAGGAGGAAATTGAACAATCTATGGCTCTCATGAAGAATGATGCGCCCCTCATTAGCATGGAAGATAACGCGATCCAGCATGTATTCCAGTCTTGTTGGTATCGATTGAAGCAGGTAGGGGCAATAAAGCCCTCTATTTCCGGGGCTGACAACTAACATTAGTCCCGCGGACTTGAGGTCCACTATAGGTGAAAGTCCGCTATCATTGATTTCTTCAACATTCTACTAAGAGAGCTGATACTGAGAACTGTAGGCCTGCAAGCTCGCTGGACAATGGCACACCATTGTTATTCCGATGGTCTCCTGGACCAAATTCGGGTTCAACGGGAGAATCGTATTACAGATGTGCGAAGATCAATAGTTGGGGCATTGATGGCTCCAATAGTGCGGCGCTTCATCCACAACTCAAGTGGGAAGATTCACATAGCAATCAAGGACTTACACAAACAGTATGGTAAGTGCACGATCCTCAGCTGCTTCAATGTATACGCCTTCCTGACACTAGAGCGGTGCCCTGTCCTCTGGGCCCAAACGTGCGCGTTTCGCCTAATGAGCTGTCTTTTGCGTCGGTTGAGTCATTAGAAAATGAATGTAGTCAACTAGTCCAACACACGACCTGCCTAAATTGGCGCTGAGCACTTGATGTCCTGCAGGTGAGAGTTCCTGGAAATTTCCCCATTGAGAACATCCCCGAACTGCCAATTCGGGCATTATGCGTCCGAGATAGGGCCATCCCCTTAAGAAGATCAATACTTTCTCCTTCGGCAGCACACAAATAATCCTCATATCTACCAAATCGTATAGTCGCAAACATGGTTTAGCCGCCCGGGGAGACTGCGTATGTAAGTTCTGAGGACGACGATCATGAAAGTGCTTGTTGTCTTTGTCTCCAAGAGAAGGACGACTGATCCAGATCTCAAATTGCATGCACTACAGTGTATGAGCCTTCTTATGACGGAGCGCCTGCAAGCATCCCTTACTGAAGTAACTAGTAACCCTATCATGGCTTTACAGGTGCCATACAGCCCTGCTGCTACATTGGAGATAGCATTCAATCGGAGATGAGATTGTAAAGCTATTACCTAATCCACCTCACCTGCCGGATCCAAACCCATCAGAATTATCTATCCATCTCTTCGAATGCCTGTAGGATGCCTTCTATGCTACCATCATTATCCGGCACATCGAACATATGAAATATGAATCTTGTGAAAGTATGATACATCACCCAAACGAGTACCCTATCATGGGTTCGGCGCTGGCATCGATAATCCATGTGTATGACTAGTAGTTTAGTGGGAATTAACAATCTGGGCTTCAAGCATCAATCTGACCACCATGTCGCCGATTGCTGCCCGGACAACCAGAACGAGTACTAGGTCTGGGTAGGACTCGACGAACCACGCCGATGCTTCATGTACTTAAACTAAAAGAGATGTGTGCTTTTCAGTTCACAAAGCAAGGCTGTTTTAGTACAGCATTATATACCCAGTATCCAATAACATTGAAGCCAATCACTTGTTCAATATTAGTAATGGGTATGGACGGGTTTCTGCGCGGGTACTGGATGTCATGGCAGACAGTCTTAATCTGCCCGAGGTTTTTTGTTCTAGAAGAGATTTCAATAATTGTAGAAAGCGATGAAACGAAACTCGGTAGCGTATATACGTACTGTGTAGTCAGTGCCTGGGAATCCATTATGGACAGTGAACCACGGTAGGAGAAGGGAGAGCGGTGGGGTAACCATACCTTAACACTCACTGTTAAGTCAGATCTTAGTTATGAACCCCCGGGGGATCATCGTTATCCTCATCATCAGACCCACCCTCCCTATAAGTCAAGTAACTCTTTCTAGCATACTATTCATATTATCCATCACTGATCAAGTGCCTAACTCTCCTGTACATTGTCGATCTTCAATCTTTGGTATGCTGGAATTTATCTGTTCACAGCGGTCATCTGTGCCCCTCACAACTTATGACTAATGCCCGATGCAGATCAATTCATTTCAGTTGTGACTGACTTGAGAGACTCAAAAATGCTTCTACAGTCCCCTTTGCCCATCATCGTGTTTATCTATATACTAGCTGTACATCGACGCATGGACCACTGAGCAAAATCAGTCATATTAGGCGACCAATGGATAACAGCACACAGCTCACTCCGGGCAAATTCCTGGGGTTTTGCCCCAACACGGACCCTCGGGTGGCGGGTTTGGGATTCCAGCAATTGGTCACTTGTGTTTGCTTGCTGCTTCCAGCCTACGCGTTCCTGGTTTCGCAGCTGCGATTTCGATACCTACAGAGGCTGCATCAAAAGTACCCCTATACGACGCGAGAGTCTTTCTCTCGCATGACCGATGATGAAGCCTGCGAGATACAAAAAGGCTTGGTTCAGCTGGAGTTCCCGTTTCTCTACCTCAAATCACTCCAGTTTGCTCTCTTCAGGGTGTGACACTCCGGCTACTCTATGCTTATTCTTTTTTGTTTTCCTATCCTGCCGACTAACTACTGCACCAGACATACGGCATCCCGACCATCTCGACAGTGCTCACAAATACAGCCCAATTTTCCAAGCCCGAAACGTCCCTGAAACGCTACGCTGATACTGTAGCACTAGTTCAGGAGTTCGTAGGCCATGCGCCAACCTCTCGTCGTGCTTGCACTTCTATTGCACGCACCCGCTGGATCCACAGCAGCTATCGCGCTTCCGGCAAGATCCTGGAAGATGATATGTTGTACACACTTGGCCTCTTCGCCATTCAGCCTGTCAGATTTGTGAAAATGTATGAATGGCGGGACCTGAGCGACCTTGAGAGATGTGCTATTGGGACCTTTTGGAAAAGTCTGGGCGACAGCTTGAATATCAGCTACGATGCCCTCCCATCAGGTAAAACCGGATTTCGCGACGGTCTTCATTGGCTGGAGGAAATAATGGCTTGGAGCGACGACTATGAGGTTCGTTGCATGGTACCTCATGTCAAGAACCGTGAAGTGGCCGAACAGACCATCGCAGTGCTGCTGTACATGCTTCCCCAGTCACTACAGTTCATGGGGATGAGATTTGTCTCGTTCATGATGGACGATCGCTTGCGTAAAGCCATGCTGTAAGTCTTGTGTACTGTTCCCAGGGGCTAGATCAAACCACTTATTGATTCTCTTTTCAGGATTGACCCTCCCCCGGCTTTTGATGCCAAGCTGTTCTCGTTGCTGTTCTCCGCTCGTCGGTTTGCATTGCGCTATCTCGCGCTACCCCGCCCTTATTTTCTGCGGTATGTTAGTTACACCGATGATTACAACAAGGACGGCCGCATCTACATGACCAACTGGGATGCTGCCCCTTATTATGTGGAGCCGAGTTTCCGGAACCGCTGGGGTCCGGTTGCCTGGTTGACTTGGGTGCTTGGTCGGCCTTTGCCGGGAGACGAAGGGGACAAGTATTATCCAAAGGGGTATGATAATCTCAACGTAGGCCCGAAGTATTTTGAAGGTAAGGGCCGTCAGGGTATGGAGGACATTATGAAGGAGTTGGAAACCACACGACGGGGTCAGTGCCCTTTCCACTGAGCTTTGCGCAGAGTTGGCCTCCCTCAATTGGAATGCGCGTTGGATGTGATTGTGTCGATTTTATCGAGCGCATATTGCGCTGTTAACTGCGGATCTACCTAGCGGGGCATAACTTGCTACAACCGATGATCTACGAGCAACTATCGAAGATATTTTATGCACTTTGAACCCTCCTGAGCCTCCCACAAATGCCAACAACTTGTTCTTGCATTGTCCTAGGAAGTTTTGCGCCAATCGTTGTTCATTCGCCTGTGCTTGCTGGTACCGTCGTATCGTAGTGACCGCGTCGTTGTATTTATTAATGGTGCTCTGGGCTACCGTCATCATTAATGGTGGTCCATCCACACTGAAGCTCGGAGATTTGCCATCCTAATAGCCGAAACCTTCGCAACACGCTCTATTTGAGCGAAGTGATCTGCCGCGTTCATTCTAAATTAGCGCCTCTGTGTGGGATAGAATTTTTTCGCTGTGAATAACATTGCGCTTGAGCGTTCACCTTTGTTTCAATAAGAGAAACCCCGTATTCACAATTGGATTGAAGCTACAAATGCAGATAAAATGAACAGGGAAAACATTCCTTTCCCCCCACAATTACGCTAAGGCCGTAAGCGCGTCGAACGCACCTATGAAAGACAGAATATTCACTACATTGTATTTACTAAGATAAAGTAGTCTAAGCAAAGTAAAACTGCCAAAATCGTCAGCCTAAGCTAAGCGCGCCTTCCATGACGTGAATAGCCGTCGCAGCTTACATAAAGCGATCTCTCTCTCCCCGCAAATCCGAAAGTCAGCTCAAATTGAATCCTATCATCATCGTCAAGCCAACCTATTCTTAACCCAGATAATAAACTCTTTTGTTACTACTCCGATATTTGATCGCCGTCGCATTTATATCGTCTATCGTGTACAACAATAATGGCGTCGCCTACCCCGAACGACGACGGCCGTTCTCCTCCGCTAAGCAACTTCCCCCAGGATCCTTCGGAATTCGACAGCGACCCGCGCATCTCGTTCTCGAAGCTCGACAACAAGTTCATCTTGGAAACGGAGGACGGACAGGAATTTGAATATGATACGGTGCTAAAGAGATGGATTCCGACGGTGTGTGCGCGCTCTTTCTCCAGCTGGGTGGTGTGATGTTATGTAGCTGTTGAACCTGCTGCTACTTCCATTTTTTTTGTTTCTACTTTTCTTGTCCCTCCCCGTCTCGCCCCCCTCTTTGTTTCAACTGGTTATGGAACCTTCCTCTCTTGTTGCAAATAGACCGATATACACGATGTCTATTATTGCAGGGATTGTTTGATTGGTTCGTGAAACTGATTGCTTGGTTGGCGCCGCTTGCGCCCGTCCGGGGTTGCCTCCAGGTCGATGAAGACTTGCTACAACAACAGCAAGAAGCATATAAGGTCCAGGGTGTCAATGAGGAGGAACAAATTACTGCGGCGCAGTTGAGGAAGAAGCGCAAGCAACAGGCTTCTACGGAAGAGGTTAGTCCAACGGTTCTACGATGATGCTTCCTTGAGTTGGCCCCAATGGCATTAAAATGGGCCTTATACTAAAGAGGATATGTGTAATCACGTAGGGCAATGGGCAACAGAAGCCTAAGAAACAGCGCGTCAATACCGCCGTCTATGTGACTTCGATCCCTCTGGATGCTGAGTTCGACGAAATCCGTGATGTCTTCTCCAAGTGTGGTGTTATCGCCGAGGAGATCGATAGCGGCCGACCGCGCATTAAGATGTACACTGATGAGAGTGGCAAGTTCAAGGGTGAAGCTCTCGTTGTGTACTTCCGACCGGAGTCTGTCAACCTCGCGATACAGATGCTGGATGATTCGAACTTTAGGATCGGGGTACCCGGTCCGCAGGGCCCTATGCGAGTGCAGCATGCGGATTTCTCGTTCAAGAGTCAGCAAGAGGCGCCTACGAAGACTAGTATGAGGGATAAGAAGAAGATTATGCGCCGGACACAGAAGCTGAATAGGTATGGGGACAACTACAGTTTACCTGCGATGATTGGGCTCGGCTTTGCTGATACAGGTGTCTAGCAAACTTGCTGATTGGGATGATGACGATCCGTCTGCCTTGCCGGACACGACTTCCCGCTTTGATAAGATCGTGATCTTGAAACACATGTTCACGTTGAAGGAATTGGAGGTACGGAGGATACTTCCTGAGTTAATGGTGACTGTAAGAAGATACTAACGTCTGGCGTAGGAGGATCCTGCAGCTATCCTTGATATCAAGGAAGATATTCGGGAGGAGTGCTCGAAGCTGGGGGATGTGACCAACGTTGTACTCTACGATAAGGAACCCGAGGGAGTGGTGAGCGTTCGCTTTTCCGATCCCGAGGCAGCCAGGAGTTGTGTCAAGGTAAGCTTGATTACGGGATGGCGATGGTCAAATACCCTCAAGACAAGAACATGTGCTAATGATACTGTTACTTTTAGATGATGGATGGGCGGTTCTTCGCTGGCACCCGGGTCGATGCCTATATTGCAGATGGCAGTGAGAAATTTAAGAAGACCAATGAGAAGCGTGCGGCACTGGAAGATCTGGCGGAGAAAGGACTGGATGCGTCCGATGAAGAGGAGGAGCAGCGATTGGATGAGTTTGGCACGTGGTTGGAAAGCTCTCATACGGTCGAGAACACGGCCAAGTGATGGTGATGGCGGTGATGCTTTCTCGGATGTAATCATTATCAGGGGGATCTGGAACTGGATGGGATGGGCGTAAACGCTTTTCAGGCTGGCTGGTCACTTTAGACGACCTGCGGGATTGTAGACTTGTATGTACTTATAATAGCGTTCGGTTTATTGTTATTGTCACGATGCTTTCCATTTGTTTACACGAAAAGGACCATGAATCCATGGTAAGGCCGGTCAGGCCATGATCAAGTCTGGTTCGCGTGTGGACAAGCCAAGTCACGGGGGTTAACTGTCACTGGCCCGCAAGGTCGTCCCGTGACGACGCCAAACCGAATTTGGGGAGAGCCCCTATTTACCTGCCCAAAAAGATCGGGTGTTTTGTTGGCGTTTTTTTGGCTTTGTTGTTGATCTTCGAATTTATTAGGCTTGGGAATTGCTTACCTACTCCGTACTGGTATTACTATTATTGCCCGCACAACGTTCCCCCTTCACCGCTCTCCTTCTACCCAACTCTCCACTAAGGCCAAACTAACTTCCCTCCCATTCCTCGTTTTCTCCTCCCTCCTCCCTCCCCCCTTCTCCTCCTTTAGTCGACTGTCTTTCCCCAGTCTCCTCCCAACAACTTCCCGTTCATCCACTTCCTCCGGCCTCGCCGTCTCTTACTCCCCTTCGACCCTTTTCAATACCTTTAACCCCTTCAATATCCCCGGCACAATGCGTGAGATCGTATGTTTTCCCTTCCCGTCCCTCTTCCGTCAGGAGACGCGTCGTTGGTTGGCATCTCTTCTGATCGGGACCCCACCGGTTCTTCAACCAACTCAATCTTGTGCTAACTGCATGTCTTCGTCGCTTCATAGGTTCACCTCCAAACCGGCCAGTGTGTAAGTGCCAATATGTTCTTCGAATGATTGCCCTCCCGGGTTCTTGATTGGTGTTCGGTGGACTAAACAACAAATGATGGTGGTTAGGGTAACCAAATTGGTGCTGCTTTCTGGTACGTATTCACTGCCACTGGATTGGGGATGGATAACATCATCTCTCAAGCTATCTCGGCTTGATTTCAGATGTTATCCATCGGGTATATAGCTATCGGGTTAAGAACACGTCTAACAACTCAACAGGCAGACCATCTCTGGCGAGCACGGCCTTGACGGCTCCGGTGTGTAAGTGCAACTTTTTCACACCTCTCAATTGGTCAACAATGTGGAAAGAATTGGGTTTCCTGACACGCAGGATAGTTACAATGGCACCTCCGACCTCCAGCTGGAGCGCATGAACGTCTACTTCAACGAGGTTAGATCACACCGTCCCTGAGTTTTTTTACGACAATATCATCAATGTCCTGACCACTTCAGCAGGCTAGCGGTAACAAGTATGTCCCCCGTGCCGTCCTCGTCGATCTCGAGCCCGGTACCATGGACGCTGTCCGTGCCGGTCCCTTCGGCCAGCTCTTCCGTCCCGACAACTTCGTCTTCGGCCAGTCCGGTGCTGGTAACAACTGGGCCAAGGGTCACTACACTGAGGGTGCCGAGTTGGTCGACCAGGTTGTCGATGTTGTCCGCCGTGAGGCCGAGGCTTGCGACTGCCTCCAGGGTTTCCAGATCACCCACTCCCTCGGTGGTGGTACCGGTGCCGGTATGGGTACCCTCCTGATCTCCAAGATCCGTGAGGAATTCCCCGACCGTATGATGGCCACCTTCTCCGTTGTCCCCTCCCCCAAGGTCTCCGACACCGTTGTTGAGCCTTACAACGCCACTCTCTCCGTCCACCAGCTCGTTGAGCACTCCGACGAGACCTTCTGTATCGACAACGAGGTACGTTTTTGTGCCTAGCACATATCGAAACAAGAGTGGTGCTCGAGAACTAACGAATTGACCAATCCAGGCTCTCTACGACATCTGCATGCGCACCCTCAAGCTCTCTAACCCCTCCTACGGTGACCTGAACCACCTGGTCTCTGCCGTCATGTCCGGTGTGACCACTTGCCTCCGTTTCCCTGGTCAGCTCAACTCCGACCTCCGCAAGCTGGCTGTCAACATGGTTCCCTTCCCTCGTCTCCACTTCTTCATGGTTGGCTTTGCTCCTCTGACCAGCCGCGGCGCCTACTCCTTCCGTGCCGTCACCGTTCCCGAGTTGACCCAGCAGATGTTCGACCCCAAGAACATGATGGCTGCCTCTGACTTCCGCAACGGCCGCTACCTCACCTGCTCCGCCATCTTGTGAGTTCTTTTACTGCATTGATTGCATTACGCCAGCTAACAAGTATCTAGCCGTGGACGTGTCTCCATGAAGGAGGTTGAGGACCAGATGCGCAACATCCAGAGCAAGAACCAGACCTACTTCGTCGAGTGGATCCCCAACAACATCCAGACCGCCCTGTGCTCCATTCCTCCCCGTGGTCTCAAGATGTCCTCTACCTTCATCGGTAACTCCACCTCCATCCAGGAGCTCTTCAAGCGTGTCGGTGATCAGTTCACTGCTATGTTCCGTCGCAAGGCTTTCTTGCACTGGTACACTGGTGAGGGTATGGACGAGATGGAGTTCACTGAGGCTGAGAGCAACATGAACGACCTGGTCTCCGAGTACCAGCAGTACCAGGACGCCTCGATCTCCGAGGGTGAGGAGGAATAGTAAGTTCACCGAAGAATATATAATGTTTATGTTTCGGTTCTAACCAATGCTACAGCGTCGAGGAGGAGCCCCTTGAGGCTGAGGAGTAAATGTCTCAAGTCGACAGTTACGCGAATTGAGATCTGCTCTGTAATACCCCGATAAGCCTACATTCTCTTCGACCAAGGCCTTCCGGGGTCTTGGTCAGTGAATTCTTCTGTTTGAGCGCTCTTAATTTCCCTTCCTGTTTTTAATTACTTAGGCTCAAAGCCTGGACTTATTAAACCCAATCGCACATAGTTTTAAAAGCAGTTTGGTACAACCTCCTAGTCTTGATGAATGTAGATGTTAGGCATTAAATAAATTAGGCCATGAATAAATACTGTACCATACCATATCGGTATGCATACTTTGTACATGATCCCTCATTCCATTCATGTGATAATGTACGCTGTCTGTCCATTGTTCATTGATAAAGAAAAGTGGTAACCCCGCATTCCTTCTTCCACTGCTGACTCTATACTTCACGCACTCTAAGATTATAATTGAAATTGAGAATGTGGTAGAACCAGTAAAGCCCTCGTTGGTTTTTATGTGCTATGGATGAGTAGTGTGTACATCAGTGGACAAAGCAAGCTGAGTGGTTCTGGGGATTTACTGTATTGTGTGGTATGTTTTTTTGTTGGTTCTATTGTGTGTGTGTGTGTGTGTCTGCAGTAACTTGGGGACGGGCAACCGTAAACGAAGAATCGCGCCGAGAGGGATAAGGGGGAGGTAAGTGGCAAATTAGGATTAATATATTATGCTAGTACTAGTAGTATTGCGATGTCTTTGCTCTTTCGAAGGTCATCATTGTACATTGTAGGTAAGAAAGTATATGATGAATTTTGGGTTATATGTGAGAAAAGTATGTTGATAGAAAGGACGGAAGGACAAATGAAAGGTGAATAATATGTACATCTGAAGGGTATTTCAAAGAATGACATAATGACCAGAAACGAAATAGGTATCAAGGGTAAAAAAATTAAATCCAAATAAAAGTGTAGAAGTTATTGTGTTCGTTCATGACTCGAAGTTAGGAGGGATTGAAGATGTATAACTCCTAATGTACTTCAGGCCTTGGTCTCCACAGTCTCCTCGTTGCCGTTGGGAGGAGTCATGGTGCGTTTGGAAGACACGTCGCCGTTCTCGGGGCTGGTGCCGCCAATGACATCGCGGGTGATTTCGACGTAGTCGTACTAAAGCTATTGTTAAAATAGGAGGTCGATTGTTTCCATGCAATGGAGAAGCACTTACGGCAAATTCACCAATCTCGGCATCGTCCACACCAAGGATTTCTTCCTCTTCAGGGATGCGCAGGTGCAGACCGGGGATCAGGTTGATGATGAAGAGGATGATGCAGCTTCCGAAGAACGAGTAGGCCATACCGGAGATGGAGTCCGCCAATTGGTAGCCGAGCTGGATGTAGTTGTGGTTGATCCAGCCTCCGTCAATGACCGTGGAACCATCGAGGTGGGCGATGTAGTCACTATTACCCGAGGGCAAGCGTTAGTTGAGTGCTCAACGGTATAAGATTGCTTGTTAAGAATCAGAGGGCCTTACGCAGCAAATAGACCGGTCAAGAGGTTGCCAACGAGACCTCCAATGGCGTGCACAGCAAAGATATCCAGCGCATCATCCACACGAAGCACGTACTTGAGCTTGGTGGCGTAGTTGCAAGCGGCAGCACCGACAACGCCAAAGATAAAGGCAGCCCAAGGTGTCACGAAGCCAGAGCCCGGGGTAATGGCCACGAGACCTGCAATGACACCGGAGCAGAAACCGACAGTGGACCACTTCCTCTCCAGTCTGTAGTCCATGATGCACCAGGTGACACCACCCACGGAGGCAGCCAAGTTCGTGACCACGGCTGCCATAACAGCACGCAAGTTGGCGCTCAAGGCAGAGCCGGCGTTGAATCCGAACCAACCAACCCAGAGGAAGACAGTACCAATGACGACGTGCGTGACGTTGTGGGGACGGTAGTTGAGCTCGTGGGTGCCATGTCCGCGGCGCTTGCCGAGCATCAGGGAGTATGCCAGTGCAGCCGTGCCGGAAGCAATGTGGACGGGGGTACCACCTGCGAAGTCAAGTCCTCCCAGTTTGTATACCCAGCCGGACGAGTTCCATGTCCAACAGGCGATCGGATCGTAGATAATGGTGGACCAAACGAAGCTAAAGACCATGCAAGGCAGCATGCGACCACGTTCCGCGACTGCACCAACAGCAAGGGCAACCCTATCTCCGTTATCAGCCATCAGTCTTGGGAAGTTGCTTCCGTTGTTTGGGGACACTCACGTAATAGCAGCGAACATGCCCTGGAAGACAGCGAAGAGAAGATCCGGAACCTTGGTACTACCAACTGAAGGAGCTGCCAAAACACCCTTCATTCCAAAATTGTTCAGGTCACCAATGTACTTTCCAGCGGTGTGAGAAAAGGCCAATGAGTATCCCCAGAAGAACCATTGGAATGATACCACCCCGACAGACATTATTGAAAGCCATATTAGCGACAATGCTGATTTGCGTCGGGCGAGACCTGAGTAGAAAAAGCTGTTGTCGTCAGTTGGAGGGAGCCCAATGGCTAGATGAACAGGTGGTAATCATACCCAACACCAGGAATCATCAACAACACCAAAGCCGTAGAGGTGATAACCCAAGCAATATCTCCAGACTAGAGTCAGTTAGCGGGGGTGAGCCCAATCATAGCCTCCATCACATATCTAAGAAAGACATACGCTGTAGTAGATGTTAAGATCTTCTGTCAGGGAGTTACCACCGGTTCCATTGTCCGTGCCATTGTAGGCGACAGGGTATTCCGACATAGTGAATTACACAGGGGCTTTCTGATAAAGAAAGGCCCAAAACTGTGTATGAAAGTGTCTATGTGACTCCTAAGCCTTGAACACTAAGACCAGGAGCCCTGTAGAATATGCAGAGGGCGCGAGATGGGGTCGACGTGTAGACCCAAAGGCCTTTAATGGGTTAAGGCAGCGAGAGATGGGCAAACAAGTCGGGGAGGAGTCGGGGGGGCTCTAGACACTAGCGATCGAGAGGGGAAAAAAGGAATTATGGGAGGAAGGGAAATAGAAGACGACGGAGGAGTCTAATTCAAAAAGCAAAATCAAGCCACTGCAGGGGGAAGGAGAGGGGATGCAGGAGTGATAAATAGTACTGGAAATAGTCGGAGCAGGGCGATGATACCAGTCAGAATGAAACGCCATGGTCTCACTTGCATTGATTCATGGCCGGATCCACCCATTCGGGCACTAGGCGCAACCCTAAGCCATGGTTAGTCGCAATCAATACGACCGATAGATAGATATCAGCAAGCAGCAAGAAGAAAGCCATGGCGGCGGATAAGAGCGTGGAGACTCCGGAGGGAGGATGAATGGATGGGATGGGCGGGCCAATGCGCGGCTTCCCGTTGGGATATTCCACTTGACCTGCAGCGGGATCCAGCCATCATCCTGTAATAATGTCTGCTAGCTGGGAGGAAATCAGACGAGAACGTGGACGGAAAAGCCAAGTAAGGTGTGCGTGTGTGTGGGTGACACTGGCTGGGTGCATAGCAGCCTAACCGCGCCATGCTGCATTGGTGACAGGCAAGAAGCTGAGAAATTCCCTCCATGTCATACCCTACTAACTACTACTACTACTACTTACTATGGATAGGGGTTGAAGATGGTAATGTGACCGACTTACTAACCTAGTATACCTACTGTAGTAGTACTACTACTACTGCTACTGCTACTAGTTTCTACTATGCAACTATCGATAGAGACCCTGAGATGGAAGATTTCAATGACAGATGGGGGCAAATAATGGATAGTAACAGCGTCATTGGACTCGATGCAAGGCGGATAAGACTCAAAAAGGAACAGGAAACTTCCGAAGGACTCTTTAGTTTTCGTTAATTTCTCGGACAGCTTCTCGCGACTGGTGGGAGATAGCATTCAATCGGCCAATCAGAAACAATGGCATTACCTGAGCTTACTACTCCGGACTCGCAGCTGAAATGGTTATCTATCAATTCACTACTTACTAACTTACTCCCCTATCTATCAGAGACAAGGCTGCGGATTGAGTTCGTGGCTTCACCCATCGTTCTCAAACTTCCATGGTTTGAGGAGTCAACCCCAGTTGACAAGGACCACGAGGTAGTCAGTGACTCCCCTTAGTTACTAGTTCGTATGAATCAATCCATGGTAAATTCATGGTCGCGTCGTGAATTCCTTCAGCCCAGCCGGTCTCGCTGTGCTTATCTTCAGACTTCGGCCGTCCAATCAGCAGTCGGCCGGGATGGCTTATCAGCCCTCCTGATTTCACTCTTCAAAACAAACCCCGTGGGTTCCTGTTACTCCTGGCCATTACTGTCGGTTGCCATATTGATATCCCATGAGTAGAGCTTTGATGAAGCCAAGACCTCCGTCTCATCATCCTTGTCGGACGGTGTCTGCGTTGTTCCTTCATAGCAGGAAGGTTACTCCGTACTCCCTGGAGATACCTACTATGTTACCAGCTGACTTCTGAGTAACTTCCTACGGCAATACTTGTAAGATGGACGGTTGACAGAAATCTGAATATCTCCTCAATAATTCACAATATATCTCGGAATGAATGTGAAAGAATAAAACTTGTATGGGATGGCCAAGTCCAGATCAAGCGATCGTGTTTCCAGCACGGATCATAGGGCTGCTTGACTGGGATGAACCAACAACTCCACGGAGCCACATCAGCAATCGATATCCCTGGATCAACGGTAGCACCAAGTAACACTACAATAGTTAGTTAGTAGCCCGCTATATCTGTCAGCAGCTTGGAGCTATTTCCTCTGTACCTCTTCATGGAAGTTTACGATATTGACCAAAAACCACTCAGTCCTTCCAGCTGCGTCTCCCGTAGGTAGAGATAAGCTCACCAGTCCCCATTGGCTAGGGCAATTCGGCATCCCGACTGGCTCGGACTAGCGGTCTTGGCACCTTTTGGGGGTTTCTTTCAGTCTTCATCAATCATCAATGCGAGATCATCTGAGGATTTGATCAACATGAATTTGATAATCATATCGTTCAATCTATCTCCGCTGTTCTTGTCGAATTCAGAACAGAATGTCGAACAAGCACAAAATAGTAGATAACAGGTACTATGTGTGATCAATCTCTATCCCACTAGAATACCCCAGTAGTATTATCTTGTGGAAAACTGATACAACTCATCGCCATATAGAATATAGTACCTCTCAAGGAGTTGGACCACAACACCACATCCTGACCTGGATATTTCCATACTGCTAGCATGATGTCATAATCAAAGTAACATTCTACTAGGCGGTCAGATCAACTGTTCCCATAGTTTACTGTCCACCAGTACCTGCTTAAGCTTCCCCGGAATTTCCAAAATGGATCTCCAAGAGACCCGCAGCCCCAATTCAGGACAATGGGTTCCACTGATCAACCATCAGACGCATGCCACTATTCACGCCTCAGGGCGATCTTCAAGATGCCAATTGTGATCGTCGTCCAACTTTTTATCCAAGAAACCAAGCGGGAGTTTCGAGAAGATGCATGAGGTCGCACTGAGCGGACATTTACAGACGCCCAAAAAGGAGAACGCATACTAACCCGACAAGTCTCCGTCTAAACTATAAGAAGTAGAGTTTCAGATCACCTTCTGCGATTTCCCGACTTGGTCAATTTAAGAGGCATGCCGATGGTTGCATTTTGCTTCTTTTATGTCGCTTTTTGAGGGTTATATCATTTGGAGCGCTGAACGCGGCCTACAGCTTTACGAATACTCCTAGGCAACCACCCACTAACACATTTGGTAGTTCAGGAAACTCTTGACAGTTCATACTTAGAGAGGGAGATTGAGAGACGAGTAGGATGGTAACAATCAAGGCCGTAAAATTACTTCTTTTTGAACTTTGATAGGCGTGTATATGCCTCAGTCCTCTCAAATGCCTCTTCAAGCACCAGCCGTGTGATCTGTCATTTTCTTTCGCCTATGAGTACTTGTGAGAAGCAAGGGGCCAGTCGCCACAGTAGAAACCAATTCAGGGCTACCATATCCCGTTAACAAAAGCCGGTATGAGAATGTCCACATGATTCATGATATCTGGAACACTGTCTGGTACTTTGTAGAAAAGCATGTGCCTTCCGCCTGAGGCACCGTTCATCTCGTGATTGTGGCATAATGGGCCCTACCGCCTCCCGATGCGGTATAGGTGTGGCAGGAATAATCCACCTCCGGCTGAAGCTCCGCCCTGTCAATCTGGAGCATACCACTCGGATTTCAACCTCAGATGCTTGCGGTTTGCACTTTTGAATGGCAGAGGAGTCATCTCGCTTGTAATATCTTTTCATTATATTTATCTTCGCACTTCAAAGTCCTTGAATGCAACTGGTACGCCTGCGCGATATCAGCCCCGGTCCGGAACCGATAAGTAGCACAGACGTGCACCGCCACACCCCCCTATCTATCCGCTTGAGGCTTCCCTTCCAACCCGCTTCCTAAACGTCGGACATGCAACATGGAGTCTCAGCAGGACCGCGGGTTTCCGATCATGGAGCATCCTGATTTGAATAACCATGATTCGGATGGCTCCGGGTCCTCCGATGAGCTTCTGCAGCAGCCATATGCTGTAAGAACCAGCTCCAGTTTCCCGGAGAATTTCGACAGCCAGGTCCAAACCCCGGCGACGACTATTTCCTCGTCCCCTCCGCCATCCATTCCATCTGCCCTGCCATCATGGGCGACTGGCACGCCCACACGCCCGCGCGGGGCCAGTATAGGTGCTTCTGCTGCTCTCGAGAAAGCCCCGCCTATGGATGGTCATCCGGTGACCGATCGTGAATTACGGCCGCAACGTCCGTCCGGCCCCGCTCGAACGCCCTCCAATACCTACGCGCCCCAACGACGCCCGCCTCAGTATATCAGCTTCCAGAATGACCGCCAACGGAGTTCCTCAACGAAACGAACTTCTAGACGCGACCCCAATGCACAGTATCGAGCTCAGGAGAAGGCGTACGTCCAGCGCATTCGCGCCGATCCTCAGGCCTGGTACAGCCATTTCGATGAGGCTCAAAACATGAGCATGACGGTGGGGGACTCCGATCTCGAAGAACCCTCACCATCCTCCGAGGTGCCTTTCGAAGACGATGCCTACGATCCGGACATTCAGCTCTTCCTGACCGACGACAATCAGCCAACGATCGAGGAACTCAAGAATCCACGGAACCAAGAGAGGCTGGAATGGCATTCTATGCTTTCATCGGTGTTAAAGGGAGACGTGGTGAAGCAAGAGAAGCAGCGGTTGCTCGGGTCTACGGAATCGAAACGATCGTCGGCTCAGAACAACGCAATATGGTTGGGTGTCAGAGCCAGGACCTGTGGGAGGAGTGTTGCATTGCAGAGGAAGCTCATTGAAGAAGCGAGGGCTGGCCTTGGCCCCGTCATCGAAGAAATCATCAAGTTCGAGATCAAAGGTGAAACAGAGATCGGAAAGTCACCCATCAAGCAGGTTGAGGATATTGTCGCACAAATAGAACGATGCGAAAGCCTTTACTCTACTCACAAGGAGTTGGAAACTGCCCACCCTAGAGTGGCTTCGGAGGAGTTTCACTCCAGTCGCGACGCTGTTTTAGCGTGGCACAACACGACTATCCTGATCAACACCGAGCTGGCTATCCTGCAGAAATGGGTTGGAAACGATGAGTTGGATTTCAACAAATCGAGAACGAAATCAATCAATAGCGACCTTTCCGACGAAACATCCTTCCTTGATCGCATCATGAAGGAGGATGGCCTCAAAACCCTCCAAGGGAAACATAACATGCTCCACGGCATCGGAGAAGTCATCCAAAAAGCAAAGAATACATTGATTGAGAATGCGGGTTCCTTCGCTAAACGCCACTTACCTCCCTATATCGAAGAACTCCTCACTTTGATCAATTTCCCCTCTCGTCTCATACAGGAGATTATCCGGGTTCGACTATCTTACGCTAAGAATATGAAAGACCCAGCTTCGCAGTCTGCCATCTTAGTCGATCAAATGATATCGCAGTTCCAGATTCTGATGAAGGTGGCGGTTGATATCAAACGGCATTATCTGGATATCGCCAGACCCGAGCCTGGCTGGGACCTGCCTCCTTGCATTGATGAAGGTTTTGACGCAGTCGTCTTGGATGCGATGAAGTATTACTTCCGGCTTCTGAACTGGAAGCTGACTGCAAATAAGAACACGTTTAAAGAAGCGGAAATTCTAGAGCAGGATTGGGAGTTTTCCAACGAGGTCGGCCGACAACTTGAGGGTGGAGATATCGAGGTCGCGGAGCAGTTCAGGTACGAACATTTTCCAAACTATATAGTAAATGAGTATGGCTAACCCGAGCTAGTGCACTGACTGCCAAGTCAATCCAACGCTTAATGCACCACTTTGAGCGGGAGTTGCAGCCTCGCCATGACGAGGATCCGGCCGACATGGACAAGCGTTATAAAAGCGTTTTGGACTCAACCCGGATCCGGCAACGGAAGCTTTACAGATTTTCCCGATTCTTGCGCCAGCTGTTCGAAAATGCAACCGAATACAATTTGCCGGCTGACATTGCGTACGACTTTTTGGAGTCGCTGCTTGTGTCGGATCATTTCATGATCAAATCAAACGTCTCTGTGGGTCAAAAAGGTGTCTATCTCTTTGCGCACCCCGCATTGTGGGATCGCCCTGCAGATATCCAAGCTATCCTAGGCACGTCGTTTCGTGAGGATGACACCAGCAAGGATACACCGCATGCACCGTATATCCTCGTGGTTCGTCCGGAAAAACCTCTTGCTTGGGCTGGCAAGGAAATGCAGCTGGGCATCATGGAACAGCCCACGGACTTGCGATTGGGCAAATTGCGACTTGTGGTCGAAGGGACCCAGCAGCGACTGTCTAATGCCAGACATGAGCTGACACATCTCACTGGTATTCAGCTCGATATGGCCATCGAGCAGCGTGCTAATCTTGGTCGGGTCAATGTGGAGCTTAACAAGATCAAGAAGATCTCATTTAAGCTGTCAATGACCATCATGGATAGTGTTGCCCGTATACGGGAGCAACTAAAGGAGAAAGACGTGGAAAATCACGATCTAGTCCAAGCATGCTATGCGTTTGCTACCGAGTTCGGCAAGCGTTCTTCGAACGTTGATCCCAATAGACGCGCAATGAACAGCAATAGACTCGTCGAGTTGTCCCTCGATTGGGTTTCGTTCATCTGTGATGATTGCGATGCTGCTGACAGAAAGACCTTCAAGTGGGCCGTCGCTGCTTTGGAATTCGCAATGGCTATTACCTCCAGCAGACACCTCCTGTCTATGGATGACGCTCAGTATAGTCGTCTGAGGCAGAAGGTTGCCGGATGCATGTCCCTTCTTATATCTCACTTTGATATTATGGGTGCTCGATCGTCTCGTGCAGCTCAGGCAGAGAAGCAACGCTTGGAAGAGCGCGGCGGTTCGAGACGAATGGGCGCAGGGCGGGTCCTTACAGATGAAGAGGCAGCCAAGCTTGTTCGGGAGCAGCGCGTGGCTCATCTTACCGAAATCGAGGAAAGACGCGTTGACGAAGATGCTAAACGCCAAGCACTGGGAAGGGTTCTAGAGGGCTCAAACGAAGCAGACAGGTCTCTTACGGTGCTTTCATCCTCGGCTACAAACGTTACTTTGCGATGGCAACAGGGCCAATTCATTGGTGGAGGAACATTTGGGTCCGTCTACGCTGGAATTAACCTTGACAGTAACTACCTCATGGCTGTCAAGGAGATTCGTTTGCAAGACCCCCAACTTATCCCTAAAATCGCCCAGCAAATCCGCGATGAGATGGGTGTATTGGAAGTCTTGGATCATCCTAACATCGTCTCCTACCACGGTATCGAAGTCCACCGCGATAAGGTCTACATCTTCATGGAATACTGTTCTGGTGGGTCCCTTGCCAGCTTGCTTGAGCACGGACGTGTCGAGGACGAAACCGTCATTATGGTCTATGCTCTTCAGTTGCTGGAGGGATTGGCGTACCTGCACCAGGCTGGCATTATCCATCGCGATATCAAGCCTGAAAATATCCTGCTTGACCATAATGGTATCATCAAATACGTTGATTTCGGTGCTGCGAAGATCATCGCTCGTCAGGGCAGAACCGTTGTCCCTATGGATGCCTTCGCTGGCGCCGGTCACAAGGACGCTATAGTGCCCAAGGACGCCCAGCTGGCCCACAACAATTGGGGCAAGAACCAGAAAACGATGACCGGCACTCCGATGTACATGTCGCCCGAGGTAATCCGCGGCGATACCACTAAGCTTATCCACCGCCAAGGAGCCGTCGACATCTGGTCATTAGGATGTGTGATCTTGGAAATGGCCACGGGTCGTCGCCCTTGGTCCACTCTGGATAACGAATGGGCCATCATGTACAACATTGCCCAGGGCAACCAGCCGCAATTGCCATCCCGAGACCAGCTCAGCGACCTAGGTATCGACTTCCTCCGACGGTGCTTCGAATGTGACCCCAATAAACGGTCCACTGCAGCGGAACTCCTCCAGCACGAATGGATCGTCTCCATCCGTCAGCAAGTCGTCCTCGAGCCAGCCACGCCTGGCAGCGACAACAGCGGTGGTAGTTCGCACTCTGGCAGTCGCCAGAACTCGGCGTATCTGTGATCAATTTGATCTCCCTTCCAACGTATTGATCTACTTGATCTATATCTACGTCCTTCGTCTAGCCTTTCAAACAACCAACCAACCAACCCAACACGATGTCCCCATATTGTCTTCTCATCCCACCTGTTCTCACCAAACCTTCAAATCTTTGTTCGCAATTCATCTATCTCAGCCCTGTTACATTCATACACGCATAAAAATTTGCATTTGATACCCCGCCGCCAAACTTTACATTCATTCATTCATTCCATCCACCGTCATCATGTCATGTCATAACTATTGTTTTGTCATGTTTAAAATTTCTTTATTTCTGTTCCGCTTTTGTACTCCCTCTACCTTGGGAGGTTTCCATCAATATAGCCATGTGTTATACGATACGTGCTGTGTGCTGCTGCTGTGTTTTCGGGATGGGCTTAGTTTTTACATTTTTCAGTTACCAATTATGATAGTAGTTAGTGCTCGGGAAAACGAAAGAGTATTTATTTTATCTAGTATTTATGAGGTGGTAGTTAGTTTATAACCTATCCAGTGCTTTTAGTTATGAACATTGTCCATGTTACATGGAAAGAAGTTCTTCTCGTGGATACAGAGTATCATGTTGACACACTATTTTTATTTCGATTTTCTACTAAGTACCTACTGGTTGAACCTCTTCTACTACGTAGCCATATTTAAACAGCATGGTGTTTGTGCTCGGTACTGCTCGTGATACCTAGAACTAACTGCAAACACAGGCGTAGTGGCCAAGGACTTAGCGCGATCTTGGAACGTAGTGGTGAAGTAGTAAATCATTGAATAGATGGATAGATAGTAATATATATTCCTCACTCAGACAGGCAAGAAAAGAGAAAAGTTGTCCCTTGGACAAATAAGGAGACCAACGCTACCCTATCAGATATAAAGAAGAACCGGTCATAATTGAGAAGAAGAAGCAACAACTGATTCACAAGGGAACAAAAAGCAGACATCAAGGAGTGAAGTAGTCCCGATACCGCTGCCTAGTTTATCAACTAGTAGTCTTCCCTGTCCAGGGAGAAGACGTTACATTGTGTTGTGTGCTGCGCTGCGTCATATTGAAAGAGATGAAGAAGTGCGAGGATATAATTGGCCAATAGTGTTCCGTTCCATACCATATCGTATCAACCAAGCCTGCGCCGATAGAAGAGAGAAGAAGACAAGTCGGAAGAAAATTCGTCAAGAGACATCAGTCAAAACAGAGCGGGGTAATAGTAACTCCGACAGTATAACCGTAACAGATCAGCCATCGCGGCTGGGAGGCTCAGAAGTGAACGTAACCTTGTAATAGCCATTAATTGTAGAAGCATGCGAAACCGTAGGAGGTGATGATAAGTGAATTTCTTTTGCAGTGGTCGAACCGACCACTGGACAAGCCCGCAAGAAGATCAACGGAACTCCATGGCTGGCGCACAACCATAGTCTTTGACATGTCTGAGCTCAAGTTGTTGATACCTAGCAGTAACAGTCAGTCTTGTTTGCCACAAATACCACTTGGATGAGACAGAACATACTTTTCGCTCTTGGCGTGAAAGTAAATCCCAGCAACCGTTCCCTCCACCTGATTAAAGCAGATGTAATAGAAGCCTTCGAAGCTAGCTCCGGAGATCGACCTCACGCGATGATCGGGAACGAGGAAGTACTCCTTCCAACGCATGAAAAGGTGCTCACGCTGGGCAAAATTTCGAAATGTGAAATCCGGTTTCTTCGCCTGTTTCGCCTGCGATCGCCAAGCGGGAAACCTTCCCCAATGTTGCATGTCAGTCTTTTCGGTCGCGCCCCATGCTTCATTTCTAGTTTTGAATGTGTGCTTGGTTCCAATGATCTCGCCTTCAAAGAACGTTGTTAAAGTAGGGTGATCCTCGGTGAGACCTGATGCCAAAAAAGGTTAGGATTGGATACGGTGGGCTGGTGTAAGCGCTCACGGACCTTGTATGCGGAGGTATCCACAAAGATAAGATTCAAGCATATCAACGTGCTTAATCTCTACATCAACGCTGTAGACATGGCTGTCTGACTGCTGTGTACCAGTAAATCTACTTCCCGGTCGCAGAAAAGACGACGAATAATTGGGTAAAAGCTGTTACAGTCAGCAAGGGAGACCTAGAGAACGAAGGGATAAAGTAGGCCATCATACGCGGATGTTAGAAAATTCATAGCTTAGCAGAGAAGTAGCTGATGAAGGGGTGACTGGAGATACCGGGCCGGAGGAGCAGGATGACTCCGCAGCAGGGCTCAGTCTCCCCGCAGCAGGTTCGTCTTCCGATCTCCCCACGCCCTTCGTGGGCGCTCTGGCTACTGGCTCGCCCGTTACGGGGTCCGCATCGGTAGAAGTAAAGGGAGCTCCATCTGATGGTGTTAAGGCAGTATGGTTTGATGGACCGGTTGGCGAGAAGGTGTTGTCGGGAGCATCATCGCTGGTGTTTCTCCTCTCCCACGCCGACACCCAGGGGTACGGCCCTTCTTCTCTTGTATGTAGACTCTCTCTATCAACCTCCGGCGGACAGGTAGAGCGAGCGGAGATTTCTTCTGCGATTGAAGCATTCAAGGGCGGGGTGTTATCACTCGGAGTCGGCATTGGAGGCTAATTAAGGAAGGAATGACATCGGAATCGATAAGATTGCAAATTCCCACCGATAGGGCGAGAAGTGAGACAAGATCAGGCGGGAACAGAACAAGCCTGATACAAGCACAATAAGGGCAGCTCAAGGATTAGGGGTGATTTATTGGACCGGAGGGGAAGGGGGGTGGGCGAACTAAGATGGGAACGGGAGAGGACGACAGCGGGATCGGGGTGGCAAATAGAGAGTTAGGGCGCAGACAGCGGAAAGAAGCAAAGGTTAGGGAGAGAAGTAAGGAAAGCAGAGGAGAAAGAGGAGAAGTCGGGGATGAAGGAGCAGGCAAAGGAAAGAATAGAGAGGATGGACGAAGAGAGGATCGATTAGTTTGGTGGTCAGTCTGGGGCGAGGCACTGCCCAAAGAGGAATCGACCGACTGATCATGCGAGCGCGGGGGAGGCAAATGGGGCAAACGGCGCCTCGGGCGGTTATTCGAGCATTTCTGGCATTTTGCAGCCTTTGCACGTCTGGCACGGCCTCCCTTGCAGCTTTTTCTTTTCTGACGCTCGTCCCGACGGACGTGGCCCGCTACAATAATATTCCCCATTATGCAATGGCTCTCTGCCTCGCTGTTTTGATTTCCGTTTTCGGCGCTTTTCTTACACATCAAACACTTCACACACACATACACTCATCCACATCCTCATCCACATCCACACACGTCGTTGGGTATTCCAATTCTTCCGCTACGTTGGCCTCAGTGGCAAGCTCCCATTGCGTCATCGCCTTCGGTGAGTCGCTTTGCCATCGGGCCTCATTGCAAGCAACCCAAAACTGCCAGACAAATTTTTGGGGAAATATGGAAAAGGAAAGGTAAAATGAAGAAAAAGTAGCACTAGTAGTATACCCGCCACGGCTGCAATCAAATAGAAAACGCCTATTATTCATCCCAGAAAGTGAACCATTTCATTTCATGTTCCCACAACCATCATATTTAGATAGGTTTGATCTATTAACCAAATTAGACTCAATACTCTCAAAGGAAATAGAAACAGCGGAAGCCGTATTTACCTTGAAATGGAGCGAAATAAGCGAGAAGATGAGGGCCTTCAGGTCCTGGACGAGATAGTAGAACACTCGCAGGCCTTCCGGGTCCGCAGATTCAGTCACATCCACCAATGAGCCGATTTTCGCAGTCTACATCAGATGTCAGGTTTCCATCTGTTATCAGCTATGTCAATAACGCATTAGACATACCTCAAAGGAGATATGCTCATTCCCAAGCCGAATCTCAAGTTCCTGACGTCCATCCTTGTTCTTCTGGGGCCATTTGGAGTCATCCTCCCTGCGTCGCATCAGCATCTTTGTACCCCTCCAGTCGCCATTGAACTCCACTGCTTGACTCACTTCATGATCTCACTTTCCTTGATAATGCGCTTCACCTCCTGAATCATCGACGCGCTCACGCACACTGTAGTGATCGCGCATTAGCGACCGATGTAGAACCGGACGGTCTCTTTCCTAGCACTCACTTTCTTTCCGAATCAGAGAATCATTGCGGTAGTTGGAGTTGTTCGCATATCGCACGGCAGCACTGCGGCCATCGCCAAGGGTACGGAAGTCGAACTCTTTAGGGGCTGTTAATATGGAAGCTCGAAATGTAGACCATCGCGGGGAACCTACCTAGAAACTCATGTCCGAACCGCCCAGAGTGACCTGAGCTGCGGGACTGTCAGCAGCTGAGGAAACCTGGGCCACACACAGATCATCCTTACTAGTAACGGAGGTAGAATGGTTCGTTTTGGGTTGACATCTTTCGTAAACCTCAACCGACAACGTCTGGGATTTGACACGACAAAGGGAAGCTGGATATGAACGCTTCGTAGCGCGTGCCTGGATGGAATTGCCTGGTTTGCAGGGTTGGTCCAGGCGGGGCTTAGTCATCCACACACTCCGGACAGCTTGCTCCGCCGCGCAAATGGCCAGGTTGATACTCAATGTCCCCGGATTGTCAACATTCGCTCTGATGAATGCTAGGCAGGTGAGGGGAGACAAATTTACATTAAACTAATTTCCTCTACCATTATCGAATTTCTTTGGGGAGAGTTGTTCCAGTCCGTCTTCCCATCCTTCCCCCCTGACCGGCCAAAACAACCACCTGTACTGATGACCGCTTCCAGCTCTCCTCCCTCCTGAACCCTTCCCTGTACCGGCCATTCGTTCGCACCGCTCGATCACCATGGCGTCCTTCCTCGAAAATGCATACAGCTTGGTCCACCTGGACAACACTGCTGATCAGCCCTCTCTGCAGGAGCTGAAGCTGCAGTTGGAGAAGGGTACCGATGAGACCAAGATGGAGACAATGAGGCGGATCATCACAATCATGCTCAATGGCGACCCTATGCCCCAACTGCTCATGCACATCATTCGCTTTGTCATGCCGTCTAAAAGCAAGCCCCTCAAGAAACTCCTATACTTCTACTATGAGATCTGTCCGAAACTCGACGCGAATGGCAAGCTGAAGCAAGAGATGATCCTGGTCTGGTAAGGCACCTGGCGCATCCCGACACTGTAGGCCATGGCTTGCTAACAAACGATCTTTTTGCGCAGTAACGGTATCCGTAATGATCTTCAGCACCCCAACGAATACGTCCGAGGAAACACCCTGCGATTCTTGTGCAAGCTCCGAGAACCGGAACTCATTGAACCCCTCCTCTCGTCCGCACGCTCCTGCTTGGATCACCGCCACGCCTATGTCCGCAAGAACGCCGTGTGGGCTGTCGCTTCTATCTTCCAGCACTCGGAGTCGCTGATCCCAGATGCTCCGGAACTTATCCAGGCATTCCTCGATACGGAGACCGACGGCACCTGCAAGCGCAATGCATTCGCAGCCCTCATGTCCATCAGCCACCAAAAGGCCCTGGAGTACCTGGCCTCTACCTTCGACAGCATCCCGAACACGGACGAATTACTCCAATTGGCTGAGCTTGAGTTCATCAGAAAGGATGCTGTGCAAAACACTCAGAACAAGGTGGGCTTCCGGAGATCAACTCCGTTGCAGTCGGTTGCTAATCACCAGTAGGCACGGTATCTGCGGCTGATTTTCGACCTTCTCGATGCGTCAACGAGCACTGTCATCTACGAAGCTGCCACTTCTCTTACAGCACTCACCAGCAACCCCGTCGCCGTGAAGGCCGCAGCAAGCAAGTTGATCGAACTTTGCATCAAAGAAGCTGACAACAATGTCAAGCTTATCGTTCTTGACCGAGTCGACCAGCTACGCATCCGCAACGAGGGTGTTCTTGATGACCTTACTATGGAGATTCTCCGCGTCCTCTCTTCCCCGGATATCGATGTTCGTCGGAAAGCCCTCAGCATTGCCTTGGAGATGGTTTCGAGCAAGAATGTCGAAGAGATCGTCATGCTGCTCAAGAAGGAACTTGCCAAGACTGTTGATGAACAATATGAAAAGGTAGGCTCGCACGGTCAGCTCGTGATATACAGAAATGCTAACAACCTTGTAGAACAGCGAATACCGTCAATTGCTGATCCAGTCGATACATAACTGCGCCATCAAGTTCTCGGAGATCGCGGCTAGCGTTGTCGATCTTCTGATGGACTTCATCGCCGATTTCAACAACAACTCCGCCGTTGATGTGATCTCGTTTGTCAAGGAGGTCGTGGAGAAGTTCCCTGCGCTCAGAACTTCTATTGTTGATCGCCTGGTCTCTACATTGAGTGAAGTCCGTGCCGGCAAAGTCTACCGGGGTGTCCTGTGGGTTGTCGGAGAATACTCTCTGGAGGAGAGAGATATCCGCGAGGCCTGGAAGCGGATCAGGGCCAGTCTCGGCGAAATCCCCATCCTTGCCTCGGAACAGCGACTTCTTGATGAAGTACCTGAGGATGCGGCGCTCAAGGAGCAGGTCAACGGCCACTCCAAGCCGTCCGCCCCGACCGGATCACGGAAGGTGCTGGCCGATGGCACCTATGCCACCGAGAGTGCTCTGACCAGCCAGTCTGCTGCGGCTGCTCGGCTTGAGGCTGTCAAGGCCGCTCAGAAGCCCCCTCTTCGTCAACTGATCTTGGATGGCGACTACTACCTTGCTACTGTGCTTTCGTCCACCCTTACTAAGTTGGTGATGCGCCATTCGGAGGTCTCCGAAGATGTTGCTCGGACCAACGCCCTGCGTGCAGAGGCTATGCTCATCATGATCTCCATCATCCGTGTTGGCCAGTCGCACTTCGTCAAGGCGCCCATTGATGAAGACTCCGTGGATCGCGTCATGTGCTGTGTGCGCTCGCTTGCAGAATTCTCTCAGAAGAAGGAATTGGAGACTACCTTCCTGGAAGACACCCGGAAAGCCTTCCGCGCCATGGTTCAGGTCGAAGACAAGAAGAGGGCCGCTAAGGAGGCCGTTGAGAAGGCTAAGACTGCCGTCCAGGTCGACGATGCCATCCCCATCCGGCAATTCACCAAGAAGGCAGCTCTTGAAGGTGCTGAGGAGATTGAGCTGGATCTGGCCAAGGCCACTGGCGGGGACTCAACTGTGGAGACGGTGTCCTCGAAGCTGAGCCGCGTTGTGCAACTTACTGGTTTCTCAGACCCCGTATACGCCGAGGCTTATGTCACGGTTCACCAGTTCGATATTGTTCTGGATGTGCTTCTGGTCAACCAGACCCTTGAGACCCTGCAGAACCTGAGCGTTGAGTTTGCGACTCTCGGGGACCTCAAGGTGGTGGAGCGGCCCACGACACACAACCTCGGACCTCGCGATTTCTTGAATGTGCAGGCTACAGTCAAGGTGTCGTCGACGGACACGGGTGTGATTTTCGGTAACATTGTGTACGACGGGGCGAGCTCGACGGAGTCGCATGTTGTTATCCTGAGTGACATCCATGCCGACATCATGGACTACATCCAGCCGGCACACTGCACTGAGACGCAGTTCCGGACGATGTGGACCGAGTTTGAGTGGGAGAACAAGGTTAACATCAACTCCAAGGCGAAGAACCTCCGCGAGTTCCTCAAGCAGCTGATGGAGAGCACCAACATGGCATGCTTGACACCTGAGGCATCTCTCAAGGGCGACTGTCGGTTCCTGAGTGCCAATCTATATGCCCGGAGCGTATTTGGTAAGTACTAGATCTATATGCTGCGACTTTCAGCCCACCTCCGTCTTTTGGATAGCTGCTAACTTGATTCTTCACAGGTGAGGATGCCCTTGCGAACTTGAGCATCGAGAAGGAAGGAGAGGACGGGCCGATTACCGGCTTTGTTCGGATAAGAAGCCGTTCTCAGGGTCTGGCCTTGAGCCTGGGGTCTTTGAAGGGCCTTAAGGCGTCTACAGCATGAATAGAGAAACCCCCTTTGAGCCGTATTTGAATAGCCACTACCCTTGTTACCTACTACATGACTCTACTGTTCGATTTTCGACTGCGTTTTTTTTTTTTTTTTTCTTTTATTTTAACTCTTCTGTGTTCTTCTTAATGGACGAATTTGTTGACTATATGCACCTTTTACTCTGTTTATTCTGGATGAGAAAAGACTTTTTTTATCTCTCAATGGAAAGCCCCATTTGAATGACTCTATTTTGAATATTTTTATTGTATGTATGTGTGTATGTATGTACCACCATGGCCAGCTATGTTTACAGTAGGAGGAAGGATGTTTCTTGGAAGCCGTCATAGACTTGCCCAAGCTCACCTGTACCACGTTGATTAATTAAGCACGATGCATCCCATCCCCACACACCCCGCAGGTGATGCCTCGGAACTGTTGCTGCAATTGTCCGACTCCGGATGTCACGGAGGCCATTATTCCGAGCAAGATCGGCTTTATCTGGACGAATGTATAAGAGTGGCAAGAGTCCTTCGAGGATCAAATCAGACCCCAAAATAATGTGAATATGGGTGCGGAAGGGACTGGGCGCGTGCCTTAGATAAGGATGGATGCTTGCGGCGATCTCCGCAAGGCATACAGTGGCAGGTTCTCTAAGAATGACCGGAAACCCACCAGATCCAGGCATGCATCATGTATGGGTTGGACTCAAAAAGAAAGGTGTTCCTGTCATGGCATGATGAGGTGCAAGTCATTGTCCGGAGAGCCTATCAGTTTTACAGGGCAGACAAGTGGAGCGGAAAAGAAGTGGAGCCCGCCATAAAAGTTGGACTGCCGATATTGATTATCGAATAATGTGAATGGATGATTCAGTGGTTCTCCGAGTCTCCGGTCTTTCTCCGCTCCATCCTGAGACTTGCCCGTTTCATTCCCCCAACACCTTCCTTCTCCTCGTCTCAAACTCTTTCGTTTCCTTCGTCTTTCTCTTATTATTATTCTTATGGTTATTCTTACTGACCACGTTCACTTCTACGCATCTATCTTTCCTCATCTTTAAATACAGTCGGCTCTTCTCATCCACGCTGTGCCCTCCACCGGGCACTATGACCACCTCTAACGGGCCTCCTCGCCCGTCGTTTAACAACGCGGATCACCCGGAAACTCGGGATCAGCTGCTTGAACATGATGCGACTCTGATAGTCTCCAACTCGGTCTCTCTGACCCTTGGAGGCGACTCTCTTTTGATTGTCGGTAAGTCTCAGTGCGCAATTGCTCTTCTCGAGTCCCTCACCAAATTTCCGTGTTAACGAAATACCGGCATTCGCGCAGATGAACGTTCCATGCGCAAAGCCGAGCGTGGGTGTTGCGGCATCGCCAGCAAAACAGCCAAGCCCACTCACTCCATTGCACTTTACAATGTCTTGGACGCCGACCTGTCGCCCGAGGGCCTTACTATCACTTATGCGGAGCCGGCCTCCAAAGAGGATGTCTCCGTGTCCGCCCTGCGATATCCGTTCGCACCGGAAGAAAAGGCTGCGGTAGAATCCTGGACGAACAAACTCTTGTCCGTTGCGTATGGCACCGCCAAACGATACAAGAGACTCAAGGTTCTAGTCAACCCATTCGGTGGTCAAGGCCACGCAGTCAAATTGTACACCTCGTATGCAGCTCCCGTCTTTGCTGCAGCCCGCTGCCAAGTGGACGTGCAGGAAACAACGCATGGAGGCCACGCCGTCGAAATTGTGGAGCAACTGGACATCAACGCATATGACGCCATCATTTGCTGCTCCGGAGATGGTTTGCCGTACGAGGTTTTTAACGGTCTTGCGAAGAAGCCTAATGCCGGTGAAGCTTTAGCTAAAGTTGCCGTTGCAATGGTGCCTTGTGGGTCCGGAAACGCAATGGCCTGGAATCTTTGCGGAACGGGCAGTGTCTCAGTGGCGGCTTTAGCCATCGTAAAGGGTATCCGGACGCCTATGGATTTGGTCTCAATCACGCAGGGGAAGACTCGCACGCTGTCCTTCCTGTCACAATCCTTCGGTATCATCGCGGAATCCGACCTCGGCACGGATGATATCCGATGGATGGGCGCTCACCGTTTCACCTACGGGTTTCTCAAGCGCATCATGCGCCGCGCAGTGTATCCGTGCGATCTGGCAATTAAAACCGTGATGGATGATAAACAAGCGATCAAAGATCATTACAGTGCTTACGCGCAGAGCCAGCCTCCTAGTCGTCCGGATGAGGATACTGCAGAACAGCCAACCGGGCTTCCCGAGCTCGCGTACGGCACCGTGCTAGACGAGCTGCCCAAGGACTGGGAAGTTATTCCAGCTGAGAATCTCGGTAACTTCTATGCGGGCAAAATGGCCATCGTGTCCAAGGATACGAACTTCTTTCCTGCCTCTTTGCCCAACGATGGTCTGATGGATATCGTCACCATCGATGGTACTCTCAGTCGTCTGACCACGCTCAAAATGATGACCGCCATCCCCGAAGGCGAATTCTTCGATATGCCCGACGTCAAAGTCCGCAAGGCTCTTGCGTATCGGCTTGTGCCCCACGAAAAGAAAGGCTACATCAGCATTGACGGAGAAAGCATACCTTTTGAAGCTTTCCAAGTAGAAATCCACAAGGGCTTGGGCACTGTGCTGTCGAGGTCGGGACACCTTTACGAAGCTGAAGGTCCCAAACCTTAGACATTGGGGATGATACAAGCGAAAAAAAAGTAGCGGGTGGTACTTTGGATGTCATCGTTTCTTTTCTCTTCATTCTGGTCTTCGCACTCTAATGATACCCTGGCGCAAGACTTTTTTGTTTTGGCTTGCTTTACTCTCGGTTCAATTAGGTCATGCTTTCTGTATACTAGACAGCAGTGCAACCAAGATGGTTGCATAGCCCATAGAGTCATATAAATATACATTGTTTCATTCACATGAATATGTAATAGTCCTAACCCGACTCAGACCAGCCCGGGAGGCTAATCAATACAAGCATTGCGCACGCTGCCGTCCAATTCACAATTCTATACACTTTTGATCAAACAGAGAAAAAAAGAGAAGAGCCATTAGGATTTATACACATAGATATGAAACACCTCAATCAAAACCATCCCACTCCTCATCACTACTCTCCTCCACCACCTTCCTCTCCTTAACCCCCCACTCAAACAACCGCTCATCATCCAACGTCTCCGCAGCCCGAGTCCGCACAGGCTTATACCCACTCTCCTTCTTCAACTTCTCAATCGGCCTCAACAAAAGCTCCATGGGCACTCCGCCCTTGATCTTCTTCGTCTGTTGCCCTTCCTCCGCCCCTTCAATCTCCTCAAACTCCAACACCTTCTCCAACTCATCAATCCAGATATCCATCACATGGTACCGCAATCCGTCCGGTCCATGCGGCATCGGCACGTAATCCTCCTTCTCGTTCATGGGCGGTTGATCCGGGTCGAAGTTCAATGGGCACAGGGGTCCTTCTTCGATGATGTTGATGTAGGATTCAAGGGCTGTCCAGTCTTGGGGTTCGGTTGATGTCGTTGACTCTTCGGATTGTTGTTGGGTTTGTTGTTGTTGTTGTTGTTTCTTATTCTTGTTGTTCTTCTTGTTCCGCTTCGAGGATGTAGGCTCTTCTTCTCTTTTGCGCTTGCCGCCGTTTGTGGATGTGGTGGTGGTGGATTGGGGCTTGAGAAGCACCTCGAATGCAACGCCCACGTAGCAACGGATCAGGAATAGGTACTTGTCTAGACGGAGACGGTCGAGCGAGTGGAAGTCCCGGCCGATGGTTATCCAGAACGCGCGGAGGAAGCGGTGCAAGGTGCTCCGGGGGAGGGTTGGGACGAGGCTGTAGCTGAGAGTGCGGGCGAGGGCTTGTTGCGTTAGGGGACGGTCGGAGTGGTAGAAGCCTGTGGTTTGGTGGTGGTTAGTTGGGAGTAGGGGAAGAGGGTGGATTGAGGGCGTGGCGTACAGAAGAATAGACCCTTCCACAGTTTGAGGAGGTCGATGAGGGAGAGGTCGGTTTTGCTGCGGAGGAAGAGTGTGAGGGAGTCGGTGGCTTTGTCGCGGATTTTCTTGTCTGTGGAGTTTTTTACTTCGTTAGATTTGGTTTTTCTTGGAGGATATAATGGGTAAGTGAGAGGGAGGGGTATGTACCGCTCGAGGCGAGATCCCGTACAAAGGGAGTCTTGGTCACGTCGGACATGGTGGTGGTTTCTCGAGTCGGAATTGATTCGAGTATGGTAAGTCGGGAGACTCGGTTTCTAGGTATGTGGTGTTCGCGAAAGCGAGGCGATTGATGTGCCTGCGCTTTTCAGAGTGTGGATTTCCTTGGTGGTCTCTGGACAATGGTGGTTTTGAGAAAGTCCTTGAGATTGATGAAGCTATTCGTAACTTTTTTTTTCTTTTTTGGAGATATTTTCTGTTTGCATTGTTTGATTTGGAGTGTGGCTTGATTGGCTGGTTGTTTTTGGATGCCGGTTATGGTGGGGCTGGTGTGGGGAAGGCGATGGGCTATTGTTGATCGGGTTAGCAAATCATTCACTATCTATCTACATATCATGGTGACTTTGGGATGAGGTATACATGCGTGTAAATGATGGAGGAAGGGATGGTTATAGCGTCTATAAAGAGGATTTAGATTGTAGGATCTAGTATGTAGAGTATATGGCTCTTCCTCAGTTGAAGAGCGTTCCTACCTATCTTAGTATCATATTGATATTCGCTCTTTCCGTTTGTCAGTTCTAAGAGGAAGGCCCATCTTCTCTCTTGTCTTCTTCCCTCCCTTCCCTTCTCTTCTCATCTCCTCTTCCTATTTAACTAAACGCCTCAATTCGACTCTTCAACTCGACACTTCATTGACCTGTTGGTATGTACAGCCTGGTTATCACTGAGCTGAGTGTCTTCGTCTTGTTATCAAGTCATAGTTCTAACATGCTACAGAATCACCGCCACCACCACCGTCAACAACAACAACGACGACGACGACGACGACGACGACGACAATAACAACAACAACCTCACCACTACCACCGTCAGCCGCCATCAACGACAACAACAACAACAACAACAACAACAACAACTACGGTAACAAAAGCACAAGCTTGTTGAGTATCTGCCACTCCTTGTTTCTGTCAGTCACTGATGCTTTACAGGTCATCCATTTATAGCTATTGGCTAGCGAGAAAGTCACTGACGACACGATAGTTACGACCTGGGTGATCACCCATATCTATCCGGACCCGCAGCATCGGAGCGCCTTGTTGCTGCGAAGTGCATCCCACTGTGGTTGCAAAACCACTCAGCAACGAGGCCATTGCTGTGCCAGAGTGGTGCACTGGGCTGGGCTGGGCTCACACTCGTCGCCCTGCCCCCCAGGCGGTCCTTGATAACGCCGACATTGCCAGAGGCGCTGACTACTGGCCCAGGCTCAGGCTTGGGCCACTTATGTGGTCAAGCGCCTCTGTAGATTTTGATAGCTTTAGATAGCTTTTCTCCTTAGCTAGCTTGTATCTTTAGGTAGCTTGTATCCTTAGATAGTCTGTATCCTTTAGATAGTCAGTATCTTTAGGTAGCCTGTATCTTTAGATATTTGTATCCTTAGATAGTCGTATCTTTAGCTAGTTGTATCTTTAGATAGGTCGATAGCTTAGATAGGCCGATGAAACTATCTCAGCATAGTGGAGGCACCAGAACGATGGCCGGGCACCTTTACGCGGTGTTCTGGATAAGTAGGCCGGTTCGAAAGAACCTGCTGAAACTAAGACCCGGCCACTTAGCGTAGTTTGATACATTCGGTGATGGGCTGCGGGCAGGATAATGGTCGGTTGTTTGATTGTGTGGCGTTATCCTTAGTATCTTGAGTCATTCGCATTGTATACCAATCTGATCATTCCTACCCGCCTATTCCGGTAACTTCTAGCCCTTCAGTGGAAATTATTGGTAGATCATCAACCCCAGACCTGCAGTGGTCTAGAATCCTGCATCTTAGGATTTGATGTCCGAAAATTGGGACTTGAGCTTCTCGGGCTATATTATTTTAAAGCTAAAGTTCCTGCGCATAATTTTTCAATACAAATAGTATGCCCGATGCAAACTCAATGTGTGGAGGGAAAAAAGAAAACCACGCATCTTCCGCATCTTCCGCATCCGGATAGTCACATCCCAGCCCCTCCAGGGACAGAACCACAGCTCAACTTCCAATTAGCAGCCCTCCCAGCTCTTCCCTTGCTCTTGTTTGCTCCACTGATTGACTTGAGGGCGTCGAATAGCAGCATCATTGGGATCAATGGCTCACCCGGTCTCCCGTCGTTACACGGAAGGTTACGGGTGACATCATCACTTGCAACGTGCAACAAATGGAAACGTCGAGCGTCCTGAATCTTATTTGCATCCCCCAAACTCTTTGTCAGTGAATGATGTCGGCAAAGCGAAGATCCGTCTTCAATTGAGGGAAATTGGCCATGGGAGGAAGGCACGCGCTACCCAAATTCTAACAGGCTATTTGCTCACCTGAACTTCCTGAAATCATTCACACCCCCGTTTTGTGCTCTTAAGGCCAATTCTTCTTCGCCAGCTTCTGCTTTTTTTTGTCTTTTACGGTGGGCTCTACCCTTGTGTCCTGCTCTAGCCTGCCAACAGCCTCATCTTCAAAGATGGCGCAGCTTGAGGAGCCCGACGAGAGCTCGCAGCCCAGCTCCTCTAAATATGAGGAATTGGCTTCTGGACCGAGCAACTCTCAAAGACCACCGCGATTGACGCGCAATGAAAGCTCCTTCATGGAGAATATGGACCCTGAGCAAAAGGCTGAATTGACCCGCTTGGCTTCCAATTTTCCAAGGCGCCAGAGCACTCTCGATTCGACTGTCGATGGACCGGTTGAACGAAAGGACACCCTTGAAGGGCTGGAAATGGGCGACCCAGTCCTTGATCCCACAAATGACCAATTCGATCACTACAAATGGGTTCGCATGGTGCTGAAGATATTGGACAGGGAGGGAATCCCTCGACCTCCTTCGACTGGTGTCGTCTTCCAGCACCTTAATGTCTCGGGCTCAGGTTCCGCCCTACAATACCAGAACAACGTGTCTTCAATTCTTCTCGCCCCTTTCAGGCCGCAGGAGTACCTGCCTTGTGTGCAGCGCACTCCGGAGAAGCATATCCTGCGCGACTTTGATGGCCTACTTAGAAGCGGTGAGCTTTTGATCGTTCTGGGACGCCCTGGGAGTGGCTGTTCAACTTTCTTGAAGTCTTTATGTGGGGAACTTCATGGCCTGAAGCTCCGCAAAAGCTCTGAAATCCAGTTCAATGGTATCTCCATGGAGAAAATGCACAAAGAGTTCAAGGGCGAGGTGCTATACAATCAGGAGGTGGATAAGCATTTCCCGCATCTCACTGTTGGTCAAACGTTGGAATTTGCCGCCGCCGCGAGAGCGCCCGAGAACCGAGTACAAGGCGTTACTCGACAGCAATATGCTAAATACGTTACCCAGGTCGCTCTGACTATTTTTGGCCTGTCACACACGTATAACACAAAGGGTGCGTCTTTATTGTCGAATGCCAAGCCGTTGAATGTTCATTGTATACCTAATGCTACCTCCAGTTGGCGATGACTATATCAGGGGTGTATCAGGAGGCGAACGAAAGCGAGTTAGGTATGCTTTATCCCGGATCTAATTTCTCGAATTGACCTAACTTGACTGCAGTATTGCTGAGATGGCGCGTGAGTCACCATGCCACTTCAAGAGTATAGCTAGCGGTTCAGTTGACATGCTTCAGTCTCCGGGGCACCTGTTGGGGCTTGGGATAATAGTACAAGGGGCCTCGACTCTGCAAGTGCTCTGGAATTCGTCAAGGCTCTACGGGTTTCAGCAAACTTAGCCGGTACCTGTCATGCAGTCGCGATCTATCAAGCATCCCAAGCAATATACGATGTGTTTGACAAGGCAATCGTTCTATATGAGGGTCGCGAGATATACTTCGGTCCATGCGACGAGGCAAAGGAATATTTCGAGAACATGGGGTGGCTTTGCCCGCCGCGCCAGACAACCGGTGACTTCCTGACATCAGTCACTAACCCCCAAGAGCGTCAAGCACGCGAAGGAATGGAGAACAAGGTTCCTCGGACACCAGATGACTTCGAAACGTACTGGAAGAACAGCCCTCAGTATGCCAGGCTTCAGCAGGAAATCGAACAGCACATGAAGGAGTTTCCATTAGGTGGAAAGCATGAGCAACAGTTTGGTGAAATGAAGCGCCTGAAACAAGCGCGACATGTTTGGTCAAAGAGTCCCTATATAATCTCGATTCCCATGCAGGTAAAGCTTTGTACTATTAGGGCGTATCAAAGGTAATTGCTGCTACATTTCGTTTGTCTGTGAAGGAACTGCTGACCCTCATAGGATCTGGAATGATAAGCCTTCCACCTTGACAAACGTCATTGGAAGAATTGCAATGTCCCTTATCATCGGCTCAATGTATTTTGGGTAAGGCGTTCATTCTCTGCGGCTCGAACTTACGCTAAGACATCCAGAACACCAAATGCCACTGTGGGCTTTCAGAGCAAAGGGGCTGCTCTTTTCTTCGCTGTGCTGTATGTTACCCGAAAATGTGAAAAGTTCTTCTCTCAGAAGGCGACCATCGTACAATCCAAAGGATGAATTGGAGAATATGCTGGGCTGACTGCAATTCAGGATGAACGCTCTCATTAGCATTACAGAGATAAACTCGCTTTACGACCAACGGCCGATTATTGAAAAACAAGCATCATACGCTTTTGTCCATCCTTTTGCTGAAGCCTTTGGTGGAATTGTGTCCGATATACCCGTCAAATTCGTCTCTGCTGTGGTGTTCAACATCATTTTCTACTTCCTAGCTGGCTTGGTAAGTACATACAATCACTCTGGTGGACGTGGGCACAATACTGACTATGATGATAGCGTTACGAACCATCCCAGTTCTTTATATTCTTCCTGTTTACTTTTCTAAGCACACTTGCGATGTCTGGTATCTTCCGGACCCTTGCAGCTTCGACGAAGACACTTGCACAAGCAATGGCTATGGCTGGCGTCATCGTGTTGGCCATCGTCATCTACACCGGGTTTGTAATACCTACACCTCAAATGTCCTCTATTCCATGGTTCAGTTGGATTCGATGGATCAACCCAGTTTTTTATACCTTCGAGGCTCTAATTGCCAACGAATTCCACGGCCGACGCTTCACATGCTCACAGTTCATACCATCATATCCGACACTGACTGGTGACTCTTTTATCTGCTCCATTCGTGGCAGTGTTGCTGGTGAAAGGACTGTTTCTGGAGATGCTTACATCGAAACCCAGTACAACTATACGTATGCACATGAGTGGAGAAATCTCGGGATCCTCATAGGGTTCTGGATCTTCTTCACTGTGGTCTACTTGATCGCAACGGAACTCAACTCGGCAACCTCGTCTAAAGCTGAGTTCCTTGTATTCCGGCGAGGCCATGTCCCTCCCCACATGCGCGGCCTCGACAAAAAGCCCCAGGGAGATGCCGGGGCTGGTAGTGTTGCCGTGGCCCACAGATCCGCCGAATCAGAGAAGGATACATCTGCTCTTCCCGAACAGCATAGTATATTTACGTGGAGAAATGTTTGCTACGATATTCCCGTCAAGGGAGGCCAGCGACGTCTTCTGGACAACGTCTCTGGATGGGTCAAGCCTGGAACACTCACAGCTTTGATGGGGGTATCAGGCGCCGGGAAGACTACTTTGCTTGATGTCCTGGCAAAACGTGTTTCGATAGGCGTTGTTACAGGCGACATGCTTGTGGACGGAAAGCCACTTGACAGTAGCTTCCAAAGGAAGACAGGATATGTACAACAGCAGGATCTGCATCTTTCTACAACAACTGTCAGGGAAGCACTGCGCTTCAGCGCACTTCTACGCCAGCCTAAGTCGGTTTCCAAGAAAGAGAAGTATAAACACGTTGAGGAGGTTATTGAAATGCTTAATATGCAGGACTTTGCCAGTGCTATTGTCGGAACACCTGGTGAAGGTCTTAATGTTGAGCAGAGAAAATTACTGACAATTGGTGTGGAGCTTGCCGCTAAGCCCGCGCTTCTGATCTTTCTTGATGAGCCAACTAGTGGACTGGACTCACAAAGCTCTTGGGCTATTTGTGCTTTCCTCAGGAAGCTTGCAAATCATGGCCAAGCAGTGCTCTCCACTATTCACCAGCCCAGTGCGCTATTGTTTCAGCAGTTCGATCGCCTTCTCTTCTTGGCAAAAGGAGGGCGGACGGTTTACTTTGGAGATATAGGAGAGCAGTCACAAACCTTACTGACATATTTTGAGTCAAATGGTGCAAGGCCATGTGGGCCGTCAGAAAACGTAAGTGCTCTAATGATCTAATGACCGTGTGATGCCTTATGCTGATGATGAAAAGCCCGCCGAGTATATGTTGGAAATTATAGGTGCCGGTGCCTCTGGCAGAGCTACCAAGGACTGGCCAGCTGTTTGGAACGATAGCCAAGAGGCCCATGATATTCAAAAAGAAATTGATCGGATTCACCAAGAGAGAGCCTCTGCCCCTGAAACTGGCAATGACGATGCGCAGAAAGGAGAATATGCCATGCCGTTCCCCAACCAGCTGTGGCACGTAACCCATCGTGTCTTCCAGCAGTATTGGCGTGAACCTTCCTACGTATGGGCCAAGCTTATTTTGGCTACTCTTGCCTCCTTGTTCATCGGTTTCACATTTTTCAAACCCGATAGCAACATGCAAGGGTTTCAAGATGTCCTGTTCAGCGCATTTATGCTCACTTCGATTTTCTCAACTCTGGTGCAGCAGTAAGTACATCGTACTACATCTTTCGACAACAGGCTGATGAGGCTTCAGGATAATGCCAAAATTTGTGGTTCAGCGGTCACTCTACGAGGTGCGAGAAAGACCCTCCAAAGCGTATTCATGGGCAGCATTCCTTGTCGCCAACGTTCTGGTTGAGATACCCTACCAAATCCTCGCCGGAGTCATTGCCTACGCGTGCTACTACTATCCAATCTACGGAGCCAATCAGGCATCTCACCGACAAGGGCTCATGTTACTCTTCGTCGTACAATTCTACATGTTCACCTCGACGTTTGCCGCTTTGGTAATTTCCGCGCTGCCTGATGCCGAAACAGGAGGTTCCATCGCCACGCTCATGTTTATCATGGCTCTGACGTTCAATGGTGTTATGCAACCACCCCAAGCACTGCCAGGTTTTTGGATCTTCATGTACCGGGTCTCTCCACTGACCTACCTGATTGCGGGTATCACGGCAACAGGGTTACACGGACGGGCGATTCAATGTTCTAGCGAGGAGATGAGCGTATTCAATCCTCCCTCTGGTCAGACCTGTGGCCAGTACATGGCTCAGTATTTGCAAACTGCGGCGGGGACACTTTCTAACCCAGCAGCGACTCAAGGATGTCAATACTGTCAGCTGCAGAATGCCGATCAATACCTTGCAACAAGTGAAATTTGTACGTTCATGTATTCCCATTTGTCCTTTACCTTTGATTTATGCTGACGAATCTAAAGACTACAGCCAGCGCTGGCGGAACTTCGGAATAGGATGGGCATATGTGGGGTTCAACATCATGGGTACAGTCGCCTTGTACTACATGTTCCGGGTCAAGCACTACAACCCCACTAGTCTGGTCAGAGGCGTGGTACAGGGCGCAAGGGTGGTCTGCCGCGTGTTCAAGAGACGATCCGGACAGACGCCCAAAGGAAGAGAAGCCGAGAACGGAAAATTGTTCTAGGGTTCTAGGAGGGATAAGCATGATCTACATGTCACGGGGTATTACGGTTATATTCTGTGGTCAGCATTCTGCTGACTATTTTTCCCGGCATATTTTATGCTTGCCATGAAATATAAAACACATCTGTTAAATAATAAGCAGTAATACTCAGTTAGTCTGCTTGTATGTATGTGCTACCTCGTTATGAGAAACAATCCTGCATATCATCAAGTTGTCCTTGATAGAGGCTAATAAGAAAAAATAAAATAAGCAGCGAATCAGATAACGCAATGGTCCGCAGCTTAAGCATCATTGGTCTAGTGGTAGAATTCATCGTTGCCATCGATGAGGCCCGTGTTCGATTCACGGATGATGCACAGCAATTTCTTTTTTTCATATTTTTTCTATCTCCAGATATTATTATCTCAGTCCATTGGCTTTTTTGATTTATTTTCCTTTTCCCCCTTTTTTGCGTCTTTCTTTCCGTTGGCAATATACATACATGTACCATTGTCATCTCCGTCGTCAGCATGTTGCTAATATTTTGCGTGGGGCATCGAATCCTCAGCTACTAGTGGGGAGATGGCTCAGCACGATTACTATATTATATATATTCCCGCTGAAGCATTGGCAATGGTTATCAACCAAGCTAAGTAGTAAGTACTACTAATGGATAGGTATAAGAAGAGTAAGTTCATTATCCGAGATGATAAATAATAGAATGATAGTACTACTGCAGGGTAGGAATCACAAATTTACTATCATTACTGGGTAACTAGTGGTTTTTTTAGAGGTATTATTAAGTGTGAGGAACTATGTAATTGTTAATTAAGGTAATAAGTAAGTACTAGACAAGAAGGGAAATTCCATCATGAAAAAGCCATGTAATCAATCAAACAATCAAACGAACACTAATTGGGGTATTGTGCGGAACCAAACAAATAGAAAATGGACGTGAAAACAGACATGATCGAAGTGATGATGTCTTGACATCTGGGAATGAGGAAGAGTAGGTTAGGTCTGGGTAGGGAGAAAAAGTCAGGCATGCCAATTCGATGGCAATGCTGTCGTGAGATAAGTCGGTGGGTAGGTTGGGGTATCGGAGTATTATCATCATTAAGTGAAAAGTTAGTCGGCCGCACGGACGGACGGATGAGGTGAGGTGAGGTGTGTTGTATGGCGCCGTGTTGTGTTGTTGCTTTGTGCAATATCAGACCGTAGATCAAAGTGTGGATTAGGTGGATCGGTCTCTGCAGGTTGTTCATGCAGGCAGGCTGTTAGGTTGCATGTGAGCTATCGCAGCCACGAAACTGTCAGGACACCGATTGTCGCGGGACAACGAGGGCGCTGATAACGTGGGCGGAATTCCATCCCTGGTCGACTAGGGGCACATGTTCCTTGAGCATTCTGCCTAGGTAGACGAATCTCACACGGTGAGTGCGCGGAATCTATACAACCGCTAGTGTTAGTACTGGAGTTCAATTCCGATTTGTGAGTGATCTGGGATTGAATTGCAGCTGACGTACCCCTGCCTCTTGTTGCACTTTACGGGCTATCAAGCCGACATTCATTGTCTTCACCACTGACAGGACGATATCGGGACCGCCTCTATCGCTCAATCGCGCACGAATGCGGATCAGATCACGCTCGCTAGTCTTGCCCTTTTCGTCCCGGCGACGTTCGATGTCATCGGCTATTAATTCATCCCCTGAGGCTTCGTCTGAAGATAGCTTGCCGTCATCCGTATCGAAGTCATCGGGCTCCTCGTCGGATCGCACGATATTCTCTGGGTCGCTCACAATGCACTGTGGTAGCCGGTAGAGTACACCTTGCTCGTCGTAACAGCCTTGGCAGAGATCACCGGTGGGGACGGTGATGCCGGCTGCATCAATGAAACTCTGCGCTGTTGCGAGATCACCGGCGCGCATCAAAGAGATGGCCGCAGACAAAGCCGCCCAGATCTCTGAACGACCTGTGACCCTGGTTTCGAAGAACTCGGTGCGCTCCTGGTCCAGTTGTGTGCGGGTCCATAGACGCCGTTTGCTATACCAAACGTGACGACGGATAGGCGCATTGTAATGCTGGCTCAGCGGGAAGTGTTCTGCCCTGATGCGGGGGGCGCGCGCCCTGGTAGATGAGTTGCCGGAGGTGAGCGCATTGCTTGTTGCGGCGGCTTGGGGATGAGAGTCTTCGGGACGGCGCTCTTCGGTAACTACCTGCGCTGCATAGGAAGGACGGCTATTGTCGCGCGATATAGAAAAGCAACAACCCTATAATTTTCAAAGATAGTGAGAATTCGAAACCCGGAATGTCATGTACAAGGACTAGGTGGAAGAGAGAGGAGAGGGTTGGCTGCAGAGAATGGACTTTTGAGATGACGGATAACAGGACGGGATGGCATACGACTCCGCATCGGGAAAATGTATAGGGTGCGGACATGGAGAAATCAAGGAGAACAGAAGGGTGGTTCTAAGACTCACCATGTTGAAGAAACAAGCTCAAGCTCCATCAGCCAAAGACAACCAGTCGCCAGAACCGACGGGGGTCAGTGGTCAGGGAAAGTCACTGCAGGAACGCAGTTGGAGATGACCAGATGAGGAGGGGGGTGGAGGGGGGTTAGAAGATGTGGTTCACGATGCCGGCGGGGGAGAGCTTATTAGACCAGCCTAGTCTAATGAGCCGTTCCTATCATAAATGGAGGATCCTCCCATCCAGTTATCGCAATCGGTCGTATGACCCGAAGCGGTGGAAACCCAGTTGCTGAGTGGTGGTGGCGATGCGGAGAGCTGCAGCGCAATGGCCTGACCAGCCACGATGCAGAGGCACAGAGTGGAAGAAAGAGAAAGAGAGTGTGTAGAAGAGAGAGAGAGAAATACGGTGACAATGATTGAGGAGAGAAAAGCAATAAAAAAGTACTGCTGATCGACCAGTGCTGAGGTAAATAAAAGGAACCAACCAGCGGGGGAAGAAGAGGAGGATATGACGATGACGGCGCACCGACGTGAGGGGATCAGCCCAAGGTTGACTGGAGGGTTCGCCGTCCTCTTCTTCGTGTTAAGCAAAAGTAGAGAACTTTAAGCGCGGAGCCTAGTTGATATTGCCAACTGATCACTCGCTCCGCAACGTTTCCTGCGGTGTCACCCTGTGCAGGTCTTGTCCAGACCGTTCTTTTGCGAGTTGGAGAGTTGGAGAGGGAGAAGTTTGGGGGGAAGGAGAGAAGTTGCAAAGGCGGCTTTCTCTTCCGGCTTCACTTGTATCGGATGTCACAGTTCCAGTCCTCCACAGGAAAGAAATTGAATAGAAAAGAGAAGAAAAAAGAAAAAAGAAATAAACAATTATTCTACTCTGATTGAGAATCTACTGCATATTTATTTTTTCTTTTTTATTATGCATCCATTGTCAGGTGGATCTCCTTTTTCTTTTGGTTTTTTATCAACCAAAGAAAACTTTAAGCGGTCGGGTACGTGGAAGGAGTGGGACTTTGCAAATATCCTCAGACGATCATTACGTTTCAAAGTCAATATTGGCGTTGCCTGCAGGAAATACGAAGACTGGGTGTCTATCTAGCTGTACAGGTCCAGGATCCCCCCAATATATCAATCAGCTCATTTCCTCATCCTCATCCTCATCTTCATCATCGCTGCCAAAGATCGCCTTGAACACCGCCTCGCCCGGCCGCTCCGCTTCTAATGCTTCGTTTCGCTCTGGCTCGACCACTACCGGCGCCCGACTCCCCGCTGGCCCTGATGACGTCGGTGAGGCCGCGTCTGCAGCTGCCAGAGATCCACCGCCAGCCTCAAGCATGAGTTGGTTCATAACATCCCGCGAAACTAACTCTTTCGGCCCGGAAGCGGTCTGGTAACCTGCCGATTGGAACCGACTCCCGGAGACGGGGGCTTCAGCGCGTCCCGATGGCGCACCAGGATCCATCTGGACATGCTCGGGGGGCCGAACATTGAATCGCTTGCACAAGAGACGCGTCGGGTAGAAAGAGATGCTACTTCGAGTCATTGGGCCAAACATGCCAATTTTCGCTGCCTCCACTGCAGGGTCCTCTGGTTTGGCTGCGGGCTTGCTAAGCAGAGGCTCCGCCGAAGGAGACCCGTCAGACTTGTCGGATGACTCTTTGGGTCCAGAACTGGCAGAGGTGAATCGCGATGCCATGAGTCCAGACATGGGCTTAAAGACCTCCGCCGCTCGCGCAAATTCGTGTAGTTCCGCTGCCCATTCATCGGTCGTTGATCCGGGGACCCGGTCCGGAAGGCTGTCACGGAGTCCAGCTCGTACTTGGAGAAATGTTCGATAGCGGTCCCGTTTGCTTAGATCTTCTGCATACGGCATCCAACCACTGGCTGCTCGTGTGAGTGCCTGAACGGCTACCTGCTTATCCAATTTGGGTACGAGATCCCACAAATCCTTGCGCTTCTCCGCCTCTGAGAGCTCGTAGCCTTTAGGGGCCTTTTCACCAAGAGCCGGCGGCAGATCGGTCTTTCCCGTAAGCTTCACGATCCTTTCCCGAGCCTCAGGAGTCATCCAATCGAATATGGACTTTCCGGGAAGTTGTGCTTCTCCCAAGAGCGCGGCTCTTGCGGTAGGATCCATTGACGAAGCTTTAGCTGCCTCCGCCGTAGAAACGTAGTTTGAGACATCCCTTTCCTGTGTCGGTGCTTTGCTGGATTTCCAATCCTTGGGAATTTCCGGTGGCGCATACTTCTTCTCTTGCGAGGATATTGAGAGGCTTGAAATGCCATCCGCAAGCAAGAATCCTTCCAGAGGCAAACGGCCATCAGAACACTTTCGAAAACCGGCGGCGCCCTTGGCGGCAATGACCCTTTTCGGTATGTATACGGGTTTGCTGCCAATAAGCGGGTTTGACGAACTGGAGAGTAGTCTCGCATCCTCGGCAGGTTTTGCTTTCTTTTTCTTCTTCTTGTCCCCTCCGATCACTCGGTTGTAAGATATCTGTGGGCCTAATGAATAAGGATCCTCATCATCCGAGCCAGTATCATTTAGCACACCGACGCCAAACGCCCCGCGTCGTGGTTCTTTCGCCTTGGGCTGCTTCGGCTTCCCCGGAGCCATTAGCCGCTTTCCGAAGAACGAATCATTATCCTCGTCGTCAGATTCGTTCGCTTTGGTTTGCCGAGCATCTAGGCGGGCCTCTCCCTCAAATCCAAGGCCCTTATGATCGGTCTTATGGATGAAAGCAACCATTGGCGGGTTTTCGGGCGCGAAGAGGTATGTTTGTTCGGCTCCTTCATCACGTTGCAACATACCGTCCCCGAGGTCAGCTCTACGCCGCACCTTGGGCCCAATTCCCTGGCCTTCTCGCCATCCCATTCTCTTCAGAAGTTTCACCCCCATTGTTTCTCCGCTCGTTTTCAGGAGGTCCATCAACCCTCCGCGGCGCGCCAATTCGGCATCTGTAGAACCAAATCCGGAGTACTCATCGGCGGTTTGCAGTCTCTTGGACTCTTCCGCTTCCCGAACATCCTCCTCATCCATAAAATCTTCTGGTCGCTGCTGTCGAACATCCTTGGCGCGGTTCTGGCGCGAAGACACAAAGGTTGCTGGAGTCCATCCTTCCTTCGACCCGACGGTGTTGAAGTACCTGAAGATGGGCCACCTTTAGTGTGCTGTCCAACGCTATTGATGAATCGTGAGCTCACCCGGCACTGAATCCACCGGTGAAGGCACCGTGTAGGCGTTTCCTTCCCCGGTCATCGGTCACCTCCTGCTTCCAGATGGGCGCATATGATCCGTCGTCTCGTACGCTATCGTCCAATGGGGGCAATGGGGTTCCGTATAACGCGTAGGGAGACTGGCGGGCCTGCAAGTCTGCCTCGAAGGCGGCGCGGCTCCTTTTACTGGCCATGGTGAAGGTGCAGCTCAAGGATGCAGCATGGCTGTTTCTGACGTCGACATATCATCAGTGTCTGTATTGTAGATCCTACGTGGATGAAGTGGTCTTACCACTACTTGTATATTTGGTTATCCACCTGGTGAGTGAACGAATGGAAGAGCACTAGAATGGTGACCTGGAAGGAAGCGGAAACAAGCAGACACTGATGATGATGAACGCTGCATGACAAGAGGCCGCGGGCGGAAGACATGTGACAAGGCGGACATGGAAAAGGCGCGTGCACCGCCACGTTTCTCTGTGGCTGGAAACAGTAACTGCAGCAGTACCTCGAAAGTAAGTACCTTTAAGCACCTGGCCGGATTTAATGTTTAAGTGTATCACACTCTATTCCTTCATTGTTGTGAAGCATGTGATGTGTCAACAGATCTGGGAGAGATGATATGATTTCAGGCTACGTGTGTTGGTCTTGTTCAGCTGGACAATTAATTAATCAGTAGAATTTGAAGAGACCCCAACAATATATATTGTTAGTGCTACGGGGGGGTACTACGTACTAAGTAAGTTCTTACTAGTCTGGCTGTTCTCGGATTAACCGCGAGATTGAGAGTGATGGGCCACGGGGGCGGATGACAGATCCAACATCAGCATCCGAAAACAGAACGAGGGCATCTGATGTCCACTTCTGCGACCGAACGTGCTTGGCAGATAAATCTGGACTCATCCGACCAACTTAATTTGGACCGTCCAGCAGGTTGAAATTGTCAGGACCCAGAATTGATGGTGATGATGATGAGTCCCCTCGGCCAGGTGATCATGCCCATCCGTGCCCAAAACACCGAAAGTCCGACGTATCAAATGGTCTCGTTCCACCGGCGGTCGGAGGAGAAGGAGTAGTTGTCAGGGTCCATGATCCGACCTGTAGGGGTGAGGTGAGATTGATGGAGAGGGGAAAGGACTATGGAACCAGACTATTGCCTGGGAGGCAACCACTATGTGATTCAATATAGTAATATAGTAATCTCGGATGGAGAACGTGCATGCAGCTGTCTAATTTCTACCGGGAGGAGAAGGGGGAAGAAGCAGACAGGAATGGAATCCCCGTCGATAGAGAAAATGAAGGGAAAGAAAAGAGTAAGTAAGAGGAACAGAACAAGAAGTAAGGTAACGATAAATATTTTTTTCAGATGAAGATAAGTGGATGGAAATTGCAGTTTCCATTTCCCCTGCGTAACTCGATGCAATCGCCCTGGTGATTCCGCCAGAATCCATGCAGCAGCAAGCAAATACGAGAGAAGGTCGCATGGGCATCATTTCCTCACCCTCCCGCTCTTGACTCTCACCCTCCTCCTTCTACTCCTCTTTTCCCATTCTCTCTCTTTAATTATCTACTCTAATCTCCAGTCCTCCATTCACTCTTCAACCTGAAGAAGAAGAAGAAGAAGAAGAAGAAGAAGTACGTCCTGCATTTTTATTTTTAAAAATAAGCAAGCCAAGCAAGACCCTTCAATTCCCTTCACACATTCTTGGCCTAGCAGAGTGCAGCGGAGATCAGAGACATTATTCGGGATATCCCCTCTTTTCTAGTGTGTCTTCCGGGAACTGCTATTCCTGGCTGATTCCTGGCTGGGCTTGTCCGGTCCTGGTCTGGTCTGGTTTCTGGCTTTCTCCGCAGCTGCCAGCCGCAATCCCAGCGTTAATCCAACAAACACTCAGTACTCAGTACTTAGTACTAAGTAATAGTAGTACTAGTAGTACTACACCCAGTCCGTTCCCACATTTCTCTTGTCTTGTCTCTTTTCTGCATTTCGCAAACTCCTCTTGTCCATTTTTCATTTCCCTTATTTTCCTCCCCCCCGCCCCTTTCACTCTTTTTTTATTTTGTTTTACTTACTCACTCTATTGTGGGTTGTATCTATTCACTCCTTTCTCCTATTTCCCTCCCCCCATCAGCTCCGCTAGTAGTGGTGCCCCGTCCCTTCTACTACTACTACTACTACTACTGCTACTCCTCCCCTCACACCAACCCACATCTCACCCCCCCTAATTTCTAGACCTTCCGAAAATACATGGGGGAGGAGTGTGTCAAGCCGTTTCACTGGAGACTAGACGTACCCACGCAGGCTGTCGCTTCCCTCAAAGTTGCTCCGTCAGCCAACGCCATCTCCCCCACTCGATCCCACTTGCTCCCCGACCGGTCTTCTGGCCTCCCTTTGGGCTGCATCCCGCCCTCACGCGAAACCCTCCCCTCCTCGATCACCAAGCGATCTTAGGGTGGATGAAGCGCGCTGAATCGTGGTTGGCTCGGAACTTCTCGTCAATTTCGTGCCCATCGTGATGTCCACTGCTGCTCCTCCCACTGCGTCACCCTCCGTCGTCCGAAGCCAGTCCATCTCCTCTCGCTCCTCTTCCCATCGTCCTCCCTCGTCTGATCTCCCTCACCGAACCCGAAGTGTCGCGGTCCGTCCCGCGACTGCCTCCCAGCCATCTCCGCAGCATCACCATCATCATCATCACTCGCAGAATCGCTATTCCCATTCCTACTCCAAATCTCAGTCCTATGATCGTCGCCCTCCCTCGAATCAAGCCGTCTTCGACCACATAGCCCGTCGCGATTTTGAAGCCTCCAGGGGTGCCCAACCCGTTCCGTTCCGTCGGGACTCCTCCAGGGAGCGTTCACAGGAGCGCCCCTCCACCTCCTACCGCTCGGAACAACCTTCACACAAACAGCACCGGAATTTGTCGGCACACGGTCATCAACGGGATAGCATCGACATGGCTACCGCGGGGCCCGTCATGGCGGAGGGTGTTGCGGGACATTCGCAGGCTGCTGCCGGCGCCCACCTGCACCCGACCAACTCCGTACAAACAAAGCGTCGCACGATGATCACAACCCCGTCGGGTCAATGGGCTTTGGGTAAAACACTGGGAGCAGGCAGTATGGGCAAGGTCAAAGTCGGAAAGAACATGGATACTGGCGAGCAGGTAAGTGATTCCATCTTGTCGTCCTTCGGATTCTTTCCGTTCATTCACTGATTCCATACAGGTGGCTGTTAAGATCGTCCCCCGGCAATCTACGGAGGAACACCGCAGCTCGCGCGAGGCCGAAAGAGCTGATCGCTCCAAAGAGATCCGCACCGCCCGCGAAGCAGCCATTGTCAGCCTCGTCAATCACCCGTACATTTGTGGTATGCGAGATGTGGTGCGAACCAATTACCATTGGTATATGTTGTTCGAGCTCGTCAATGGGGGCCAGATGTTGGACTACATCATCTCCCACGGCAAGTTGAAAGAGAAGCAGGCTCGGAAGTTCGCCCGTCAAATCGCCAGCGCATTGGATTATTGCCACCGCAATAGTATCGTGCATCGTGACCTGAAGATCGAGAACATCCTGATCAGCAAGACCGGCGACATCAAGATCATCGACTTTGGCCTGAGCAATCTTTTCTCCCCGAGGAGCCTTCTCAAGACATTCTGTGGCAGTCTCTACTTCGCAGCCCCGGAATTACTACAGGCTAGACAATATACCGGACCGGAGGTGGATGTATGGAGTTTCGGAATTGTACTCTATGTTCTGGTCTGTGGCAAAGTGCCTTTTGACGATCAGAGCATGCCCAAACTTCATGCCAAGATCAAGCAGGGTGTGTTCGAGTACCCGCCCGGGCTCACGACAGGTTAGCTGATCCCTTTGCCGTCTTTCACCTACGAAATGCTAATACTTCCTTGTAGAATGTCGCCATATAATATCGCGCATGTTGGTAACCGATCCCAAGCAGCGTGCCAGTTTGTCAGAGATAATGAATCACCCATGGATGAACAAAGGCTTCAATGGGGCACCCGACAACTACCTCCCATACCGTGAGCCGATACAGCTCCCCTTGGATCCGGAGGTGGTCGAGAAAATGACCGGATTTGATTTTGGATCCGCGGAATACATTACAACACAACTCACCAAAATTATCGAGTCGGAGGAGTATCAGCATGCTGTAAAGGCCATGGCTCGTGACCAACCTCCTCCCAGCCATACTGAGAAGAAGCGCGGTGTGTTCGACTTCTACAAGCGACGAAACTCGGCCAGCAGAGACACACTGTCCGCTCCCTCCGCCGAAGCTGTTCAATTAGGCAACGACCCGGTTAATGCCTATAGTCCCCTTTTGTCGGTCTACTACCTCGTAAAGGAGAAGCTTGACAGAGAGCGGGTCGAAGTTAACCCTGGTGCGCTGGGTGTTCCGCACGCTAGCGGGGACTCGATGCTCCAGATGCCAGACCTTCCTGCGCCAGAGGCCGCTCACACCAACCAATACCACGTTCCTGGAGAGAAAGATACCGGGAGAAGGTCTCGTCCTCGAGCAAGGACCCATGGTGACGATGATCTCAATGATGGTATCAAGAACCTTCATCTGGCCCCACAAGCAGGGCACTCTCCTGCGCCTCCTGCGTCGCAGCCGGAGACTCCGGTGAAGAAGGAGAGCACGGCAGCAGGTATTCTAAGGCGATTCAGTACGCGAAGGACCAAGGAGCGCAGTCGCGACCCGGAACGCGGCAGACTTGGAAGCCCACATACGCCGTCCTTGAATGTCCAGCCCCCTGCCGACTCGGCTTCGCCTCTTTCCAGAGGGTTTAGCGTTAAGAGAACCCGACGCGCGGACCCATCTCCGACAGCCGTTCACACGGCTGGTAGTCAACCACAGCACCAGGATCTTCTCAAGGCTCCAGGACCCGCCGAGCCGGCCTCGCGGTCCAACAAGTTCTTGGAGAGATCTGCAAGTGTGAACTCGGCAGACTACCGAGCTCGCCGTTCTCGCAGACACGAAGCGGATGCGGCAGCCCAGCCACCTCCCACTAGCGGCTCCGACTACGCGAACGTGCAGAAAGAAACCACGCCCGGAAAGGAGGCCAAGTTGACCCGTACACACACAGCCCGGACAATGTCACTGGGTCATGCCCGACGCGAAAGTATCCAGGCTCGGAGGGCAAGACGGGAAGCAACGCGCGAGGCCAACGTTCCTGAGGAGACCGACGCGGACATTTCGGGCGCCGGTACGGCATTAGAAAGTGCCAACGAAGGAGAGGACCTCTCCAAGCCAGTGTATCTGAAGGGACTTTTCAGTGTTTCAACAACCAGCAGCAAACCTCTGCCAGTCATTCGGGCTGATATCATCCGGGTCTTGAAACAGCTCTCCGTGGATTACGTCGAGATCAAAGGCGGCTTTAGCTGCCGCCACGCACCGAGCATCGACCTGGACAAAGTAGTAGATGTCGGACCCCCCAGCCCAGACCGTCAGGGACATGTTTCGGGCCATCGTCGCCGCATCAGCTTCGGGGGCTTGTTGAACCATGATGAGCGAGACGAATCGCGACACTACACGCCTCGGGGCCAGCGTCGGACTCGTGCTCCACCGGATCAAAGTTTCGTGACAGACTCTGAAGGCCCCGACGAAGATGATGGCTCTCGGGACCATCGTGACAACGTGGTGGTGGGCGAACGTGTCATGGGAGAGACTACAACCCGGGTGCAGAGTGATACAGGCGAGAACCTGGTCCTCCGGTTCGAAATTCTGATTGTCAAGGTGCCGCTGTTCTCGCTGCATGGTATCCAGTTTAAGAAGGTTGCAGGCGGTATGTGGCAATACCGGGAAATGGCCAAGAAAATCCTGGACGCTTTAAGACTCTGAGAGTATTGTGGATGGGGCGCCTGCACGCAGATTGCATATTATTTTACTCGGGCCAATCGGCTTGAACCATGAGCATTTGCATGAGCATCACGTGTTTCTTTTGTTCCTTTTCCTTATGTTAACTTTCGGTCTGCATAATCCTTGAGCTGGCTCATCGTCCCCGGTAGCGGTTTGTCGTGGTGTACATTAGAACCGAGCAGGATGCATCATGGATTTCCGTCAGTTTTCTCCCCCCCGAGTCTTTGAACCCTTGACCTGTTGTATAATTTCTGGGCTGTTTTCCTATGTTAGAGTTCTGTCTCTCTGCAGGACTATGGAGCGTTACCATGCGTAGGAATGTCGGCCCTGTTTCAGTCACATTGAAGGTTATGATATAGGTAGATTTGATGGCAGTCATAATACTCTGGTTCGTTGGCCATTTACCTGTGTCAGCGTTTACCTACAACTACAAAGCAACTCCTACAGTGTAGAGACCTGAGACCGAGACCTTGATAGGCTGTACTTGGCTGCCCCTGATGCAGATTTGAATGCATGTATAGACTTCTGGTAGCAATTCCGTTGTACGCTATGGCAGCAGCAGCTGGACAAAATAAGAACCTTCTAAGCAAACAGCATCTACTGTTCTGTCGATCCTTGATGACTTGATTTCACACTCTAAGTACGGTATATAGTTTGTGTGATTGCCGATTTAAACATTCACCACTAGTATATACTAGCCTTGATCGACTGGATACAATCTTACAGACCCACTAAGTTCATACCCCAAAGCTCATCTCATTTACAAGATATGTCGATCAGAAAGCGGAAGCCAGATTATGCACTTGCCAGCAGCCAGTTGGCCCCTTTAGCGTGATGCCGTAGGGTTTTTCTTGGTTAGTCTAGAGACCGAAAGGACGCCAAGAGGCGAAGTATAGGGTGTTGTGCAGTATCTAAGCATTATTGCATAACAGGGTACATTCAAGACCAGATCAATATACCTTATCTTGAAGTCCATGTAAGTTTACACAGTTCTCAAGTCTGAAGAGAACCTAAGTGCCAATTGTCTATAACTAACCTTGAACCATGTTTCAACATGATTAGTCATGACACGGATGACATGCCAAGAAATAATGCCACAAGCACAAAAGAAATAATTAAAGCCAGTTTGAATCGCTCTACTGTCTTTACTAGAGTGTTTATTTAGGAGTAATTTATCAGATACGATTTGGGATATATTATTCTATATGTTTATACGGTTTTATTACTTATTTTCGAAGATTTGTGGTATGTGCTGTCCTGATGCTTTTTTTGTCTGCATTTGTTGTTTTGGCTGGGCGGAACTATGCAAAGATAACACGATTAGCCCCCTTTATGGTTTCTTTCTCATTTCTCTCATAATCTTATTGGCCACAATGGCCAGTTTAGAATTGCTCGATCTATTTATCAAGTGGAATTCTGATACCACGAACGAGCATAGCAGCAGAAGTTCAGGATAAGGTATGATTCAGGACACATCTCCTTTATCTTTGTAATTATTGAAATATTAATATTTAATTTGTCAGTTATATTGATTTAGAATTGTATTGTCTGATAGCTAATATAGTTAAACTAATTAATTTATAAATCACCTGACTTATAATTGCCTAAAATAGCCTAGTCTCATTTCTAATTCACTCCTAACTCCAAGACTTGATTTTATTCTAAGATCATCTTCAGCAGCCACCAGTCTCATGGCTCCTATCAGCGTGTTTTTCTTGTGATAGTTCTATACCCATGAATTTACTGCCTACCTGAGCGCCTGTTAACTCTACCACCATGGTTATCGATCTTACGCTTGACTCGGACTCTGAAGAGAGGAATGAGGTGAGTTGTTCTTTTACGCATTTCCGCTCTTTCAAGTTTGGTTGGTGTCGTGTTATCAGGTGTTTTTCGTGCGGCTAGTAGTCTATCTAGTTTGTGAGCTAGCGGCTATACTGCGTGCATGGATATTTTCTGTTGTGAATACTTAGACAAAAGCCACAACATCTTTTACTTTCTTTTCTTCTTCAATCTCCCTGAAAGAAATAACATCTGACAGTCTCACACTTATTTTCTTTTTTGTTATACTTGAAGTTGAGACATGTTCTTGTGACCTTAACAATTTCGCTTCACTTCATTCACTGCACCACTCCTGCTATAGTTCGTGAGAGGATCAGCTGACTTGATACATCCAGAATCATGTGCCATCGTCAGCACCACATGTTCAGAACAACATCCCCAAGTCCCCTTCTACTCTCACCCACCGCCCTGCATCCTCAGTTCCCTCGAAACGAAAATCTGAAGATGTGGATGAACTACTGGCATCCTTCCTGCCCCGCCGGCCGCAGTCACAGCCACGGCTTTTTTCCCAACCACAACCGACTAACCGGGCCAATCAGCACGCCATCTCTATCGAAATAGATGATGACGATGAAGATGAGGACGTCAAGCCTATCCAAAGTCACCGCAGAGTCACAGCTGCTCGATCCTCTTCCTTTAACCCTAACACCGTTTCCTCTGCTGGAAAGGAAAACGGACCTCTGCAGATCAAGTCTAATGCAACATCTACTCGTTCATCTTCACCCTTCACCCTCGCAGCCACCAAGCACGAACCTCACCACAGCCAAGACGGGGATGAAGACAGAAAGCAGAGTTCCCTCTTAAGCACCCGCCGGTCCCTCTCCTTCCAAACCCCTAGTCCAGGCCCTATCTCTCTCAGCGTAGTAATCCCCTCGCCTTCTCGGCGCCAGCAACAGGAAATCGATTCAGCCGACGTGATCTCGGTCCCATCTCCAATCGGCCTCTCCGAGGACTTTTACCCAACCGACGCGTATGAAAAACGTGCCTTGAAGGGTGCATACCCCGTGGCCCGGAAAGTGGATCGAGCAACCATTCCATTCACGATCGGCGCCCCTGGCCCACTACTCACATCTAAACCGGATATCAACGCCCAGCTGCACCAGACCCTGCAGCAGAAGCTCGCAAAGATCCGAGGCCCTCAAGTAACCTTTGCATCGGGGGACCAGCACCAGCTAGCGCAGTTCGCAGCCAACTTTGAGTTTGTGAATGCGTATAAGCTACGACAAGGGGTCACGCCTGTCCCAGAGGAGTTCCTTGCGGGATGTAGCTGTGACGGATTCTGCGATCCAGCGAGATGTCTCTGTCTCAGCAAGGAAGAGGAGACGAATGACCCAATGGTGCCGTACAGGCGGGCCGACGATGATGGGCGATTGCTGGTTCTTACGCCGGAGTTCCTGAAACGAAAGGTCATGATCTACGAATGTAGTTCGAGATGTGGATGTGATGAACGCTGCTGGAATCGAGTAGTGCAGAATGGCCGGACAGTCCGACTAGAGATTTTCTGGACTGGCAACCGAGGGTTCGGTATGATCCATTCCCAACTCATAGTCCTTACACAAATCCCCCATATCTATATGTATATGCTAACGAAGAAGGAAAAATTAGGCCTCCGCTCCCCCGACCCGATCCGCGCAGGCCAATTTATCGACTGCTACTTAGGGGAGGTAATCACCAAAGAAGTTGCCGACATCCGCGAAGACGCGACATCTCAGAAAGGCCCCTCCTATCTATTCAGTCTCGACTTCCTCGCCACCGGCGAAGACAGCAAATACGTGATCGACGGACACCGATTCGGAAATCCAACTCGTTTCATAAACCACTCGTGCAACCCGAATTGTCGTCTGATTCCCGTGACCCGCAACCACGCCGACGATTACCTGTACGACTTAGCTTTCTTTGCGCTGAGAGATGTACCACCCATGACGGAGCTGACCTTTGACTATAATCCCGGCTGGGAGAAGGTTAGGAAGGTTGATCCGAATGCTGTGCCTTGTCTTTGTGGGGAGAGTAATTGTCGTGGTCAGCTTTGGCCGAATCAGAGGAAGGCGAAGAGGGGGTGATGGATTCCTTCTCCTTCTCCTTCTTTCTTTTTTCTTCCATTCACTCACTCTGCAACCTTTCAGCCCTCTTGTCGATATCGTCATATGACATGACATGGAGTGCGCGTTGAGTCGACGATCAGCCGTATTGATTGATTGCATTATGCCTGCTTCTACTGTTGAGATCAGGTAAAAACATGCCATTATCCCTTTCTTCTTTTTTGACCCCATGGTGTTGTTAGGCATCTTCCTGCGTTCTTGCCTCGCATTGCATATTATTCTCTGGGGAAGGTGTTCAACATACTCCATTGCTTTGTTTAAACTTTTGCATGGTGAAATTTCTTCGTCTTGATATCAGATACCCCGATGGTCTCAATTACATCTTCTTTCCTTTCCCCTTTTACTTTCTTCCTATTTGAGAATTACGGAGTTATGTGTGTGTGTGTGTATACTGGTGGCATTCAGAGAAGTAACAAACAAGTGGATACTGGATAAGTGTATTTTCAGCATTTTGTTATTGTTCTATCTTATGCTGAGATGCAGAAGATAGGTGGACTGAAACAGGCAAGCAAATTATTGAAGGAATAATGAAATGTTCATTATGTATGCTAATCTGCAAGATATGCATGCAGTTGCATTGTCCTGAATGATATGTCCATAGCAGGAGATATAATCAGATAATCGGATTCAAATGAGAATCATTATCAGAAAATAGAGAAATAAAGTAAAGTAGCAATCAAACACACAGCAAACCCTCTACACAAAAATAATGCAAAGTAAACTCCACTGCACTCCACTCCACAATTCACAATTCACAACTCACAAGGTATCCGCCAATTCCAATTCAATCAACAAAAATCAAGTAAACCCGCTCAAACCCAAGCATAAACAAACAACCCTAATTACTCCATCCATCCCAAACCCCCAATACATCTCCCATCGCCCACTAAAACAATTCATCATAAAATAATCCGAGGGATCAGGATCACCCCCTCCCCTCCATAACCTCAAAAATCCCACCCATCACAAACCTCGGCTGGGAACCACTCCTCTCCAACACGCCCCCATCGACCGCCCCAAAAACACTATCATCCATACTATCCAACGCGAACCCTACCCCCAATAACGGATCCACGGGTCTCGGCTCCATCAAATCCAATCCCAGCCGCTCAATCTTATCCTCGTCGGCACGAGATCGCTCCTCCGAGAGGGCCAAATCGACCTTCGAGGGCCGTCGCCGTAGCAGCATCATCGACATGGATGAGGGGCGGTGGTGGTGGTGGTAGTACCGGAAGGGACTTTGGCTGCGGCTGCGATTATTACTACTTCTGCCATAGTAGTAATCTTGGCCATAGTTGTAGTCGGAGAGGGAGGTGGTGTTGAGGCTGCCGATAGCATTGTTGTAGTAGTGGTTATTGTTAAAGCGACGGCGGCGGGGAACGGGAGAGGAAGTGGGTGAGGAGGTGGGACTGGCTGTTGTGGAGCTGAGTGGAGTTGGGGTGGTGGATGGGATGGAGAGAGTGACGGAGAGGGATGGGGAGGATGGACCACCACCGCCGCTGCTGGGGTTGGCATGAATAGCGTTGGAGGTGGTCGGGGGGTGTGGATGGGGTGGGATTATTGTTGATGTTGCGTGTGTTGAGGTGGACATTTTGTTGTTGCGGTCGGATGAGGATGAGGATGATGAAGGGAAAGAAGTGTGGAGGTGGAGGGGGGTGGGTTGGTTAGGGCGCATTTTTGGTTTGGTTGTGAGGATAGATGAGGATCAGTAGATAAATAGGTGGAAATGAGAATGAGGATGTTCTCTGGGGGGAGAGAAAAGAGAAAAGAGAGAATAATAATAATAAAAAGTAAGATGGATAAAATAAGATGAGATGATGTCAGGTGGGTGCGGGCTGACCGACAATATGAATAATAAAGTAATTAAGATTGACAGATAACCATCAATAATGTATGGGATGAGATTGGATGTTGATTGATTGAATTCAATAGAACAGAGAGAGAGATTCGGAGGGAAAATTAGATCGAGTCAGGTGGTCCGTCGGGTTTCGCCTCACCAAAGCAAAGCAAAGCAGCCAGAAAATGATGTGGGGAGACAAATTAGGATCAGGTCAGGTACAATAATGATCAAAAGCAAATATTAGTTGTAGTTGGTAAGTAAATGAACAGTTGAGTGACGACAATAACGTCAGAGGAAGGAGTCAGTCACGCCTCATTGTAGTATCAGGAACTGAACAAGAAACAGCCAGAAGTAACTAGAGCTGGCAACAGCAGGAGTAGTTAAACCTTCTTATAACTACAGCCCAGACAGAGGCCAGTTAGTAGGGGGGGCCCCATTTGCATCCAAATCCTACAAAAGCGGCAGGTAAGGAAGGAGGAAAAAGGGAAATGGAATTAAGTGTAAAAAGTAGTAGACTTGGGGACTGGGGATAAAGATGATTGATTGAACGAGGGCGACTCAGGAAGTCGCCGAACGCAGGGACGCTTTCCTTTTTCCTCGCCCCCCTCGTTGCTGCATCCGGCCATCTAAACTATCTTTCTTATCCCTTCCGACGGACCTCTCCTGCTTTGGCTTTTTTTCCCACTCCCCTTCTTTTCCGCCTGCGGACGTTCTCTCTTATCTTCTCCTTCCTTGTCTTTCATCCTTATACATACGTGTTCGTGCCTGCTCTCTCCCTACATCCGGATTTCAAAAACCCAACCTTCATCGTTGCCCAATCCGGTAATGCCAAGCATCCTGGAAAGCCAAGTTCATTGCTGAATATTAACCAATCAATCATCATCATCATCTTCTTCTTCTTCTATCTATTCCTCTCTCTTTGTACACATACACATACACATTTGGATAAACTGACCTGCGCTCGGAACCAAGCAACGCAGTGGTTTTCGCCCACACGCCCCCGCTATGCAAAACATCTAGTCTCGTAGCGATCAACAACTCTCTCTCTCTCTCTCTCTTCCCCTCTCTTCACTCACTGACGGATCACACAGACCGGCAAATGAATCACCCAAAAACAAAACAGACTGACAGCAGATGATGGATGCATCGTAACATCGAGAACGGCACGGCTAGTAAGTATGAGGAAAGGGATAAAAGCAAGACACGCCAAAAAACAGGAGTAGACCAAATACACATAAAGAGAATCAACCAAGAAACAAAACCAAGGGTGAAAAGTTGAAATCATCCCCATGTTCACATCTCTATTTAGAAAAAAGAAAAAACCAAATCGTGGCAACATCGCTCATATATCAACCAACTCATCTATTCTCTCACTCCCCCGATCGCCGTCGCTGTGTGAAGCTGCGTCGGATACTCTCGCCCCACACCGACTCGCCCAGCGACTGCATCACATCGTTCACGTTCATCGCGCTGTTCTGTCGCGAATGTGCCGGGCTTGTCTGCTCATCGTGCACATCTCCCCCACTGCCGTACGACGACGTCGTGCCAGCCCGCTCCCGCAGAGGCGACAGCGATGGGCTGATGCTGGACCATTCCGTCGCCGGGGAGTTCAAGACAGAGATCCGACCCAGCGGACTGGTATCGATGGGTGGCAGCTGGTACCGTGTGGCTCGCCCGGTCGGGGATGTTGGGGACAGCATCGGCTGCTGCGACGATTCTTCTCCGGTCAGCGCGTCGCGTGCTTGTTCTCGTGGCCCCTCGGTCGCCGCCGGGTCGTCGTGAGATCCGTCATCAATAAAGATCTCCGGCACCGAGAACTGAGGAACACCACTCATCCGGGCCGACTTCTTATGCTCAACCCGACGCCGGAACTCGCGAGACCAATATAGTGTGTCGAAGAAGCCGATCACGGTCTGCCGACGGATGGTTTCCTCGACACGCTGCAGTCGCGCCCGTCTGCGCAGGAACTCTTCCAGTCGCAGACTCTTGCTGTCGCTGATCACGTTGTAGTGGGCCAGGATCATGAGACAGGAGTGGAACGAGATGCCGCGCACCGGGTCTGCCGACACAAGTACCTCCTCATAGAACGCGTTCAGCCGTTGTCGGCGGTTGCGCACTACGTCCGTTGGGATCTGTCGAAGGATTCTGGCCATCTTGTCCAAGTCCAGCCCGTCGACCACTCTCCGATGCGCAAGCAACGAGTCGCGCTTGTCAACCCGGCACTCTTCCATGATTTGGCCGATAGTAAATTCGCCATCGTAGATTCGCATCGAAAACACCCCCGAGAGCTCCCCCAGCAGTCGCGGAAACTGTTCTTTGGTGATATACCCGGTTCCGTCCGGGTCATATGTAGCCCATGCATGCTTGAATCGGCGGATATCCTCACGACTGATCGCATAGAGTCCACTGCTCTTCTGGTACACGTAGGAAAAGCTCTCAAAGATCAAGGATGTGAACAAGGATACGAAGAGGTACATGCTAATAATGTTCCAAGCAATAAAAAGTGTCCGAGCCCACGGCGCACTGCCACAGTCGTCTAAGAAAAAGTTACCATCGTAGGTGCACATCGGAGGACTCATCGTGGCATAGTCTTCCATGATTTCGTTCCAGCCTTCTCCACAACTCATCCGGAAGAGCAGCACCAGCGCCTTGGGAACATCGCGGAAGTTGAGGTTGTCGGTCTCTTGTGAACCAAACTTCGTGAGACCAAAGGCTTGGTTCATGGCGATCGCGAATACCAGGAAAAGGACAAACCACGTGGCGATGAGGTTTCCGATCGACGTCAGACTCGCCGCTGCAGTTTTGAACAGCTGGTCAAGCTGGTTGTTTCGGGGAATAATAAGAAGCGTGATCGAGACCAAGAAGAGCTTGTTCAGTTCGTTGATCACCTGGCTCGACGAGACGAATCTCAAGATCGTCGTGATGAACGTTCCGGAAACAGAGAGCAACGAATACACATCCCATGAACTCCGGCTAAACCGATGCCAACCCAAGCCAAGCATCCGGATCAGAACATTGGCAATGTAGACGAAGTTGAAAACAAAGAATATGATTTCTGTACCATATTAGCGGAATAACTCGCTTGAAAGCCATGGGAAGAGCAACTCACCTCGGGTTTGATCCCATACCTCCGGCTCGGGATAGTATTCCAAGACCAGCAACAACAGGTGAAGTGTGAGGATGAAAGTCACACATCTTGCCCATGGGCCATGTTTCTTAACGGCGACTCGGTAACTCCACATCTTCCATTGTCGGCTCTTATTGTCGAAGGAGCGCTTTGAAGGGGAGATTTGCCGGAGCAACTTCCTCAGTTCCAGCCATGATCGCTGTTCAGCAGTAAGATACGCTACACCAGTCTCTTCTGTGTAGTTCCGCATGAACACAGATACGAACAGCGTCAGGACGAAGACGGCACCCAGCAGGTTGAAGATGATGAAGAAGAGCCCATTCTCCGGCGCAACATAGTCCTGCGGCTGCGTATCCACACCAGTAATGCTCATAGCACTGTCCTGCACGTCGATCCACCCTTCTTGAGAGACAATTTGGAACAGAATGAAAAGGGAATCGCCAAAGTTGTCAAAGTCGTAGTAGGAATTGTCGGCCACTCGCGGAGAGAGAACATCCCAATTAAAAGGCGTGTTCTTGTACTCACCAATGCACTGATCCAGGCTTCCTGAAATGTCGCCATCATTGCATGACACCATTCGTCCGGCGAAAAGATTCACTCCATAGATAGCGAAGGGGATCAAAAAGCTCATCGAAACAGCTGCGGCCTGTCAAGCGCATCAGATTTTGCCTCTGGGGCCTCATAAGGTGCGGAACTTACAGCGATGACCTTCCATCCTCCAACAATGATCACTGAATGGAAAGTATTCTTAGCGCTATCACTAACATTCAAGAGTCTCAACGCCCTAAGCGCCTTAAATGCTCCAATCGCTCGAGTGACGCCCCAATCTTCGAACAGGGATCCACCGACGCTGATCCAGAGCGTGATCAAAACTACTCCGTCAAGAAAGCCCCAGGAGCCGCGAAAGTACGCATTAGGCGTCCAGAAAAACCCGTCCGCTATAACCTTGATGATAGCTTCTATGGTGAACAAGACCGCGAAGCCCATGTCAGTGTAGGTGAACCAATCCCTGTTCGTCGTAAAGTGATTCTTCTGGTAGATCGGTGTGGTTATGCAGGCCAGCAACACCATTGCGACAATTGCCGCGTAAATAAAGGCAGAAAATGCATACCAGACAGGCTTGTAGGGATCTACACCCTCCACTCGTTGAACTCCACGCCCCGGTCCCACGATACGCTGGCATAGCTTCCGAACGGGGTGGTTTGGCGCAAAGATGAATAGTGACTTGTTGTAATTTGGATGTCGCATGAGATACTCTCGCTGAGCCCTTTTCCTCTGCTCAGCTGCTGAAACAAATTCCTTGGCCATCGTCCTCGGGTCTAGCTCGTCGAATGTTCGCGGGATATCCAGCTTGGAATAGAAAGGGTTTGGCTCTCGACGCATAACTGAAGTGGTGAACTTCGTCCAGGTGCGCGAGAAAAATCCTGGCTGAGCTGTCTCGGCTGTGGCCGACTGCTCTAATGGAACGTTGTCGCCCGGCCGATTCTCAGGTGGTTCATCCTCATCAAGGAACTCTTGGACGACAGCATCCTTGAGCAACATCTCCAGTGCCGCTGGGCCGTGATCAAGAGGATCCTTATACCGGCTCGAGTCCTTACCGAGCTTGAAAATCTTGGAAAGAGACAAGTTTCCCTGCGAGGCCATGTTGACTTGTTTCTGCTGCAAGAACGCTTTGACTTGCTGAAGCCGTTTCTCATCCTCCGAGACATCGAAGCTTTCCTGGATGACTGCAATGAACATGTTCAAGACAATGAAGTTGGCCAGGATGAACCATATTATCAAGAAAGCCGCAGAGATCCAAGCTGTGTTGTATGACACTGTGTACGTGGTAGCGTTATACAAGATATCTGTCCAATTCTCGCTCGACAAGATTTGGTACATCCCGAGAAAAGAGTTGTAGATATCGGAAAAGGTGATGATTATGGTATCGCCATCTGCGTCTTCCTCTGGAATCTGCCCACGAAAGAGCTGAGTTGCGAAGATGGAACCAAGGAACGTAATCAAAAAGACAAAGAAGATCAAGTTCAGCAGACCAACTGCATTGCGGAAGACGACCATAATGAGATCCCTGGTCACCTTGAAGGCGAGCACAACACGATATACTCGAAGAATTTGGAAGAGTGTAAGGACATCGTACGCTCGTTCACGCTTGATTGCTGGAATCTGAATGATGCACGTTATTACGACAAGGCCCAGATCGACCCAATTCCGCGTTTTCTTGTGAAACGTGCGCCAATCCGAGGCAAATCTTAGGATGATTTCGAAAAGGAAGACGAAAGTCATAACAAGTTCTGTGGTGTCAATGAAGTGGGCCCGATCATCGCTCATCGAAGCACTCCTCATAGCCTGGACGACAAGATCAAAAATGATAATGCAAACCCAGAGCCACTCGGTCTTGTCATAGAGACGCTTGATCGCACTGACCTTCCGAGAGGCCAAATCCTCTCTCTCAGTCGTGTCTATCTTTTTAACGGCAAAGGCACTGCGCTGGCTTTCTTCTCGGATAACCTGAAAAGCGTGGGTGATCACTGCAACCAGCAAATTGACCATCCACAAACTCAATATGAGAAGCCCGCATATAAAAAAAAGAGAAGACGCAAGATAATCGCTGTCAGCAGTATAGTAGAGTAGGTCGGTGAACGTGTTCGAGCTCATGATTACAAACACAAGCTCCAGCGAATTGACGATATTGTCAAAACTCAATGTCCCGTTGTAGGGGTTGTCTCCTTCAAGACAAATGGAGCCTGCAGGACAGATGTAGCCTTTGGGAGAAGATGAACCGAAAGTATTATCCTTCTGAAGCCAAGGCATTTGTAGTCCAGTGGTCGAATTGACGTAGCCTCCACAAAACTGTAAGGAGCCGTTTGGATCATTCTGTGCGTAATCTTTTTCACCGTCAACGCCAAGCCAGACACAGGTTCTCCGAAAGCTTGATTTAAAGCTTTGGATGCCGACGATAGCAAACAGAAGCCAGAAGAAGCCGATAAGGAACGCTACGTGCGCAAGCAATGGTGCCGCTTTTTTGAGACTGCGCAGGATAACCTTGTCTCGAATGTCAGTAAACGACGTGGCTAAGTGTATTCAACAGAGAACTTACAGAAGTACCATTGGTCAGATTCAGGAGACGAAGAATTCGAAGACAGCTCAGCATGCTGAACACATAGAGCTGCTGGCGAGTCTCGACTCCATAGATCGAGAGGAAGAACGACACCCAGTACGATACTAAGGCGACGAAATCAAGCCGATTGAACGAGTGCCGCAGGAAGGCACGGTGGGCCAGTCGTACGCGACTCTTCTGGAGGGGGTCATCGGCCAATTGATTCTCCAATTGATTCAATCCGCCCGTAAAAGTGCGTATAATGGAAGCCTGGGGCTGTTCTGACATGGCAGACTTCCGCACTGAGAATTGCCGCTGTGGTATGATCAAGTTCTTCCCTTTCTCAACAACTGCTTTCCTGAACCCCATCGACCGGTCTAGAGTGCTGTATTCGGCAGGGTTGATGATCAATCCTGACACGAGGATTTTAGCGATAATCTCGAGCGTATAGATAATGAAGATGGCGAAGTAAGGATAATCCATGGGATTTGCTCCCCAACGGACAGCCCGAGGATAACTCCAGACAGAGCGTGCAGATTCAATGGTCAGCAAAATTGTTTGGACCACAATCACAATCAAAATAAAGGGTTCCGTGAACGGATGGACGAGTATATCACACAACCACATCCGCAGGGCATTATCTGGGCCTAGAATACCCAGCGATTTCCCTCTCAGAGGGTTGCTAATGCCGCGCCATGCCTTATTGTTCGATGGCAATTTCTCTCCAGGAGCTGAACTGTTCAATGAACTGGTAGACGGCGCATCATGCGCATAGTCTGGCAAAGATGGCAGTGCCGGGGGCTCTTCCATTCGCGCATTCTTATGCGATTCCTCCCTGAGGATCGATTGTTCCACCACTTCAGGTTCGTTACTAAGGTTGACAATACGCTGGGACATCGACTTCATCATGGAACTGGCCCGCATCAAGGCAGATCCGGAAGCCGAGGGAGACAGCGATCGCGACCTGTCCGCTGCATTGCTTCCTCCGCGGGATCTCCCCACGAAACCACCCTCTAGATTGTGTAGATCGTCACCCAATCGTGCCCCCGAATGGCTGGTAGCAGGAAACTGAACCGATTTTGTACCGCCCTGATCATTCTGATGTCCATTGTCTGAGCCGGATGCTCCGCTTATGGGCTGGACGTTTTGTGTCTCCGTCAATCGTGCGGTGTCGTTGTAGGTGTCGATGTGGGCGAGATAGTGTTCGGCTCCGTCGAGCGGCACGGTATCTAGGTCAACACTGGAGGGTGCTCGACTATGCGTCGGGGCAAGAGAGGTACTGGACGAGGGGTCAAAACTGAGACCGAATGAAGTCGCTTGAGCAAATGCCCCCGGATCTTCGATTGCGTCTTCATCTTCTTCATGGGAAATGTGAGGGTGCGGGCGCGCATTGCCCGCCGCATTGGCCGTTTCAACGGGCGAATCCACCGCTATGCGCTCATAGTTTCTCCCTGTCCGGCCCCTACCGGTCAAAGATCGGCCCAGCCTTGTCGCAACACCAGCTGGACCTCCACGTTCATGGTCTGGCGATGAGAGATCCTGCAAGGGGATTGAGTGATCGATGTGGAAATTATCGTCGTCGGGGCCGCGGTCATGGCTACTTGAAGCCATGGTGGGCAGTCGTCAGAGTGCTAACCGAAGGCAGACATCGCAGGCTGTTCAGGAAGAAAAGAAAGAATGTCAGAAGGGCCCTGGGGAGCGTTGACGACCGAGGCCAAGTAAAAGCGCGCTGGGGAAAATATGGGACAGACTCCCTAAGTAAGTTAAAGTAGTACGAAAGGGCTGACGAACTTTGGTTAAGTTAGCGGTGGCACCCCGTGCGGAAACGTGGGCGAGGATCCAATCAAGCCAGGCAGCCGTCAAGAAGCAGCGGGCATGATGGGGACAGGAACCCAAACGTGTCGACTTCCAGATCACAGTGATGGTTATTATTGCTCGGTATGCGCAGCGGAGCTCTGGCTGGACGGCGCCAAAGCGGCCAAAACTGGGGCGGATTCGGCAGCGGCGGCCTCCGTATGGCCCATTGGCCAGGTTCTCTGGCCCAGTGATTGCTAAACGTCCGAGCCTTATGAATGGTCCGGGTCGAGTTCGTTCGACACACGGCCAATTATTGAGGGTGGATATGGATGGGCTCTGGCTTGGAACGGGGCTTGACTTGGGATTTTCCCCCCTGCTGCGCCCGGGAGGGGAATTATGCGCCTCCCTCCCCCCATGATGCATCTAAGTAATATTCTAAGTACGGATGACTGACATTGACTTGACTTGCTTTGTTCGGTCCCTGACAGGATCAGGATGGATCATTTGTGTCCACTCCCGATACGGCAATTCCATTGATATCTGTCCCACCTCTTTTGCCTCGGTGGAGGAAGAGATCATCAAGTCGGAAACTTTTCTGCCCTACGTACTTTTCTTTTTCTTTTTTTTTATTTCTTGATTCAGTTTGAAATTAACGGGCGGAGTCCGCCAATACGCCACACCAGACACATTATTATTAACGGTATTTATATTACCAGTATTATCATGCTGCCTACTGACCAGTGCCCTTCTTACCCCACCCACCTCATGCCAAAAATAACCCATGACAAGTCCCTCTCTGCTTAGGAGGGGATGAGACATCCATGCAAGGCCGCTAATGGATTCCTAAAACATCAGTGGATAGTTACAGAATGGCTGGCTGAAGATAATAATAGTAAAAAAGATAAGAGAAATAAAAAGAACCCTGTCAACATAACATAATCACTGCTATTTCGAACCCAATCAATCGGTGTCCATACGGTTTCCTTCTGCCGAATCCTTAACATGATCCCGAACGCCTTGGAGGAATGCCTCAACAGCATCACCACCACCCAATGGAACCCCTCCTCTACGCATAAATCCTCCATTTGCAACCGGAATTTTTAGAGCCTCGCTGATGCTCGGTAATCCACCATCTCTGATCGCCATCGTCAAGCTTGCTAGACTCTGCGCAAATTGAGGGGAGTGTAGAACTTTGCGCAGAATCTCCTTCTTTTGCGTCAGTTCGAGCGATCCCAGGGCGGCTTGAGCGATGTCCGGGTCCTGATCAGCTGCCGCGGCTTCCTCGAGATCATTGTCCTGCGCCAGGAGAAGCAGCGACGGCGGCAGGAAGCTCAGGAGATTGTCAACCGTTTGTTCGTCCGCAGATTCCAAGAAGGGCAATGTAGTCGAGGTAGTAAGTAGATCTTGCAGAGTAGTGAAAGGTCTCTCGGGGTCTTGGGATTGCCGCGAGCCCCCATGTAGCGATTGCAGGAAGCTCTGCACGACAGATGAAGGATCCGAGTCAGTGGCGGCCCTGTGAGCCAAAATGCTAGTTAGCTTGGATTCATGAAAGGGAAGGCCTATAATCGTGACCAGAATATCCGAGCATATTGAATATCTCGGCTAGTAAAGTTCAAGACTAGAGACAAATAAAACTGTCGAGATATGTACCTACGCTCTTCCACCATCGGCACCACCCTCCCTCGATCCTTGACCTTCCGCCCGAACATCACCGCCAGTCGCATCCGGACCAGCTCCTCCACTGTTCCCTCCATGATTGTGGTTCGGGTCATGGTCCACGCCTTCGACATCTTCCATAGTCTCGTCGTCATCGCCGCCCGAGGGACCGCCTCGGGGAAGGTTGGCGATCTCATGTTCTACATCCACATCTTCACCCTGGAGCAGCCCGTTGACAATCTCTCCTAGCTTAAGATCCCTTTGGCTGAACCAGCTCGGGTTTCCGTCCTCATGCTGAGACTTGGATTGTAGCCAGAAGAGGTACCGTTGGGAGCTGGAGGAGAACTTCAAGACGTAGATACGACCGTTGGTAGGTGCTGTAGAGTCGACAGGCTTGTAAGGTACAAAGCATCCATCCGAGGGAACCATTACCAGGTCGAGCTCAGGTTCCGTGTGGGGAGCAGATCTGGGGCGCCAGCAAAAGTGTACCAGCTCATCTTCGGAGTAGAGATAGATGTAACCGGGGGTGGGCTTGGGCTTGACGACGGAGGTTTCACCGGACGTCTATCAAAGAGCAGATGGAGTGAGCAACATGTTGATAGAAATGCAATGAGGCAGTGGCGGGTGGGGGAAAGCTTCATATTTAACTAACCTCGAGGTCACAGATACCCGCTTTGAAGGTAATGATCGGAGCTATAGACATGGTGTAATATGGTGTAGGCTAAGGGAAGGTAGCAAAAAAAGACTGTTGAAAATATACACAGATTCTCTAAGCTAGAGCTTTGATGATAAGCGCACACCAACGATGCGGCAAAGAAAATGTAGGTTGTGGATTGACGGAAGAAGCTGCTGAAGCAGTAATGTACGTCAGTTCGTCACCCGCAAACAAGTCGGCAGGTAACGTGATGAACATTGGAGGGAGCTTGGGTTTCTGCGGAATTGGTATCTACGGATGACCGGAAAGGCGGACGGCAAAAAAGACACGTGTTCTGCCTGAGGCCACAAACGCAGCGGTTATCGGGCTATCGCTATCAAAGGGGCGCCGAATCGGCACTAGCGCCTTTCGGCTAGGGCTCGCGTCCACACAAACTCACACTTTCCCGTCCTGGGGCGCAAGTAGCAAGTCACACATCAACTCCAACAACCACCCGCCGTCGACAACCACCACCCTCCCCCTACATTCTTTTCAGACCACCTTCGTCCCCAGCAGCCAATATGTCGGACTCTACTGTTGGCCAGACGAAGCAGTTTGGAAAGGGCCAGAGGACCGTCCCTCACCCGGCCCAGAAGGCCCAGAAATGGTACCCCGTTGATGACGAGTCGCAGCCCAAGAAAGTCAGTACCACACCCTGTGCAAGAGCCAGAAAATCAGTTGGAAAAAGATGCGGTTTCGTTATGAACAAATGCGACGGGTTTGCGCTGGTCATTGGGAAAGATTGAACTTCCTTTGTGAAAAAGCGGAAGATTTGGAGGACATGTCAAAGGATTCAGGGCCAGTGTTCTATACCGCATGAGTTGATAAGGAAATCGCATCTTGGAGAAATCGGGGCCCCGGAATTCGAAATGGGCAAGAAGGAATTGGAACAGGCATTCTGACAAGGTTATTTTATATACATATAGGTCCGCAAGGCTATCCGTCCCGCTAAGGTCCGCGAGAGCCTCCAGCCCGGTACCGTTCTGATCCTCCTCGCCGGCCGCTTCCGTGGAAAGCGTGTCGTTCTCCTCAAGCACCTCGAGCAGGGTGTTCTCCTCGTCACCGGTCCCTTCAAGATCAACGGTGTCCCCCTCCGCCGTGTCAACGCTCGTTACGTGATCGCCACCAGCACCCGTATCGACATCAGCGGTGTTGACGCCCAGACCCTCGAGAAGGTCTCCGCTGCCGACTACTTCACCAAGGAGAAGAAGGCCGAGAAGAAGACCGAGGAGGCTTTCTTCAAGCAGGGAGAGAAGCCCCAGGTATGTGCACATACACACCCGTGGTTTGGCTCTTCCTCCGAGAGGAGTCCAACCTATACGGAAGTGGCCGGATGAATACTGATATAGCGATTTTTCTCAATCAACAGAAGAAGGTTGTTGCCAGCGCTCGCGCTAGCGACCAGAAGGCCGTTGACCAGTCCATCCTCGCCTCCGTCAAGAAGGAGGCTTTCCTCGGAAGCTACCTGGCCAGCACCTTCAGCCTCCGCAACGGCGACAAGCCCCACGAGATGAAGTGGTAGATGTGTGACGCGGCGGCCGCGGGTTCGGTAGTTATTGTGGAGGAGTCCTGCGAGGGGCGGCGGCTAGAAACCCCCTTTTCAATCTTTTGCAAGCAACTGGTCGAACTCCACAACCGGCACTTGCAAAAGGAAAAGGGGGGTCGCAGGAGGAAACAGCTCATGAAGTATATGTAACTCGATTCGAGCCTCATGTTTGCTTAGGATTGCGGTTTTTTTTAATGCCGAGGTTAAAAAAGGAAAGGAAAAACCGGTTGTTATTTCATACTTGATCTCCCCCCCAAAAACTGAACTGTCTTCCTCCAGCAATTCTGGCCGTTTGCACAACCCCCCCTTCTTGCAGTCGATAACTTTGAGCCGAAATGAAAAGAAAAAAAGAAGAATACCATTTCCAGCTGTTCAATTTTATGTTACTACACTCTGTTCACTACGACTATTCCAATTTCTTTCAATATCAGGTTCGGGCGGAAAAATATCAAAAGAATTGGGCATTTTATTATATCGACGATCCACTACTATTTCTTCCGGGGTAGATCAAGTTGTAGTAGATCATTCATATCTATGATGCATGACGGTATGATAGTACTAGGTAGTATACTTTGTGTGTGTATCGACTACTGCTACTACTTACTATCTATTGGCAACTGGACATTGCCGGGATTCCGAATGCAACCCCAGCCCCAGCCCCACATGCACATTTCACATTCACACTGATAACGATAACATTCATAAAAAATACTACTATGATAGACAGCGACTCTTCTATGAAACACCAGACCAATCCCAACCAAGTCGAACCAAACTCCCTGCCAGACAATATAACCCATATTGCGCACATACATCAGAAATAGCATCACATCATAAATTACATGATCCATAAGCACATAACAACGAACCAACCAACCCAACATACCAAATGTATACACAACAACGAAATATATATCTTCCCACACCGCCTCACAACAACTGCCTCAACTTCTTCTTATGCTTCCTCTGCGTCTTCTTAGCGTGCGAATCCAAAGCCTCCTGCACCTTGGCCTCAAAAATCTCCTTCCCCCTAAGAACGGGCGTAGGCTCATCACCCTCGTCCTCGGTCTCCGCGATCAGTTCCTCACCCTCCTCTTCGCTAATTGTAGTCTGGCAAAACCAGTCCGCAATACCCCACGGGCCAAAATTCCCGGCCGCGCGATTCAAAAGATGCTTCTCTACTCGACGAGCGATCCCGCCCAGGAGGAAGAAGTCCATCGGCATGGCAGAGTATCCGGAGTAAGCGAGAGTCTCTTCCAGCGAGACGATGCTCAAGTACATGGCGTAGGTGATCATGTGGAGGCGGAGGAAGACGGCGGGGAGTAATGTGGGGACGGCATTACCGAGGAGGTAGGGAATAGGGTGGTCGTAATGGGCTGTGGAAGGGTAGGGCGCGTGAAGCGAGTGGTACCAGGTTTGGTGGAGGGAGGAGATGTAGCGCGTGATGCGGTATTTGTCGTTATGGAGGATGAAGCGGTGGATGGTGTATGCGAGGATCTGGGAGTTGCGCGCGTGTGATTAGTGGATGTCGTCGCGGCTGATCGCCAACATTGGGAGTGTAAACATTTCGAGACAGAACTTACCTCTCGGAGTAGTAGGACACAGGCGAGATGGAAGGCAATATTCCATGGTATGATCGGGATCGAGAAGGATACTTTGAGGGCACTGCGCGTATTGAAATACCCGATGCGAAGAGTTTCGATGGTAGCTTGCACGGCGATGCTTATGAATATGTTGAGGAATGACCATCCTACGACTTTGAGCTCTCGACCCCGGACTCCTCGTCGCTTGCTTCCAGTCGGGAGACCCTGTTCACCATGCGCCTTGAGCAGCACGGCGGCTGAGGGGACAAGCGCATCGAATAGAAAGAGCAGCGCCGAGGGGAGGATATAGAACAGCAGTCGCACGCCTATGGAGCCGAACAGCTCAACCTTGAATGGGGAATGCGACAGGATGAGAGTTGTCCATGTCATATAAAAGAAGATCAAATTAAAGGTGGTGTAGGAGGGGGTGTAGGTGAAGAGACAGAAGAACAGAGCTGGGAGAGCCAAGACCCGATTCATGGTGTCGACGGCGATTGGGAGCTATTGAGGATTCTGAAGAGTAACGATCTGGCAGCGGGATAACAGTATCTAGCATCCCCTTGCATGCTTTCGCAGGCGCATCTTATATAGTGAGACTAGGAACAAAGGCGCAAAGTAGAAGAAAGTTTTGTGGTTGTCGAAGTGAAAGACAGCCGCAGGAACAATGGAAGAGCAAAGTGCCTGCAGCAGCCGCCCGACGTCACGACCCACTAGCCCTAAAATGGCGCCTCGCTTTGTCAACTCTGCGGCTATTTTCGGCGGCGGACAAAGGACCCATCCAAGCATCCGTTGGAGGTTCCAGACCTACCAGTACTTAGCTTCAAAGGCTTCGTTCGTTGCAAGTGTATCTCTATTGGTCTACGCCTCTCCGTTCTACAGACGTTTCAATTCTGCTCCGAGATCCGAGATTACAGTACAGCCTATGGAGCCTGGCCGTCAAACTAGAACCTAAAGACAGTGGAACAATGATGATGTTGAAATTAATGATCAATTGGGATTTCTCAGTACATGATACTCCAGGCGAACATAATAATGGTAATAAGGATAAAGAGGCACGCTCAGGGTATCTAATGCATACACCAAACGACGACACACAAAGCATAGCAAGACCCCCATCGATTACTCTCTCCGGCGACCAGGGACGCCGTGCTTCTCACCCCAGCTCCAGGCCTGCCTCCTGAGATCGGGGCTCACATGCAAGAACAACAAGTTGCTGAGCCAGCCAGTGAACGTATCCTTAATGAAGGAGTTCCGCTGGCTGCCTCCGAGCGCTGATCCCTTCATAACATCTCCAACGAACATCGTGGTGATCATGTACTCACCCCTCTCCAGGGCCTTGATCGCAATGTTTGCAACTTCTCTAGGTGTCTGTGGTTTATCAGCAGCCTCCAGCTTCTTGGTCAAATCCGGCTTGAGCTTCTGTTCGTTGTCGAATCCAGGGCTGAGAATGCCCATGGGGAAGACGGTATGGATCTTGACGTCCGTAGCTGGAGCCTCTGAGCGGCACTTGTCGGCGCGAGAACCGTTGTACATCTCAATTTCTTGGCTGAGAGTATCAGACAAGGAGCGAATCGCAGCTTTGGCAGGCGAGTAAGGGGCATAACCAGCAATGGGCACAAATGCGAGGGTAGAGCATGTGAAGATGAGGTGTCTAGGAGGTAGCGGTATTTGCTGGCTGGGAGTAATGGGTACAAGCCACCGTCTCAAGATTGCATGAGCAGTGTTGGCAGCTGTCCAGTACACCGTATCCATTTGATCCCTCAATGTCTGAACCGGGGTCTCTGCAAAGAAGCCGGGACTGCAGTATCCCGCACAGCACCATACGATATCGGGGGATTGTCCGTCGTTCCATTCGGTGACTTCGGCCATGACACGGTCACACTCGGCAGCATTGGTCAGGTCTGCACAGATGTAGTGGAATCTCTGCCGCTCGGCTTCAGCCGCGGCACCCTTTAAGAACATTATGAATTAGCTGAAGTTCACCCTGAGACCAAACGTCAACTTACCTTGACAGTCTCAACGGCATCCTGGAGCTTCGACTCCGTGCGTGCGACGAGCACAACATTGGCACCCTTCTCTGCAAGCTGGCAAGCCACGGCCTTGCCCATCCCCTCCGAACCTCCCGTGATAACAACGGTCTAAAGAAGAGGTTAGCCGACTATGCCACGGGCATGAAGTTAGAGGGAACAATGGAAACATACCCTGCCCTGAACGACGAACTGGTTACGACCGAATCCGAACATTTTGCTAGCAGAGTATAGGAATAGTCCGCAAAGAATGGTATAAATTCCCAGCGTTGTCGGGGAAGAGTCGTAAAAGATGGTGGGTATCAGAGGATGCATAGGAAAGGAGAAAGAGAAAAGGCTTTGGGGGAGAGGAAAGAAAAAACAGATGTCTGGGACTGTTCGATGCTTCCTGTTTTGGGACAATGGCCGATGAGGAGAGAAGGAAGCGGTATTCTTGTTGCTTTTTGGGTAAGATGATAGGAACAGTTCCAGATAGAAGGCGCGATCCTCCGCGGAACATGGGCCCACCAAACGGTGCAAACACCCAATTGGGGACTAGTGTCTGCCGGGCGGTGAGAGTGTCCCTCCCAAATTTTTATTGCGAAAGTTTATCGATTCGCTGCGGAGGATTTGGTCCGTAGTAGCAATTCTACCTCTCACTCCCTCATACACAATTTATCATGGGTAAGAAGAGAAAGGCTGGCGGTCGCCCTGCGGCCCCCAAGGCGGACAAGCATGGCCCGTCCAAATTCCACATTGAGGAGCGATTCGATGATTCGGAGGATGAGTTCCAGACCGGTCGCGACCAGATCCTGCTGGAAGAGGCGCCGGAAGCAAAGAGACGTCGGAGGGTGGCTGAGGAAGGTTGGTTGCACAAAGCGCATGCTGTGGGTATGTTTAACTAACGGGTTACGCTTCTAGAGGAGCTTCTCCAGGCATCGGACGAAGAAATCATGGGATACGATGACGAGGACGACGAGGATGATCTAGATATTGATGATGAGGAAGACTTTGACGAAGGCGATGACTACGATGAGGACGACATGGATGGTGTTCAGTCAAAATCCAAGTCGAAGCGCGGCGGCAGTCCGGGATCTGAAGACGACGAAGAAGGTATCGCCGCTTGGGGCTCTTCTAAGAAGGATCTTTACAGTGCGGATCAGATCGAAACGGAAGCAGACGCTCTTGAAGAGGAGGAGGAAGCTAAGCGACTTCAGCAGAAGCATCTGCAGGCCATCAATGAGGAAGACTTCGGCTTCGACGAATCTGAATGGGTCGAATCCGGCAAGGACCAGAAGGATGCAGAGGATGGCGGTGAGGTGACAGAGGTTCTCCCGCAACTGGAGATTACGGAAGATATGAGTGAAGAGGAGAAATTGAAGATACTCAAGTCCAGATATCCCGAGTTCGAGCCCCTAGCGAAAGACTTCGCCGACCTCCAGTCCACGCATCAGGCCCTCGCCAAGGCCGCCCAAAGCTTCAATGCCAACGATGACTCCGAAAATGCTCCGGAATCCGCACCGGTTACCGTCGTCAAGTTCCGCGCTCTGTCCGCTTACCTTGGTACGATCGGCATGTATTTTATGCTCCTGACCTCTTCCACCGACGACTCCGGCAAGCCTGCCCCACTATCGCCTGCTCAGCTAAGAGCCCACCCCATAATGGGTTCCCTAGTCAAGTTCAGAAAACTCTGGGAGACTGTCAAGAACCTCAGTGAACCCGAGCCGGAGGCATCCGAAGCCGAGGACGATTCCGAAGTTGATGAAATCATGGCCGACGCACCCACGCCCAAGCAAAAGAGCAAGAAGGGCGAGGAGCAGACTTCCAAGAAGAACAAGAAGAAGGCAGAGAAGGTATCCAAGGCACAGCGCGCCGCCGAAGCAGCACAAGCCGAGGCAGAGGCACGACGAGCAGAGCGACTCCGACAGACCGAAGCCAACCTCGCCGACCTGTCGAAGCTCGTTTCCGGATCGAGCAAGAAACGCGCTGCCCAGAAGACCAAGTCGACCAAGGAAGCCGACGACTCCGACTTCGGTGACGAAGACGCCCTCACAGCCAAGGAAGCCGAAGAGAAGGCCAAGCAGAAGCGCTCTCTCCGGTTCTACACATCTCAACTCGCCCAGAAAGCCAACAAGCGTAACGCAGCCGGTCGTGACGCAGGTGGTGATGCAGATCTACCTTACCGTGAGCGTCTAAGGGACCGCCAAGCCCGCCTGAACGCCGAAGCCGAGAGACGTGGTAAACAGAAGCTGAAGGACTCCGAGCAGCTAGGCGGCGACAGTGACGAGGAAGACCACCGGGTCGCCAAACAGCTCCGTGGCGACGAAGGGTCCGACGATGACGACTACTACGACATGGTCGCGGCTCGTGGCAAGCAGCGCAAGGACGACAAGAAGGCGCGCGCCGAGGCCTATGCTGCTGCGGCTCGTGAAGGCGGCCACGTTGAGATCCAGGAAGAAGTCGGACCCGATGGCAAGCGTGCCATCACCTACCAGATCGAGAAGAACAAGGGTCTTGCGCCCAAGCGCAGCAAGGACTCTCGCAACCCTCGTGTCAAGAAGAGAAAGAGATTCGAGGAGAAGAAGAAGAAGCTCGGCAGTATTCGTCAGGTATACAAGGGTGGTGAAGGTCGTGGTGGATATGGTGGTGAACTTACGGGTATCAAGAAGAACGTTGTTAAGAGTGTTAAGCTCTGATTTTAGTTCTTCTGGTCTTGTTTCTTGGTACTGCGGTAGCACAATTGGAGACATACATTACGGGCGTTCAATGTGTGCGAAAATGGGTCTTTGTGTGTATATAGATAATTTTCTTCCCGATGATACAAACCTTTGTCTGACTGTTGATGATATTGCTGAATTCAGCTTCCACTAGTAAAGTAGACTCGCCGTAGCATAAAACATTGAATTAAAGAAGGCCATAAAGGCACCGGATAGTACTGTAACTGGCAGTAAGTAGTTGCTGGGGTGGACCGTTATCCGTCCGGGTGAAGACGAATATATACTAATCTCGGTTGGCAGTCAAGAACCCGCACCAGATCCGTCGAACAATTTCTCCAGCCTATCTCTCATCAATTCAACATCACAAGGCGCAGACAGATTCAACGACAAGAACTCCCTCGCTAATTTGTCCTGGGAGCAAAATTAGTTAGCCCATTCGTTTCTCAACCAGGGGACCAGAAACGGTATATCTTACTGCATCTTCTAGAGCCTGTGTTTCTTGAGCCGAAAGGACAGCGCAAGCGGCAATCAGATTCTCACCACGAGCGGAGAGTGAGGCAATTTCGTCTGCTCGGTCGACAATCGTCTGGCTGATACCATTCATCGCGGCGCATCTGTATCGTGCCCAGTTAGAGCATAAACCTGGATCCTTGATTCTTCCAGAACGCACATTGTCCCAAAGCTTTGATCGCTTCGTCCTAAGCGGAAACTATGCCATGCATCTTAGTGTCTCCTGCTTATGATCGTCGTGCGAGGGTTGACGCTATACTTATAGAGATAGGTGATCTGGTTTTCAGCCTCACCGGGTTCTTCATGCACACGGACCTCCATGTGGCCGAGTTGTAGCTGCGGCCTAGGTTTGAGATAACCGTTCGCGAGAATCTCATGGAAGTGTGTTGCAGCTATGACTTTGGGAGCATCTTCGCGGTTCAGTAAATGTTCGAGGACTCCACATGCCAGTCCGATGCCGTCTAAGAGTGTCAAATTTTAGCTGGTTATTGGGGGATGCAGATATACGAACCATTTTCATTGGTGCCTTTGCCGAATTCATCTATCAAGAGCAGACTACGGCCGGTTACCTGCTTCAGGTCAAAGGATAGCTGCTGCAGATCGTTCATGAAGGTACTTTGTATCTGGTAACGTGACACAAGTTAGATTTTCTAGTATAATAGTCGACTCACAAGCTTACCTGGGAGACGCTATCTTGAGTGTTTGACTTGACCAGTATTTTGTCGACAATCCCAAGCTCTGCACTTTCAGCTGGCACAAAGCTATACCGTTGAGTATAATAGCCTTGAATCATTCGAACCAGGCGTTACATACCTTCCCACCTGCGCTAGATAGACAACGAGAGCTACCTGCATAGCACCTCATTAGCTAGTATTAATCGATGCTATGGAAGGAGCTCACCTGCTTCATGTATACGCTCTTCCCAGAATAATTCGGCCCTGTAAGTAGTAGCATGCTTGGTCCATAGTCACTTTCGTGTGGGTTGGGTGTTAAGTGAAAAGGCCCCAACGGCTCTCCCCGTGTCCTTCTACCAACCAAAAAGGTATCATTGGGCACATAAGACGAGACCGTAAGCTCCTGTAGGATGTGTCTACCATTGTGTTAGCCATCTGGGCACGCTAAAGCGCCAGTTGTCTTACCTGCCGCCTCTGATCTTGATAACGTCTCCTTCCACCATCTTAGGGCGCACCAACCTGTAAAAGCTAGCCGCTTGAGCCATTGCAAGAAGACTGTCACCGGTAAGATACTTTCATCAATCGTCGGCATCTATCTTTTACCTGTCTATTTGCCCACATACATCTGATGCTTCCAAAAGCACCGTCTCATATTGAAGTACCCTTTGCGCGAGATCATAAACTATCTCAATCTCCTTCTCTATCAAGTCGTCAGCTGCATTAGCCACAATAGCGCATCGAAAACCGAAGACAAACCACAGATTATGCCATAGATGTCACCTAATTTCTCATCCATCTCCCTCATCCTGAAGTCCTTAAAATAAGCTCTGTTCTCTGTGAAGAACATGAGTTCCCACTCGTCTTCAACGCCCCTGTAAGCGGCGTCTCCCGCCTCATTAAGTAGAATCGCAATGTTGAAACCGAGTTGCGGGAAGTAAATGACATTGACATCTATGTCGTAACTCTCGGGAATGGTCGTCGCTATCTCTATCGCAACCTGCTTCAGAAGGCTGTTCATACCGTCATACCTGTCCTTTATGCGATCCAGCTCCCTGTCTATTCCGGGTTTCACAACGGTTCTGCCCTGTTCCTCAGAGCTATCAATGTCGACCTGATATGGTCAGAATCGGTTGACTTTGGTGAGAAGTATTGTGCATACTATTTCTTGTATCATTCTTCCGACTTTGTACAATTGAGCTGCCTCGAAAGCACGTAGCGCCTGCAACATGGTTAGTCGACTTTCGAGTGAGCGAATCCGATGAGGACCTTGTTATGGAGAGCCAGATTAGCACCAACTGAAGTCTCTCGTAAAGCGTCGTGGATGTCAATTCCATAAAAAGCAAACTTAGGCCATATTAGCCAGGCATCCCCACAATGAGAATGTTATGACATACGGCCAGTAAAGTAGCCCACACAGTCGCCTTGAACCCCATAATCTTCCCGCTTCCGGTACTGATGCCCTTTCGAAGGTTGATCATTGCGTATTGGAGGTTCTTAATGTGCTTCAAGCCCTTGACCATCTTCTCCAATGGATTAAAATTGTCCGCCCTATGATACACACTGATAAAGAAATGTCGCTCATTGATAACGTCAAGTTCCACACTCGGTCGGAGGAACATCTGCTTTAATCTATTTCTTCCTTGTGGTGTAGATGCAAAGCGCTGGAAGAGACCATAAATTGAAAGCCCTTCCTTTGATGACGTTGACTTTCTTCCTGGGCCCTGATTCACCATGCTGGGATGAGTCTTAGATTCCATAATCTGGAGCGAAAGTAAGGTTCTGCCGTTGGCAAACCTACTTTGCTGTAAACGGATGCCTCGCTGTTTCAGAGAGGATGAGGACTTACATAGTTCCGCTTAAAGTGAACATTTCCACGGATGATACTCTGAAGATTCCAGAGGCTCTCTCGTTGAACATCGACATGGAAGCTCGACGTCTTTGTAGATAAGCGAGTATGGCACCAGCACATCCAATCGTCACTGTATTTTCCATATCAATGGAGCTGGACACATGCAGAAGCTTGCCTTCCTGCAATGTGAGGTCCAGATTCTCAGTATCTAATTGTTCACCGTCAACTAACCCACTGTGTGGCACGAAGAACTTGATGCGATGCTCATGTCTTGAAGATATCTCTAAAGCAATCAGTTTGTTCTTTGCATTGGAATAGTTGAATTCTTGCGATGGACGGACGTCAAGTTGGTAGGGGACATAGGAGTGTGTATCTGCAAATATCAGTTATGTCCAATTCTAATCAAACAGCAAAACTACGCTCCGCTAACCGCTAATTTGTTCATCCCATGGTCTTTCTTGGAGGTTGATTGGATCCACACGGGGAGATATCAAGAGTACTGTAGGCTTCGTCTGGAGGACCACTTCAGACTCGTTAGCCGCTGAAGCATGGGAACGGAGAAGGTCAGACAAACAACTGTCGATTATATCCTTACTGGAATGCCGTAGATCGCCTAGGAGGTATAGTTTCTCTTCCAGCGCAGAATAATAGGAACATCCGACAGTCCCTGAATCTCTCATATCCACTGCCACTACAATTTGTTCAAGTTCGTCATCGATGGAGTACTCAAACTTGGCACTACCAGATCGAAACTGCTCAGCATTATTAGAGGTAGGTGCTCTTGCTCTTAGTGTCTCTTGTGAAGAGGGAGGCATGTTGCCTGAAGTCATCGGTCGTGGAAAGTCGTCATGTTTGGACGAGGGATTGAAAGAGTCGAAATATCGAGGATGGATCGTACGTTTTCTTTTCGTGCGTGGCTCCATAATGCGTGGGTGGTTGCTTTCAGATTGAGAAAGTGTCTGCTAGGAGGTTCGTTCTATGAAGAACACGCCTTCAAAGCGGCACTACTTTACCAAGTCAAGTGACAGCCCCGAAAATTTACAACACCGAAGAAAATAACGGAATGGAAATTCTATAGTAAATATGTACAATTTAGTCGTCACTTATGATACACTGATTATGCTATGATACATGAGCAAGAGTAGAGATCAAGTCATACAAGGTCATCATCTTAACACCTTTTCCAGACAATAGCGCCGAATACCCAAATATAAGAAAGAGCAAAGTGCGTAATGAATCTTAGGAACTTTCAGTTTCTGTCGTCACCGGAGCTTCTGCTGCTACTGCAAGCCCACTCTTGTCGGCATTGAACGTGACACGAGCAGTTTGCCCGGACGTGACTTCGCCGCGAATGATCTTATCAGCCAGCTTGTTGCCGATTTCTTTGGCAATCAAGCGGTTAAGGGGCCGGGCTCCGTATTTGGGATCGTATCCCTTCTCGCAAAGCCAGTCTTTGATCTCGTCATCAACCTTCAGAATCATTCGGCGGTCGTCGAGACGTGATTGCAGCTCCTTCACTCTGATATCAACAATATCCCTCAGAGCGTCGCGGGACAGCCTCTTGAAAATGATGAATTCGTCGATACGGTTGAGAAACTCTGGCGGATAGGCCGATTGTACAACATCCATAACTGACTTTTTGGTTTCAGGCGCAAGCTCGTTATCACCACCTTCCTTGTAAGGGTGCAAAGGATCGGCGCCTACAAGAATGTCGGCACCGAGGTTGGATGTCAGAACAATGAGAGTATTCCTGAAGTCAACCTTGTGGCCCTGAGAATCCGTGAGAAACCCTTCATCAAGGACTTGCAAGAGCAAGGCAGAGATGTCGCGATGCGCCTTCTCGAACTCATCAAATAGCAGAACCGCGTAGGGCTTCCTCCTCACAGCCTCTGTGAGTTGACCGGCGTCATCGTAGCCAACGTAGCCGGCTGGAGAGCCGATCAAACGACTAATAGTGTGTTTTTCTTGGAATTCGCTCATATCGAACCGAACAACAGCCGTCTCCGTGGAGAACAAGAACTCAGCCATCTTCTTGCAAAGCTCTGTCTTGCCAACACCCGTAGGACCGAGGAACATGAACGAGGCGAGGGGCCGATTTTCGCCACTAAGACCAGCTCTTTGCATGCGCACGGCGTTTGCAACTGCAGAAAGAGCCTCATCCTGCCCACGAACGGATTGACGTAGAGTGTCTTCCATTTTGATGAGCTTCTCCACCTCACCGGCCATTAGCTTGTTGACAGGGATGCCAGTAGTCCGAGAGACCACGTTTCCAATATCATCAGCGGTGACGGAGTCGTGGATGAGACTAGTCTGGGCCTTTGTGGCTTGCTCTTCACCCTCTTTGGGAAGTTTGGCTTCGAGAGTAGGAATGGTGGCATATCTCAGTTCACCCGCCTTTGCAAAGTCTCCTTCTCTTTGGGCTTTCTCCAACTCGAAGCGAGCACGCTCCAGCTCCTCTTTGGCACGCTTGAGCTCTTCGATTTCCGATTTCTCCTTCTCCCATACCTCGGTCAATTTTCTAGCTTCTTCTTGTTTAACCTTCAGATCTTCCTGTAGTTTGTCTCTTCTTTCGCGGCTACTGACATCGGTCTCCTTGCGAAGTGACTCCAGTTCAATTTGGATAGTAGTGATATCGCGATCAAGCTCTCTGATCACATCGGGCTTTGACTCCTGCTGTAGTCGCAAGGCAGACGCCGCTTCGTCGACCAGATCGATAGCCTTGTCGGGAAGGAATCGGTCGGTGATGTATCGGTTGCTGTAAGTTGCTGCCGCCACCAAAGCACCATCCGTGATTCGAACACCATGGTGCACTTCATACTTGTTCTTGATACCCCGCAAGATGGATATGGTAGCGGCAACCGAGGGCTCCCCGACCTGTATAGGCTGGAATCGTCTAGCCAAAGCCACGTCCTTCTCAATCAATCTGTATTCGTTCAAAGTCGTAGCACCACAGCATTGTAGCTCGCCGCGAGACAAGGCCGGTTTCAGAAGGTTGCTGGCGTCGATACTGCCTTCGGCCTTCCCCAAGCCAAGCAAGGTATGAAGCTCGTCAATGAAGAGGATCACACCCCCTTGCGCATCCTCGACCTCCTTAAGGACAGATTTCAACCGTTCTTCGAAGTCACCTCTGAATTTAGCACCAGCAATGAGAGACCCCAGATCCAGAGCAATAACACGTTTGTCCTTAATGCTCTCGGGAACGTCTCCTTGAACAATTCTCTGTGCTAAACCCTCCAAGACAGCAGTCTTTCCGGTACCCGCAGCTCCGATCAGAACGGGGTTGTTTTTCGTTCGTCTGGAAAGAACCTGAATGGTGCGATGGATTTCGGCATCACGTCCAATGACCGGGTCCAATTTGCCTGCCTTAGCCCTGGCTGTGAGGTCGACACCGAATTGTTCCAAGGCCGACTTTTCTGGTTCACCACCAAGGTTCATGCGATGGGTACCTCCGGGAGGATGAGGGCGACCATTGGCATAAGTGCGTACAGGCAAGACGGACGGGAGCCGGGCGACATTCGTGATCCGGGTGGGCGCAAGTAGACGCAATGCCTGAGAAGGTTGAAGAAGGCGGTTCGATGACGGTAGGGAGGATGGTCGGAGAAGTCGACCCCGAGCGAGTTGTAACCTTGACGACATGATCAAACAGCCGACCGTGTGCACAGTTGGGTGTGAAAGGAAAAGGTACAACACTGCAGATCTTCAGACCAGCTCCCGATATAGCTGGGGAGACCTATATACCTCGCCGGGACAGGCGGCCAGCCGATTGCCTCACAGGCGTCGCGAGGCTTCTCGAAGGCTCCACCGCACGGCGAACGATGAGTGGCGGAAGCTCCCCCAAAAGGGCCAGCTAGCTCCGTCACCGTGGGGTCACATGACCAGCCGGAATGAGGGGCTCAGTTGGTGCCGCCGAAAAATTTCACTACTCAGACCCTCCGCTGAAAAAATACTTCAGAACACCTTTCCCCTCCTATTTATTCCTCCTTTTCTTCTTCTTTCCTTCTACTCACCACACACATCCCCCAAACACACATTCACAATGGGTTTCACTGATCTTGCCTCCGAAGCCGGCCTTACCCGTATGTTCACACTTTCCCTTTCTTTTTCATCATTTCCCTTTCCAATCTGCTCTCAGCAGTAACTAATGGTACCCCTCAGTTGCCAACAACTACCTGGCTACCAGGAGCTACATTGTTGGGTAAGGCACTCCTTTAGGGATCCTTTTCCCCTTCCCCTTCTGCATTGGTGCCTTTTGAAAGATTTTTTCTTGTTTGCATGATGAAAAGAAATTGGTCCGTGTTTATGAGGCGGCTTAAGACCCCGCTGCAAGATTAAACACAATGCGAGAAATCGCGCTTCTGATTACTTGGAAAAATTCTTCTTTGCTTTCTGTTTTCCGTCATTCATGGATACCTTCACTAGCGATGATGGTGGCATAAAGCTAACTGGAATATAGCGATGCTCCCTCCCAGGCCGATGTCGTGACCTTCAAGGCCTTCTCCGGTGCCCCTGACGCCGAGAAGTACCCCCACGCTGCTCGCTGGTACAAGAACATCGCCTCTTTCGAGGCTGAGCACGCCTCCCTCCCCGGCGATGCCTCCAAGCCCTACACTGCCTACGGCCCTGAGTCCACTGAGCTGCCCACCAACCCCAAGGCTGCTAACGACGACGACGACATGGACCTCTTCGGCTCCGATGATGAGGAGGAGGACCCGGAGGTCGTCAAGGAGCGTGAGGCTCGCCTTGCTGAGTACCGCAAGAAGAAGGAGTCCAAGCCCAAGCCCGTTGCCAAGTCCCTCGTGACTCTCGAGGTTAAGCCCTGGGGTATGTTTCATCTCCATATATCGCATTCATTGTGTATGATTCTAACCAGTCACAGATGATGAGACCAACCTTGAGGAGATGGAGGCCAACGTCCGTGCCATCGAGATCGACGGTCTCGTCTGGGGTGCGTCCAAGTTCGTTACCGTTGGTTTCGGTATCAAGAAGCTCCAGATCAACCTTGTCGTCGAGGACGAGAAGGTCTCCCTCGACGAGCTCCAGGCTCAGATCGAGGAGGACGAGGACCACGTCCAGTCCACCGATGTTGCTGCCATGCAGAAGCTGTAAGCGGAACGTTGTTTAATGATGAAGATAAATGGCGTGATGATGGATTTTCTTATGCTATCCCACGGAAATATACTGTCATGAACTTGAATAACCCAAGCCGACTGGGGACACCCCTCGGCATAACGAATACCAAAAATCAAAAATACCCAATTAATACCCTACTGGTGCAGATGTAGCCGATAATTTCGTAGATTAGTAGCTTAACCCCTCCTACTAGTAGAAACCACACCAAGTGGGATGAACTGAACAAATGAAATGCTGCCCAATTCAATCAAAACCCGGTTGGGCCTTTGGCGGGGGGAGTGGCCGGTCAATCCGGACCTTGAAATTCTTTGCCAAGTGCAGAAGAGGTTCCATTGGTCTACCGTAGAAATCAGTTGCGCAGATTACTACATACAGCTAGTTAGCTAACTAACCACCAACTAGGTAAGCTACTACTGATAGACCGTCCGGACTCCAAAGCTCACGAGCGACGAGCCAATCTCGACCACGGTCCCTGTCCACCAACCCCGAAATCAGTACCTTTCTTAATACCCATTACTTTCTGAATCATCTCAAAAAAATTGTTACAGAAGAAAGAAAGAAAACAAAGATGGGATTCATCTCCCGCATTATCACACTCTTCGGCCTCGTCCTGCTCGCCCATGCGTACGTTGAACACAACCTACCTACATTGATCCCTCCACTTCACAGCGGCACTCAATAAGGAAACCCTGAACTAATAAGACAACCCCTATTTAAATACTATAGAGGCTACTCCGCCCACGAACACACCATCCTGTATAGCAACACCGCAAGCACAGCAAGCGGCGGCACCGCCCTCCCACTCGACATCGTCATCGAAGCCCTCGCATCGCTAGTCCTCGTCTCGGCGGGGCTTGTCCTCGGCGCAGAAAAGCTCAAGCCGATTAGTTGGAGTGAATGGGCGGGTCAGATTGAGCGCGAGGGTGGTGGGAGGAATCCGTATCGGAGGTTGGAGGAACGGTATGGGTTTTGGGATGTTAGGGTGAGTTTGACCCTACCCTTCTTTTGTGTCTGGAGGATTGGGGGTATTGGGAGGATGAGGATGGAGGTTGTGGGATTTGGGTTTGGGCTTATGCTGATGTGTTGGGGGTTCTAGGCGAAGAGAAAGGAGTTTGCGGATTGGATGAAGGGGGAGGTTCCTGTTCCTGGTAAGGAATGAGTTGAGGGGAACTTGGGTTTGTGGGGTATTAGGATGGGTTGGGATGGGATCGGTGTGGTGTGGTGTTGGGTATTATTTGGTTTGTATCATATATGTACGCTTGACTGATTGATGGGATTTGGAATGAAAAAGATACTTTGATTGATATGGTTGCTTATGATGGTTCTTGTCTTGGTTTGTTTGTATTGGATTGGGTGTTGGTTGGTTCAAAGGACTTGATATCAAGCCGTATGCTTGTTCGGTTTTGTGATCTACTGGTATAGATGCGGTATATCAGGATGGTATAGGGTCGAGCGTGGTATAGTCACTAAGCATCCATGGCTGGTTCAATCAAGCTGTCATAGAGCAGCGATGAAAAGTGCAGATAAGATGCTGACTTGGAACAGAAACTCAGTGGAGTAGGTGTATGCCTACACAATGCCTACCACTCACACACCAGACTTGACTGTGACTACAAATGCCTCAACCTCTACAGTCCTACCTACCTGCAGATATGCTCTACGCCATGGGCAACAAAGTGGGATAGTCCAGAACCGCCCACACAACGCCCAATACCCACCTGCAACGCGTATACCACCATCGCATCCATCGCTGACATCCAACATATCCAACCCTGCCATGGAGAATTCTTCCGTAAGATTATTAACGTTCTTCGCGCCCCAAGTTCCCGCGGACCATTTTCCGTCATGTTAATTGGAATGTTGTCCGTCCGGCGAACGGTTCGGTCTAGCCCCGGAGCTCAAGAGAAGTGAGTGGGTGTGATGGGATAGAGCGCCAATCATGAATGCATTCATTCTTGAATGAGCTTGCGCTGCGCTGCACGACAGGGATAGTGGCATGTAAGTAAAAGTGTGTGTGTTGAAGTAGTCGTGTACGAGAGGACGCGTCCACTCATTGATATTGTCACCAACATCGTCATCTCTTGAGCGTTTTCAATGATGGGTTCGGGAATCACGTCCGGAGTTGGATATTGTAGACTTTAGGTTCCCCCCTTCCCATTTCAATAGGAGTTTGCGCGGGATGACGCGGCTGGACAATGGGGGAGGGTGCTCGGTGTAGACACAGTTGACAGTAGATGTTATGTTCAATGCTGCTTGCTGGTAGGGTAAGTAGTTAGTTGTGCAGTCTGGTAGAAGTGGACACAGCAGGCATTGACTAAAAGCAGGAAGTAGTCTTCAAACTCGTGGCAGGTGCCATCGGCCTTCACTTTCTTAGTTCATCCATCCAAATTAGTCCTGCAGGTGACAAGAGACAGGCCACGCAAGAGTCAGTAGATCATTGAATTGTTAGTGAGCGAATGATATTCCACATGCATTTTATCGTGTTGTCAATCATCCATCGCAGTGGTATGCTCATCATGATAAATCTGGAAAGTGGTTGAGGCAATTCGGACCCCTCTCGCCTGACACATCCCAGTTCTCAATTTTGGACTTTCCATTCGGTTCTATTTAAGGTGCTGTGTCGCAAGCCCTCAACCCGTCTTGGCTTATACCAGCTAACTGAGTCGTCCAAGACGGGAGGTCAAGAACATGTCCAATAGGGGGAATTTACTTGAATTAGCAGTTCGTAAACGAGGAAGGAGATGGTGGGGTAAGTTGATGGGTTGATTAGTTGGGAAGGAAGAGAAACAAGCGCATGTCTAAAGCAAGACACGGACAACACAACGGCACACAGGTTAGGCCTTCTGACTGGTTTGAATGTAAGACATATCACGGTGACATGGAGGGTAAACGTAAGTAGTCCTCTGAAGCGATTCATTTTGTTTAGGTACGGTCAATATCCAATAGTGATTAGTGAGGCATTATCCAATGGAAATGGAAATAATAACGGGCATGGAGATGATGGATGCTCCAAGTGGGTATGAATACGAAGATCTATTAGTGGTAGGTATCTATAGGTGCAAGCATGAGGATGACAAGTCCCTTTCTAAGTACTTCCGTAGCATTTTACTGTGCTCAGTCTAGGTCTAGTTAGTCTAAAGACGGGGGAATTGGTGGGCAATAATAGTCAATAATGAGGAAAAGCAACGTAACCCAACCACCGCTACCAGCCTTACCCCGTAACCCCGAGAACGATAGGTCTTTTTTCTTTTGTTTCTTCTTTTCCCCTGTCTTCACGGGGGTAAAAACAGGCAATTTTAGCGACCACAAAGAAAATAAAACTCCGGACCATGGACCCTGTTATGTAACGTGTATGTGAGTTTTCACCGAAAGGACATCTCAGTTCAAAGGCTGGCGCCATCTACTACTTATCGATTGATTTCTTATTATAAATTAGTAGCAGTATTTATTCAATGCTCAAATTGGGTGGCGCCCCCACCAATCGAAGTGGAGGGTCTCAATCTCGACCGAATTAACGGGGGAAAATGGAGATGGCGTCCGAGGGTTGAGATTGAGACAAGGGCGGGATGGAGAGAGAGAGGGGCGGTTGAGCATTGGCAGGGTTAGGGAGAATTCTTAGCCTCGCCTAGATACTACTACGAGTCTGTGATGTCTTCCTTCTTTTAACCCTTGTGCCCTGCCATGCGTCATGTTCATCCCTGGAAGAGGGAGGGAGGGAGGTAGAGTTGAGTCGAGTATGAATCCAGTGTGTTCATTATTGCCTAGTTGATAGGTATGGAATACGTGTGCGAGGCCCTACTGTATTTCCCTTGCATCACGCGGGTGGTAATTAAGTAAAATGTCCGTATCCGACCCTCTTGGAGCCCGGAGATTTGAGACCCCTGATACCGCTGTACCTTACGGTAGACTGGTCTGGCCTAGTGCCATGTCTTAAATGGAGGAGGGCCGGGGGAAAGTTAGTATGAAAGAAGAAAAGCAAAAGAAGAAAGAAAATAAAATAATAAAGAAAAGGATTGATCGACACTTCCCAAGTCCATGCACACCTCGCATCGGTTGCATACGTACGCTTTGCTCATGTAGGAACAAGACCAGACAGCAACTGTGCTCTTGGCATCTTGCAGGTCAACTCTACTATTTACTAACTAGTTCTGTCCTTCTCTTATTTATGGTTGATGTTAATTATTTTTCCGGATCAGCTCTACTCCGGAAGAAGACCGAGAATGAAAGGTGCGTAGAAGTTCTTATGAGCCATGCAGGGGTCGAATCACGTTCTATTGTGCGGTGGTGCCGAAGGGCTCGTCATGATCTTACGTCAGGTATCGATTGTGAGGGTTGGGATGGATGGATGATGCGTCTTTAGGTGGTTTGTTACGTGGACAAGCAGGATGTGGCAGTAAATGAGGCTTGCTATCGGTTAAGCATTGCCGTTGCTACAGTATCTTCCATATCACCAGCTTGTCTGTCGGTCGAACCCGTCAGTTGTTGTTCTTCTTCGGAGTGGCGTGCCTGACGGCTATGAAAGGCTAGACTGGTCGGATGTACTGCCTCGTATGACAAGCTTTGAATGCGTGGCTGGGAAAGACAAGACAGGATAGGACAAGGCATTCATGCGGTGGCAGGCATGCTTCGTACGTTAGGACTTGAATAGTCTCTTTTGCCTTTTTTTTTCTTTGCAATTTGCCAATTTGGCTGGTCCATGCGGGCCGGTGGTGCGCATACCACAGCGGCCCTAAGGATGGGTGACTCCGGTAATCTTAAGATTTAGTGGGAAGGGTGAAGGCCCGCCCCTTCAGTGGTGCTCTGACTGTCCAACGTCTATTTTACTCTGTAGTTCTGATTGACGGTTTAGTTGACTAGATATTTTGTACCACTTGCTCCCTTAAGTCTAGGCTTGAAACCTTCAAAACAAGGTTAGAATGAGTATCATGCCCAGGAGATATCCCTTAATAATATGAACTTGATCAATGACCCTAAACTCAAAACAGATGTAACAAAAGAGACAACAACAACAAACAGATTGAGAGACTGGGCTTCCCAATTTTTCTTTGCTTTTCTCCCACCCCCATCATTAATTGCTTCCATTCCCACTTCGGCCAAGGGCGAGATTTGAACCCAGGTTGCATTCACATTATTCGAACCAACCGCGGTGGCTCCAGGCGTGTAGATCTATAGGACACGACCATCATTGGGCGGGGCGCCCGCAGCAGAAGTGGATCGCGGCAGCTGACGCTGTGTTCCGATGGCCTCCCCAAAAATAGCAAAACAGAGCAGAGGTATACGCAACCCTCTTGCGGAGGAGACCATTCAGAATGCTGACTAACTGGACTAGTGGCCCGTCTTGGGGCACTTGAGTTGCGCCATCTGATGATTGTTTACTCTCCAGTACGCCTTGGCATTGGTCTTTCCAGCATCGTCCTGCACGCTCGGTGCTGGCTCGTCCCGCCCTCTCAGCCACGGGCAGCGACTCAGACTCATCCAGAAAATGCGAGACGCGGATCGAGCTGCTGATGCTGCCCTTCGCCCGGTGGGTCCCTTTTCCCTCCATTGCCACTAGGAGTGTAGAGTGTAGACGAGGAGGTTGTGAAAGGTGTGCAGACAGGGCTGATGGAGATTGCAGAGGGATGAATGGCACCTGTTGTGTGCTGCAATTGCTTTTGGTCTTATTTTTATTTCCTTTTTCTTTTATTCCTAATTTATTATTATTTTTTTGGGGCTCGAATTCCCTCTTTCCACTCCCCCTGCTTTACTCTATTTAAAGGATGCCCCTGCGCCTGTCAACCACTGCGTCCCTTTCCCTTCTTCCTCAAGTGATATAAAGTATCCCCCACGGTCGTTCCACGAACCTCAACAACTTTCGCTTCACCTCTTCACTTCAAAGACACTCGCTAGTCTATCGATCGCCTTCGCACGATCCACTTCAATCTACAACCCGAGCACTCAGATCTCGATATCACTCGCTAGCAAGATGCGTTCTTCCATCCTCCTCGTCGCTTTCTCGGCTCTCGCCGCTGCTCAGTCCTCCGTCGCTGTGGTAAGAAGCCCTCTAGTCCTATACTAGTCTTATGCCTGAGCGAATGCTAACCTACAACCCCAGCCCCAGGGTCAGCCCTCCGCTGCTGTCACCTCTTCCCCTGTCATCCCCACTCAGGGCTCTCTGCCCGCTGGTGCTTCCAGCGCTCTTATTGGATCTAGCAGTGTTCCCTCTTCCTTCGCGAAGTCGGCCAGCGCCTCTGCTTCCACTTCCACCAAGACCTCCACCAAGACCTCCAGCTCCGACTCTTCCACCTCCACCAGCGACTCTTCCTCCAAGAGCGGCTCCAGCTCCAGCTCCAGCACCTCTTCCGGCGCTGGTGTTCCTCTCGCCACCGCTGGCCCCGTCGGTCTTTCCGTCGTGGCTGGTGCTGCCCTTGCCGCTTTTCTGTAGATGAAGAGCGCAAGTGGTCTTCCTTGCTCTTAGAGGGAGTTGAGTCTCGACCGTCACACACTCCACTCTGGTGGGGAAAAGCAGATACCCATGGCGATCGAACCTTCCATCCATTCTAAGCCGCAAGGGTCAGGCGCTATGAAATCAAAGGGGATGGATGTTCTGCGGTTTTCTTTCTTCTGACATATGTAACATTGCTGGGAAGGCTTTTATTTCTTTGGATCTTCCTTTCAAAGGTTCACCGCGTGTTCACCAGAGATTCATAACTGCGGCGCACATAAGATTTCATTTCTCTAGTAATTTTTAATCGTTTAATGAGGACATGGTAAATACACACATTACACAGGGATTTTCTGGAATGCCGAGACCGCCCCTTTCATTTTAGATCCAACCACTTGTAAGTCTGGAGTAGTAAAAGTCTGGAGTAGTAAGAGCTTAATTCGAAGGGATAAAAAGCAATTGACTACTAGAGACTTAAACGTAGATTCCATCCCAAGTCAGTTGTGGGACCTACCGTTCATGGCATGGGCTTGAGCCTATCCACAACCCCAGATCTAATACATTGACAAGTCTTGCGCCACCCTGAAAGAGACTAATCAAGATGTGTAATTTCGAAACCAACCGTTATAGAGGCTCTTAAACCGCCGCATTTCCAACTTGTAGTTAACTCTCACGTGCTTTGTCGTACTATTCTGCACCCGCCAAGCATTCATTCTATAGCCACTTCTTGTCCTGACTGATGTTTGACTCCAGCGAACTCTACTCTGCTATAAAGACCGATATTACTTCACAAGGTGAACTCTCAGACGTCTAAAAGCCTACTAATATCGCAAGTAATAGATATACGCCACTCAGACTACCGCACGTCACCACTTTCTTGGTGCCTTATTACTCAGGCCATCATGCCATCAAAATAGTAAGTAGTCTACTCTGTACAGTCGGACGCTTGCATTAGCAACTGAGTCATTAGATCTAGTGCTGCTATTACCACTCGTCGGTTTCAAGCTAGTTATACACGGCTATTGAACTGAAGAAGGAACTATATCATCACTACTTACCTTGTGAGTTCTCCACCACTCATACTAGCCACAGATCATACAGGGACGGGTGAATACTACAAATGAACCCTGCCTGTCTTTTAAAATGAGAGAAAGGGAGGTAGAAGTACGTAGAGGAAGCCATAGTAAGCAGTTGCTGAGGATGTCGGGTTAGACTTGTGGCTAGCTATCTAGATCCTAGAGCTCCTCGACATAGGAGATGATGGAGGGGTAGAAAGGCCATGTAGGTGGCAGAGGATCTGGTGGAGCGCTTGGCTACGGTGAATCATCTGAAGGTTTCTGTGGTACTGACAGTGCCCTGGAAAGATGTTGCTGTATACAAGGAGATGATTGAAGGTCGCATAGTTTGGCCACCATCTTGAGGATACAAAGTAGCGATATATTAACTTACCTTCCTACCTGTGCCAAAGCTGGTGCCGGTAGGCTAGATGGACTAACTGGCAAGGCCACGGTACTCAAGAAAGGAAAGCTATCTTTTTTGCCCAGTGGGGCCGGGTTCGATCCCGACTTGGCGCCGTTCCTTTTTTCTTTGTTTCATTCAGGTGTTCGGCTACCTAGCCATGATATTCTTGGTTCGCTCTAAGAGAAGATAGATAATCAACGGTCAACAGGGCTAAATCGTACGTTTGGCACGGCCTCAACAAGAGTAGCTAGCTTTCTTGCCCCTAGCGTTGGAAAAAACCGATCCTGCGCTCTTCCTTTTGTCTGTTACTTTGTTGGGCTAGCTCCGCCAGTTGCCTTCATCCAACACAGGCTACAGTGGCAGTTCCCATCTGCTAAACACGATGCTCGAATTTGCTGCTCTTTCTCGATGCTCCAGGTAGTAAAGTAGTTAGTTATAGTTAACTCTAAGTATGGGGTGTCATGCCGTAAGCAGCTCATTACATTTCCTAAAACGCGCAGTTCAGACGCGAATACACGTGACTGATCCACGCGTGCTGTTTCCTTACCCGATGTGGACTAGTGAACAGCGCTTCACCTCATCAAAACAAAGAACAACAAGCGGCCGTCGGGGGCAACGGATCGGGACCGAACCATCATCATCCACCTTGCTGCGAATCAACTCTCGCCTTGCCCGGCTCTCACGGTCCACAAAGGGATTCTCGTCTGTGTCACTCGCCTAGATCGACAGGGGCAGCTGGACGAACAGACCACGGCACAACCATTATCCCACACGAACCTAGCCTCTGCTAGCAACGCAACACCTTCGGCCTCAAATTTGAGGTCGACGTCAATTAGCCAGTATGGTAAGTTACCTTGCTGTCCAATGCCAGTCAACCTTTCCTCGGTCGAGCGACGATCGTCTGACATCCTCGTGTTTTTCCTTCAGGTATCATCTCTACGACGTCTCGCAGCGGACCATGCAGCGTTGCACGAAGAACTCCCGCCCAACTATCTCTTTCCCTCCGACGATGCCTCTGCCGGGGACAACTTGACACAGCTCACCACCCTCCTGGCCGGGCCACAGGGTACACCATACTCGCAGGGCCTATGGCGATTGCATCTGAAGATGCCGGAGGACTATCCTAAGAATCCACCAAAGGCCACATTCAGGACAAGGATATGGCATCCAAATGTAGAGGAATCAACGGGTGCGGTCTGCGTGGATACACTGAAGCGGGACTGGAAGCCCAACTTGACTCTGAAGGATGTTTTGATCGTATGTATCCTTACCATATACCGTCGACAATTCCTGATCCTCATCTGACACGGTTCTTAGACAATCTCCTGCCTCCTCATATATCCCAACCCAGACTCCGCACTGAACTCCGCAGCCGGCGCACTTCTCCAAGAGAACTACGATGCGTTCGCCCGCCAAGCGAAACTCATGACCTCCATCCACGCCCCAGTTCCATCAGACATGGCTTCAGCGGTATCCGAGGCGAAAACGAGAGGTGAAGACGCCGACACAGTCATCCCAGAAGAGCAAGAATTGTCCCGCTCGCTACGACCACGAAAGGGTGCCAGAATCGCCTCAGTCACTATGAAAAAGCGAACAACTAGGAGGAGTGCCGCAGAGAGCTCGAGCTCACGGGCACTATCTCATCAACCTAGCACCCCAATTGAACGAGAAGCACAGGAACCAGAAGAACCTCACGACACCCTCACCCTTAATACGACCGTCTCCGACAGTGAATCAGAAACATCTACCAACGCCAGCAAAGAGAACGACCCTTCCCTATCTCCTTCCCCAGTCCGACTCGCACCACCTAGCATCCGCAAGAACGCTTTCGGGAAACGTCCCCTTTCCGTCCTAACTGTGCCAATGGACGTAGACGACCCCTTCTCCATGGACACAGAAGACACAACAACAGGCGGCATGTCCGCATCCGAGAAGAACATTGCAGCAAATCATCCTAGCGATCTCCCGGAGCGCGGCCACTCTCCACAGAGAAAGTCCCCGAAGCTGTCCATACTCGACAAAGGCATCAACTCGTCAGGTCGGATACGCGAAGATGTCCAGATCTTCGAAGACGATCCCGACCCTGCCGAGCTAGGCTTCATCCGACGAGCCAGCGGCGACGGCAAGGAAAATCCCCGAGCCTTAGCCGGTCTAAAAGATACCGACCCCGCAATCCGGACGTCTAATCCAAACTATCCCCTCACGATTCTTGCCCCCTCGGCATCAAGATCCGTCTCCTCCGGCTCGCGCCTATCAAAACCAATCACGGGGTCACGAAAAGTCTCATCCTCGAACGGCAAAAAAGCCAAACCGCGCATCGGCATTCGCAGACTCTAGGCATACTAATCACCACTGCTTCTTATACCCACGCCTGTATCTTCTCAATACCCTCTTTCTATTCCCCTTCCGCTACCTTACTACATACCATACCGCTACCACCCTTTAATACCCAATCGAACATACCCCCAACCATTCGTGAACACAGATACTACATGCATTACATTGTGAATGAACTTCATCCAAGACAACCTTCAGCGTCATCACGTGCAACGAAAACAAATAACCCCGGACAAAGGAAAAAGGATACCTTCTTCTATCACATTGATTATTACATTAGCATGCATAGCTTGTCCCCGTCTTGCATATCCCCACGGCGTGTACCGTACACTTGCTTCTTTCCTGCTTTCATAGCCATTGGTATAGGCATAGCCATAACCACACATAGCGTGTCCATACTCCATACACAAAGACCAACGATAATGCATTGGATGGATCAGAACAATACAACATGTTGCTACTTTCCTTCCCTCAATTCTTCACCTGCTAAGATACTAGGCATGACTGGATAGCTCATGAGAAAACATGAAAAGTAATAGAAGTAGAAAAGAAATTCTCCTTATCAACCTTGGAACTTCATGAAGGGGGTAGTACCTGGTAGTATGCTTGCTCAATAATAGTCCTTGGTCGTTCTGATCTCTACTCATGTATATACGCACTCCGTCAGCTCATGGATCTCCGTGGTACGCGGTTGCTACTTCCTATGCTATTGCTCACTATTAGAGGCCGATAGGACTTAGTGGCACGCTCCGCGTTAGGCACCCTATCAATAGGAGCGATACTAGCTATGTGGATCAACTATGATGCTAAGGGCAATGTGTATGGTGATCACATGTTTAGTTGGACTACATTGTAACACCTACTGGCCTGTGCCGAAAACCATCAAACAACTTAGTAATAATGAGCTATGCAAATATCTAGGATGAATAGACAAATTTTCCGAGGCAGCCCTCGCATCCGACTTCCCCTCAGTGCAATCGATAAAGCCACACCTCGTCTCATTCCACCCCCGGGTCTCCTCGACTTCTCCGCCCCCAAATGGCTCGTGCCTAAATCCGAAAGCCTTGCTAGAAGACCGGTATACTCCACAATTGGTTATCTGGAGCTCTTTCTCCATGAGGCCATATCGCGGGACTAATTTGAAATCAACTCGGAACAAGAGATCCACCGTTTGGCTTGTAAGGCCTCCAGCAATTATAAGATAAAAAAGACAACACGCTAAGTCGATTAAAGCATAATACTGCAGAGGAATGAGAGGTTGGCGGCTATGCAAGGGTAAACCAGCTCAGGCGACGTTGATAGAATCGAGCCGCGGGGTCACACCATCACACAACCACCCTGATGGTCCACCAAGCAAAGACCAAAATCTGTTTCGCAAACGTATAGAACACATCCGGAGAAGTGAATATTTCTGGCCCATCTACAATGCGTAGGGGTTGACAGAACGAATAGTGAGGCATCTGCAGGCACACGTTAGCTTTCAGCACGAACTATCATGAATCGCAACAGAAGCGAAGACAGCACTTACGGGGGACTCTTGCTCAAGTCAGTCTTCAGGATGATAGGGACACGGGTCATCTCGGTGACATCCTGGATGTATTCTCCATCTTCTTCCCTGAGCTTGAACAGCCGCAGGTATTTCTCCTTGTTTGTCAGCTTAGCTTCAGGAGCATCGCCACCGAGGGTTGCGATCTTCGGGTCAGAACGCGTGCGGTGAGGCGCCTGCTGGAGATGACCATTGCGAGTGGGCGAAGGCGGCATGCTCTGAGTTGAACGGTCAGCGGACGAATTCAATGAGACGCCCGCAGCCATCTCGGTGACTTCAGAAACATCGTCGTCATCGTCGTCGAACAGAGCATTGACATCGTCATGGGACATGGTGCCGGTATCCGTCTGTCTCCGCATAGCTTCTTCGCGCTCCCGGGCACGTTCTCTGGCAGCTTCTGCTTCACGTGCTGCAGCTGCAGCTTGAGCCGCACGGGAGTTCGCAGGCTTCGGCCGCTCATCCTCAGGGACATAAGCCGAGGACGGCACGCCCTTCTCCCAGTAGAGCTCCAACACACGCGTGTCCTTGCGATACTCAGCCTTCTTCAAGGGCAGTTGATCACAGTGGACCCGCTTTTCGAAGCCATACTCTGGGATCAGAACGTCGAAGGCGGACTCGTATACACAGATCACAATACCCTCGCTGATGAGGTCACCACCAACTTCCTGTCGCTCCTTGTCCATGCTTCTGCATGCTTCGATGTGAACGCTCTGTTCTTGAGCATTGTGAGCGGAATCCTTCTTGTTGTTGCAGAGGTCGGCGGTCTTGGTCAATGACTCCAAGTCATCAGAGAATTCAATCGCACCATCAGACAGGACGGCTTCCAGCTGGCGATGAACGACGATATCTGCGTAGCGGCGGAAAGGATTGGTGAAATGTGTGTACACGGGCAGGTTCAGAGTGTAATGTTGACGCTGATCATCCTGCACACTACTGGCCACATAGTACTTGGCACGTTGCATAGCCTTGTGCAGAATAGTCTCCATACCCTGCAGTCATTGTTAGTAGACCGGACAATAGCTCTTTCTAATATGACCAGCGAAACTCACCTTACGCAAGTCATCATCCTGGACTTGGCAGAGACTGCTCTGCAAAGTTCCACTGCTGGTCGAATCCAGACCATAACCGAGCCTGTTCATCCGCTCAACAAAGAGGTGGAGACGGCGAGCATTTGGCGACATCTGGCGACGCAGGAAGGCCTTGTCGGGCAAAGCAGTGACCAACTTGCGTGCCACAAGGAAGTTGGCCTTGTAGCTAAGCTCTTCCACAAGTTCCCGGACAGGGGAAGAGTGGAAGATATTGTGCTCAACGGGCACATTTTCGTCATCCAGCTGATACAGCAGACGAAGAGGAGGAATACGAGAGACCCGGTTACCGAGCCTTGCCTCCCTGAACTTTGATGTGACAGCGTACAACGCTCTGAGAGTGTCGGCAGTGATGCCAGGGACAGCGAGAGCAGACGTGCCCTGGATCGCGGCATCGACCTCATCATAGCTGAGTCGACCAGAGCTCTTGATGATCGCCTTACCGATCCAGACATCATCATCGATAGCACCGGTCTCGGGGTTAGCTTTGAACAAAACGCTAACCGTGAAGCGGTCTTCGCCGGGCAGCAAAGCGCAAAGCTCATTGGAGACACGAGTGGGTAGCATGTTCACGAGGCGGTTCATGAGATAGACAGCAGTTCCCCGCTTCTTGGCCTCGCGGTCAACCAGGGAGTTGGCTTTGACAAAGTGAGCAATGTCTGTGACGTGAACACCAACTTCCACCTTTCCATCGGCGAGAGGCTTGATATGGAAGGCATTGTCAAGTTCCTTGGTACCGCTAGGGTTGACGGTGAAAGTAGTTTCCTGGCGGAAATCGCGACGAGTGGCTAGGACAGTGTCGTTCTCATTGGAAACGGACCAGTCATCCCATCCAATACTCTTGAGCACGGCATCAGAGAACTCATCAGAACCGAAGTTGTTGTCCCGAAGAAGAGCTTCAGTCTCCACCTTCAGATCGCCCATCTCTCCAAGCTGCTCGACTAGAGTACCAAAGGGATGCAGGGAAGTGATCGGCCACCGCTTAATGCATGCAACGAAGATGCGGTTGGCGTACTCTTGGTGCTTCTCAACGAAATCCCGAGGAGCCTGCTCTGTTGGGATAGCAATCAAGGGAACACGCTTGTCAGTAGGCTTGAACCACACGATCTTAGGCTTGTCCTGCTGGCGTTCCTGTTGCTGACGGCCGTGGCCACCATCTCTGGCCAGCCGCTCGGCCTCCTGCTTCTCCTTCGTCGCCTGGCTACTGGGACGGAGGAGACCAAGTGTTCCCGAGAACATCTGCCCCGCAATGCGCTCGATAACAGCCACGATGTGGCCCGCATACAGTGGCTTCTGCTCGTCACTGATTTCGTCTTCTTCAACCAAGAGAAGGCTCTGACCTTCGACTTCGACATCGTCGTTCTTCTTCTGGGTGGGCCGCTGGCGGAGACTGCCACGGCGACGGATGCTACCATCCGGTCCAACCTCCTGACGGTCCCCGTTGGCGCCAGAGTCAGACCGAGACAGCTTGTCACCCCCAGCACTGCTGCCGGCACGAGCCTCGGTGATATCTTTGCGCTTCTTCTTCTCCTCCTTTTCTTTCTTCTGCGACCAAACTTCGTCCACATCCAGCAGTTCGACGGCAACAAAATCACCCTCAAGGGCACGGTTACGGTCTTTGCTACCACAGATGAAGATATCTGCGTCCAGGTCTGGGGTGGTTACGTAGGCATCGGAACGGTTCTTCTTGTTCACGCGAAGGATACCGGCGACCAATTGGCCATTGCTCAGCAGCGCAGGCAGGTTTGCCTGGGGCAAGTAAGGAGTGAAAAGGGTCTTGCGCTGCTGCTGCTGCTGTTGTTGCTGCTGCTGGGCAGACAGCTGTGGCGGGGCATGTTGACTAGCCTGAAGACCAAGACCTTGGCCGTTCAGCTGTCCATTCTGCTGCAGGGCCTGAAGCTGCGCAAGCTGCAGAGGGTTAAGTTGCTGACCACCGCCGAACATCTGTGGTGGGGCCATGACCACCTGACCCTGGGGCAACTGAATGAGCTGGGGCTGTTGCGGGTACTGGAAAGATCCAATGGAGCCAATGGACTGGTTCATTGAAGCACGGGCACGGTGGCCAGGCTGGAAACCCCCGCTCTGTTGGCCGAAGCTCTTGGGCTGGTCCTGGCCCTGAGCTTGATTGTTGGGCTGCCGCCAGTTACCATCAAAGTTTCTGGACGAAGACCGTGCGTGACCGGGCTGGCTGCCACGACGTTGATTCTCGCCGTCGCTAGCTTGAGGGAATTGGAAGCCGCCAGCACCGCGACCAGACAAAGAACCACGGTTTCCACCAACAGCCATGGATTGACTGCGACCATGACCACCCGCCCGAATGTTACCGGCTCGGTGAAGGCCCAAGCCTTGTGGGGTCTGCGAGGTGGGGGTGGATTTATCGTCAGCGCCCGGAGTGGTATCAGAGTCGCCAGGGGTGCTGGGTGCGGGGAACTGGAAGCCGGAGGCCGTCCGCTTCTGCTGGGCCAATTCAGCGGCCTTTTTGGCTTCAGGAAGCGCAAGCGAGTGACGGCGCTGGTGGCCACCACCGGGAGGACCACCTCGTCCGCGCCCATGACCTCCGTTCTCATTCTTGGGTTGGTGACCCTGTTGCTGCTGGCTGTAGTCGGTATAGCCCGAAGCTCCTGAGGACGGGGCGGGAGGGGGACCCATGCCGAGACCGGGCAGGGCAGACTGATTGCGCCGGTGCGAGTGTTGGGTTGAGGTGTTCATCGGCACGCCAAGCTGCTGCTGAGCGAGTTGTGGGAATTGGAATGCATTCAACTGAGGGGAGACGCCTCCCATGGAAGCGCCACCCTGAAGAGAAGGCGAGAATGCAGAAACCTGGCCTAGCTGTTGCGGTTGTAACAGACCCATATTGACGTACTGTTGATGTGTAGCTGCAATTTGCTGCTGTTGCTGTTGAAGAAGCTCAATCTGTTGCTGAATAGCGAGTTGCTCCACTGTATCCACCATCGTCAGTACTTCATTCACAAAAAACTATGTTACACGAGTATGGGGCTGGCATTCACTTACTCATGAGAGGGGTCAATTCAGACGGACTTCTTCTGTGGGCGATATGGAGCTTGCGCCCCGCGGGGCCGGGAACCCCGGATTGACCCTGCTGATCCATCTTTTCAGACGTAAGATCGACGGGGATTAGGTATACGGGCAAGTGTATGGGATCAAAAAGGTCCGCTTCGGGGGTGAGTAGAGAATGTTGGAAATGACGGAAGTCACACTCGTCGTGGGTTGCGATTTAGGGAGGCCGATCGGAGGCAGTCTGAAACAACGAGAGGTGAACTTGCAGTATACTGAAGGAGAACGATAGGTCAGTAAGGGTGAAACGGACAAAAAGTAAGCAGCGAGGGGTCGAGAACAAGAGGAGAAGAGAAGAGGGGGGTTCAAGACATCGTGGGGGTGGCTACGGGAAGAAGAGCGGGAGGGGAATGTTGTGGGCAAGGGAAGCTGCGATTTACCCCATACAACAAGTGACATCAACCAAGGTACAAAATGGAAGGACGCGAGGCAAATGGCGGGGAGGCAATAGGGAGAGTACCAGGATCAGGAGACCCACGAAGATTGAGGATGGGAAGGTGTGTATCTTCAATTGTTCTTACCTCTTTTCTTCAAAAATAAACGATCGTCCAGCTCAGGAAGGGATCTGAAGATAATCTTTGTCGGACTTCTTCTTTGGCACGGGAGAGGGAAAATCCCCGTTTATATGGCGAAAGACAGCGGTGACCGAAGGTAGTCTCACAGGAATGGGGATGAGGGACCCCAAAGTCAAGGAAGCCAAAGCAATATATTCAAACAGAAAGCAAAATTGCGATGAATGGACACCGGAGGGAGGAACTGGCGACAGTCTCCGTGAGACAGCAGAGACCGAAAGAGAGGATGAAGCTCGACGAATCGGGGGGGAAGCTGAGGTTTAGGAGGGAAGAGGGAGGGGGGGGGCAAGCACCGAGTACTAAGCGGATGGGAGCTGTCGGTCGTCCCCAACTGCCATTCGTCAAGCGACCACCAGCGGAGAAATCCCCAAGCTTCAAGTCAAAAGGAGGGACCTTTTTTCGATTCCCTTCTGCAATTTTTTTTCTGAGTAGAATTTCTCGACAGGTATAGACAGAATAATTTTTTTGGTTCGACTTTATTTGCAAATTTTCCAACGATGGGGTGGGCTTTTTTTGGCCAAAGTGGGATTTTGATGGTACGGAAGAGAACGGAGTCTCCTCAGTAGCAGAAAAGGGGGGGCAACTCAGTCCTGAATTGTAAAAAAAAGGCTTATTGAGTTGGCGCTTAATTCTGAAAAAAATGGAAAGGAGAACACAATAATAGTTTCTCCCACCAGAGAATTACTGATACGATTCTCTTGGACGTGGTAGTTCCAAAAAGGACACACCAGGCAAAGCGATATCTGACAGAGAGAGAATGACAGATAAGCCAAGTGATTGAGACAAGGAGGCGTGATCGTCGACCTGAAGGAATGATCAGGAGCGACGAGAGGAAAGAGGGAGGGGGGAGAGAAAGATTAATTCCAAAGGAGAGGGATGGTGAAGAAAGAAGAAGAGATAAGGGAAGAGGGGAGGGGAAGGAAGAGAGAAGAAAGAGGATGAGGTGAAGGTAAAGAGGAAGAGGAAGTGGAGGGGAGAGAGAGAGACAAGAGACAGAAGTTGAGTTAGTCTACTATTAGTAGCAGCAGCAGCAGCAGTGAGAGTGGTGAGCAGCAGCAGCAGTGCAGCAAGCATCCAGTAGTAACTCAGTAGCTTGTAGCAGGTAATAATACTTACTCAGTCCCAGAAAAGTAAAATAAAAAACAATACTTAATATAATACTCACAATTAATAGGCCCAAAGCAAAATGGACATTCAGCCAATACGAAGCCAAGTACAACAATAATATAGCAGCAACCTACCTAGTAGTAGTAAACTACTAACTAGAGATGTGGGGAGAGAAGCAGAAGAACATCAGGGAAAAAACCGCACAAAATTTCCAGACCGACTAGAATGAATGCCGCTTGGAAAGGTATCCTCCCTGCTATTGCATCGCCTACAAGTACATGGTAATACCCAAATCTGACTTGATCATTCAACATCGCCTATGAATGACACACTTTCCGCCCCAGGGGAGCTTCAAGGCAAAAAGCAATCCGAGGGAATGGTGCATTAAACTTGTCACTAAACCAAAGTTACCATACTTGGAGACCAACAGGGTCTGGCTCGGGGGAATTTCATTGCAGCTTGGCTCCCCAAGCCTGTCAGTCCGACTGCAAGACCTTTTCAATAGGCTTTGTTTCGCATTTATCAATCCGACGCTTGGTCTCCAGACGTACGGAAGAAGCAACTGACCTGAATATGTCCTGAGGTCTTTACCTTAATGAAGATCACCCCTCAATCTTTCGGCATTGTCAATGACGAACTGCGTGGTCAACGGCTGGCTGGAAGATCAACTCCGGAGAAAGGTAGAAGGCGGTAAGACGCCGTGGAGCTTCTCGACTAAGTAACTGGAGTACTTACCAACTTACTATCTTAGTGTATGATCGCTGTATGGAAACTTTCTGCTATGCGATACCCACCTGGCCTGCCTATTGGCGTTCGATGGCGACCTGCATGCTATTCTAAGTATGTCGTGGCTCCAAAAAGTCCATAGTCGATCGGGAAAGCAAGTGCACAACATCTACTATATGCAGGAAGCTGGCACTGGTGGCAATAAATCCTGAGAGAGTTGGTTTTTACTCCGTACAGTGCTGGAGATAGCAGTAGTAGATAGATACAGAGTGGCTCTGTTGGTGCAGGGTACGATACGTATGCAAATGGTATCGATACCCTCCTTGATGATGCGACCGGTCCAATAGTGGCCCGCTATTGGATCCACGGCCGGCTTTTGGCGGGGCTCTTGTCGAGACCGTGTATCAAAGGGTTGGCCGAGGTGGGTGAAATGCTATTGGGGTGTGAGAGACAGATTAATACGGAGGTGTTGAGAGCCAAGTTTAAGGTGAACTGACATGTCGGTCAGTGAATGCAAAATGAGAAAAAAGAGTTAAGCGATGTCTCAGATACTCTTGTTCAAGCCTGTCCTGTAGGCAATGAGTGTTGGGTGATCATGAAAATGATGACGATGATGATGATGATGCAAAAAAAGAGGGCTGACCGGCCTCCAGGCTTCCCCTCCGACCGAGGAACGGGTGACCGAGCGATCCATGTTTAGCTGGTCGGTTTGGTGCAGTAGCTGCCCCGTTGTACCGTAAATGTGGTACTTGTGTAAGCGCTGCTTCTCTCCGGCCCATTGGGGGGTTCGGCACTATGATGCCTAGTTTTGCAGGCCACAACTGTAGCTACAGCTATCTGAATGACTAAGCCCCGGCGGCCGTGTTCTTCCCGCAACACACGTTCGGGCTCCGTTTTGAAGATCGCATACCAGCCATCGTCTCCAGATAGGCTCCTCTTAGTCCAATCCCTCGCTGCCGCCTCCGACAGTTGCCTTTTCTGTCTGATCACACTCCCTAAGGTCTTTTCTATCCAGTTAGTGCTTCTCGGAGTCTGCGGGCTTATATTGCCGCCTTTATCCTACTTCTCTTCGATTGTTGGTGAGTCCGGAATTCCCATGCAACTATTTCCCTTGCGTGTGAAGCGCGGAATTGCTGAACTAGCCTTTTTGCGACCCTGCAGAGCCAGCACAGACAACGATCATTCTACGTGACTCACGTTCGGTTTACCTTTTTTCCCCTGCGACGGAATGCGACATTAGCTTGTCGCCAGCTACACCCACGTTACTGGCTCTCAATCGTATGCGAAATAGGATATGGTTACATCCACTGCGACTCCCAACACATTGTGAAGTCAACTCGCCGGCTTACATTGGCAAATATCTGTCGCATCACTCCGACTTGTTCAATGCGAATTCTGGTCAGTTGGAAGTGTTAACTTGCTTCTGAAGAATTGGCCAACCTCGGCGGCAAAGACTGTCATCTTTTCAGCCCGAATACGTCACTCTTTTAGCTGCGACGATATCATCATTCTCTCAACGAATCTCCTTTCCCGAACAATCACGATGGGACACATGAGCTACCCCTCCCAGATGGATAGCCCCTCCAGGCAACTCGTCCTAGATTTAGCACGGGACCTTGAACAGCTCCGCGTGCACAACACCGAGTTGAAGAAGGTCAAAGCCTACGAACGCCGATCCTTTTATGAGAATCTTGACCGAATCGATAGCGAACTTGAGGCCCAGCACAATGCGGCCCTTGACAAAGCTGCCGCTCTGCATGATCGCGTACTGGTGGAGGCCGAGGAGACGTTGCGCGCACACCAGAGAGCGGTAGAGGAGGAGCTCCGTCGAAGAGAGGAGGAGGCACGGAAAGAAGCGGAACGCATAGAACGAGAGAAGGCAGAGAAACTACGGCGAGAGCAGGAGGAGGCTGCATGGCGTGAAGCTGAGCGCAGAGCAGCCGAGGAAGCAAAGAAGAAGGCGGAGGAAGAGGCGGAGAGGAAGAAGAAAGCGGCGCAGGAAGAGGAGGCGCGGAAAGAACGAGAGCGATTAGAGGAAGAGAACCGCAAGCGTCAGGAGGAGACACGGAAGGCAGAGCAGGAGGCCTCCCAACGCCAAGCGGAAGCCGCACAGAAGGCACAGGCGGAGCGACAGCGGCAGGTTGGAGGCGCCCGTCTTACGGACGAAGAAATCAAGATCCAGGCCCGCTACGTGGAATTACATCAACATCTTAAGAAATTCCGGCAATACTTGAAGAACGAAGCGAAAACCAATGCCATTGTCAAGCAGAACATGGGCGATATGCGGCGAACGATCAAGAAGTGTGTTGGACAACTACGTGAAGGCAAGGGAGCCAACAAAACCCAGGTAAGTGTCTTGCTTTGCTTCCGACGGATAGAAGAAGCCAGCTAGCTAACCTTGCTGACTTCCATACAGCTTCAAGAGATTCGTACTACGCTGGAGAAAGCTGCCTCCATTGCTGAACCGTCGGTGGATGTTCGCCAGTTCATCGCTTTCCCGCCCGAGAATATTGCCAATTCCGATGACAACAAGGTGCCTGCCCTTTTAATCTACGCCTTGAACATCTTCTCCAAGTGCATGATTTCTTCCCTCATAACGGAGGCGTCCATCAACCTGGGCCATGCGGAGCCGGTCGGGATCGTCGCGGCCCAGATATTCTCCGCCGATGCCTTCATCTACAAGGGCTGCCACATGGTCGACATTCTATTAGCCAAGTACCGTGTCGTTTGCCCAGCGCTGTGGGGATTCCATGGCAGTGAGAAGACCGAGGGTGGCCGACGTGCCCTGGGTTGGTGGCGCGAAGGGCCGGACGGGCCGTACATCAGCGAACAGGCCCACGCCGACCGAATGACAGCTCTAGGTGCGGGTTATGCGGCCTTGACCCTGCGCAATTTTGGCAAAACCGCGCGCAAGAACCCTTTCCCCAACACCATGTTTTGGTATACCATGCATAAAATCCTGAATATCCCGCCGGCAGAGATCCAGGATACCCATGTTACCCTGCTTTCGGCTATGCTAAAATCGTCAGCCGAAAGAATTGTTGGTTTCTTCGGGCATATCGGACTGGCGTTGATGAGGAAGGCTATAGTCGAATTGCCCGAAAGCCTGCCCCGGCAGAGCATGAGCGTTAACCAACTCAAGCTCCTCAAGGATCTGTATAAACGAGAGAAGAACATTTTGCTGTGAGCTGGCGGTTCACCAGAAGGTCTATTTTGGGTTGCGTTAGGTCCAAATTTGCCTCCGGCCTTATTTCTTTTAGCAAGGATGGGTGGCTCCACACCAGCTGTCAGGCTTCCAGATGATAACAGGCTGTTCCCGTACATCACATTTCCGGCATGGTATGACAGGCTTCTGACGCCGACCGAGAATTTTCCGGTGTCATGAGCACAAGGCCTGATCCGGAGCCTAAGTAATGATGTTGATGACGCCTTTTACAATGCTGGTGCCAGTAGGCAGTTGATGCCCACCGTGTCGAGTACCTTGTACTGCGCGGTAGAAGATTCCTCTTTCTCCACTTAAAGCTTTGGGGATTTTAGGTCATTCCGCTCGGCGCATTTCACTACTATATTGTACATTATTTGTCACCGGCCCTACAGAAAGGGCTTTCTCTAGGTATACGAGAATTAAGCGGAAAGATTAGATGAATGTGACACAGGTGTCAACTCCAGTTATCCGCGGGTTGCAGGGAAGTTGGAAAAAGAGAGAGTCTGCAGATCAATCAGGATATTCATTTGGTGCAACCGGTACCTTTTTTGCGGTAGGACCACCGCCGAGAATCATCCGATGGAAGACCGGCATCACATCACGCCACTGATGCGATGCATCCAGGGCTACTCTCCGTCATTGCCGGCCCTTAAGGTTGTTCGAGAGCAAGGAATGTTCAGCATTCCATCTCGGTTTCCTGGCTCCGCTCGGCCCGTCTCAACCTATGGGGCTATTGCCGAGCCGATAATTGGCTTTCTCGCATGCCATCTCTTGACACATACGGTATACACCACCAGCACATCCACCAACATGACGCGCTAGTTTGCACCAGTAATTGCTTCTCTCGTCGACTGACATCTGTTGACGTTACACAAGAGCAGGCTGGTTGCCATCACAGCCCTGAATGTCGATCCACGCCATTCGGTATGACCGGCCCTGGGCCTGGTCTGCCAGGAGCTTGACTTATTGCCGCTCATTCTTCCGTATAAAACTGGCCTCCCACTAGCTTCCTAGCCATGCTACACAGTCTCCTATCTTCAGACATCCAGCATCTGATAGACATGTGAGTTAGCTATACACAATGTCTGCAATCAACTCAGTCATGCCTGCGAACCTCCCCACCGAGCTCATCCTCTGCATCCTCGATCATGTCGATATCGAGACATACGTCGCTGCCCGCTCAGCATGCTGCTCATGGCGGAAAGCAGCGACAATGTCATCTACAATTCGGAACGCACTCACCGAACTCCCCGTGCCAATCCCCCCACGTGCCGATTCTCTCACAAACGAGGAATGGAATGCATACTTCTGCCAAATCGCCTGTCTGAACTTACTAGGCCACCGGACCCACATCGACAAAACCTCCACTAGACGTGCCCTACCTGAAGACTGCACCCCTACCACAGTACTAGCAACATCTCCAGACGGTCAAAAAATGGCCACTCTGAAAGGCGCACGCGCCACCATCTTCACCCGTCCAAACAAACATTCTCCCTGGGAATACTCCCAAGCCTCAACACTCTACCCCCTCTGGACCTCAGTATACCGAGCCCTAATGGACGGAGGCGGCGCAGGAAATTGCATGGCTCTCAACCCACGCTACGCAAAACACTGCATCGCCATCTCCTCCCAAGGCGACCTCCTCGCCGTCGGCCTAGGCAAGACCCTCCAAATCTACAGCCTCTCCGGGAACGAAGACAACGGCATTTCCTCCCCAGCAGAATACACCCTGGACCAGCACGACGTCATCTACGCAGCCTCCCCTAGCACAGGCTACGAAGAAACCGACGGAGTCATCGACTCCCTCGATTTCACCGACGACGCCACTCTCCTCCGCATCGCAATCCACCAAGACACAACAGCCTTCCAACCGAAACGCGTCCGCTACATGGGAAATCCCTCCGCCCTCCAACACCATCATCAATCTCAAGCTCAAACTCCCCTCCAATACTGGCGCGAAAACATCCACCACATCCACATCGACTCCGCCTCCATGGCCGTGACTCTAGGCGCAGGCGAAGAAAAGGTCGTCTTCCGAGGCTTGCGCCTTCTCCCATCTTCTTACAATCCGACCACAACAGTACCCCAGACCCCTCTATCACAATCAACATCAACGCTTTACTTCACCGCATCCCTCCAATCAGGCCCCACATCCGCCTACTGCATTGGCCACATCACCATCTCCTCCTCCCCTCCCACCTCTCAACAAGTAACCATCACCCGGCTCCTCCCTTCCCGCCAACATCACCACCACACCACGACCTCAGATCCAGCTACCGAGTCAAACACAACACCTCCATCCACTCCAAACTCTACAGCAGGATTCCCCCGCTGGAACCCCCTCAACCTCCCCACCGCATCCTCGAAATCCCCTCTCCTCTCCGTCTCCCCAGACAATAAGCTCCTAGCTATCTACGAACCGGACCCTTCCCCCAAGGAAGTAGGTAGGGGTGGGGTATACATATACTGCATTGAGGAGTGTGGGTCCGTGTATACCAGCCACACTAAGACCAATGCTTCTTCTTCTGCTATGAACACAGACCACCGGCAAGAGAAACAGCATTCTTCTATTTATCTTCCATCGGAGGAGGGGAATAATATCCCGTCTTGGTCATTCTTGTTGGATACTGTACCTGTGGATGTGGATGAGTTGAGAGTTGGTAAGGTCGTTGGTAATGGTGGTGATGGTGGGTATTATGAGGTGATGGCGTTAGCGGGGAGGGATGTTTTGGAGTGGAGGATTCATTGATTACTTCTGTATATCTATCTATCTATCTATCTATCTACTGGTTGATTATGTGTGGAGGGGAGAGTTTACTATCTTAAGAGGGTTAGAACTAGTGGGATTATGTATTATGCATGTATGCATGCATCTATGTATCTAAGAACAGGTTGTTTTGTAATCTGAAGGATGAAAATGGAATAGAAAAGATAAGCATATATACTATTAGACATGTCCAATTAAGAAGTGAATAGAATAAGAAGGGTATCTACATGATACACCGTTGACTAGAATAGTAGCCAACAGCAAGGGGGTAAAACAGAAAAAGAATGATGATGATGTAAGTGAAGTAAGGGTCTGGGTCCTCCTGCAAATGGTGCATGCATCTATCTCCCAGACGGGAAATCCACACACACAGAGACACCATTATGAGATAATAATCGAGCCTGCGGATGCATGCAAGGAACCACAAACGAGTGACACGTTGGAAATATTTAGACAGGAAATAAAAAAAAAAAAAAAAAA